>NW_026861539.1:0-600000 GCF_026571515.1 Ruditapes philippinarum
ATAATACGCAAGACAATGCAACAAATCCCGATCGATGAATCAATGGTACAGTTGAATATGCTGCTATATATTACATGCCAGTTATGTTCTTATCTGCTTTCCATTTTGCGTGGCTTGTCGGTACCTCTGAAATACCATCTAAAATTTCATATACAAATTTCATATTATTATCAATACATATATGTTTGGCGTAGCAGGTTATAGTAGTATACTGAGAATTAAAAAAACAATCGTTAAAAAAATAAATATTAAGCTTTTTCTATGTAAAATTGTATTGCAAGTTATAAGCTATGACATTGTAAACATAAGAAAACCACTTAATTGTAAGGAACATGTCTTAAATACAGACTTACTGGAAGATTCAAGCAAGTGCAACGGCTATAAAATATCAATAAGATCATTAGTTCAATTAGGAATGTCTATGTGGTACTAGTATCTATATTACATTTAAATAACCGCACTTGATTACGGTTGCTGCCGAATTACTTTCTAGAACACCTATAAAATAAATGTGTCAATACCTTCCTTTAAACGAATTGATAACTATTCATGAATGAGGTTATTGCGTAATAAAAATGGTATGAAATCTATTTGCCTATATCATGAACTATAACTTGTGTAAGAAGTGACGTTATAGATATAAAACGCGCAAAATATACATTGTAAATACGTCAAAATTCTCCTAAAATAGGCTAAATCCACTAAACCGACAACCAAAATAGTTGTGAATAGTATAACTGTTAGGTTAGGTTTTAAGTTATTACCAAGAAGAATAAAAGTAGCAGTAATTCTGATAATTATTGTCCTAAAAACTATATCTAGAACAAAGTGTATGGGCTTTATAACTTAAGTTGTACAATATCTAAAAAAAGTGTAGAAAATACAAAAGCAAGCTCAGATAAACATTATAATGGACGTGCATGTGATGTGGCTGTAAATATTTATTACGTCTACTTTTATCTAATGAACTTCCGGAACGCGTGTCTTTTCCAAACTTCTTCTTAAGATACGCCATTTACGACTTGTTATACATTAGTGGTTTTCAATATAAAATATATCTAAGCTTAAACGAAACATGATCAATTTTCAGAAAGAAACCAGACATTGTCTTCAAGTTATTTGTGATACTGTTTAACGAACTTACGTTCTTAATATTTAGTATCATTTTGAATAAATATGTTTGGTCAGTAGGTCATTCCGAAACAATTCTAGCCACATATGACTATTTAGCTTTCTACGTTTTTAGGAAAATCTAAGTCGCCTTTCTTTGCACGAAAAGGTATTTTCCGTAAACAAACTTTATATGTGCCTTATAATTCACTTAAATATAGAAACAGTATCAATGAAAATGGAAGGACTAATGTTAAAACATCATTATCTGAATAAACAGTTCTATTTTCAGTTTTCAAAATATTTATTTCATGGGTTTTTAATATTGAATCTTCAATTATATTCCATTTTATTTTTAATTGAGTTTAAAACAAATGTTGCATTATCAAGTAACTGAAATAAACAAATAATTGTTATGGGAATATCCACATCCAAATATTTTCACACCTCATTGCAAATATCACATTTTAATCAAGTAATGGGTTATTATATTAAATAATCAGATTACAAAACAATAGCCAATAAAATTACTGAATAAGACAAAATGACAAAATAAACAGTAGTGGATAAGGGATGTTTTTAAGGTTGAAGTTACTATGACATAATTCATATGTTATTTCAAACAATTTTAACAAGAATGTATTGCATATCATCATATTTAGTCAACGCAAAGACGAGTATCAGACCTGAAATCATATAAAGAAAGCTTTATTTCTAACATGAGATGCATTTCTGGACTCAAGAGTAAATGAATTTCTCAAAGGAATTTTTAAATATTAAATAAAACGAATGATGTATCGACATTAATGAAATATTGACGAACACTTATTAGTGGAATAGTTCTTAATCTAAAGCTCGATAAAGATAATTTTTGAGTATCATTTCAATGGAATACCTATCGTTTTATTATTTATTACAACTCAGATGCTAAAAAAGAAATTATAATAATATATTAGACAGTTTAAGGCTTTGAAATTTATAGTATGGTGTTAAATGATAAGTCAAAGAACATGAATTAAGACAAAGATTTTTAAACATAAATGATTTTTAATTATTCGATACGTACATTGAGTGTAAAGTAGAGTTTATCAAGGTGTATTATAATCGTTTGGAATTAACGTTAGTTAATGCTGTCACTTAAATTCAAGACACCAGTTTCAAAGTGGGAGACTAGCAGGGTATGAAAGAGGCTGGGTCTGTTAGTGTTATATTGTTGATAGTAAATCAATTATAGTGGCTGGATTTTAAGTGTCAACATTGGAACAGTGTGAGTCTGTTATATGTCCCTGCAGTTATGTTGGTTGAAAAGGATATTACTGTATGTGCACAGTTTATATCGTTTTAAATGCGCAGATTGTACCATGATATATCATCTACAGAACGAGTGACAAGCGATGATAGGTTGTCAGGAATCAGTAAATTTTTCATATTGTACAGAACTATTAGTTTATGTTTCCTTCCGTCTGGAGATATAGTATAGCACCACACAAGAGACAATTTTGATAGTTTTGTATTGGATTATACTCATATTGACTACAATTAATGAAGACACCATCGGCGCATTCTTGGAAAGGTCTTATTCAAGTCAGATACAAAATTCTTTAGGGATTCCGTTTCTCTCTGATTTCGCAAATCTACCACCACGTGATATTTGATTATACAAAATATATGTTTACATTTTCAAGCTATTTCCTTCACAAAATTGCTATAAAAATACCAAGAACCGTCATCAGAAAATGTTGAATAGAACAATCCCTTAATAACGTCTAAAACAGCCAAGCAAAGGTATTTTAAAAATGACAAAGTGAAACGCAATTTAGACATATGCCTTCATTCACGATTTTAACTCCGAATGTCGTTTTTAAACTTTATAAGAACTGTTTAATATCCAGATGGCAGTATACTGGTAATATTATCATTACTTGTCAAACTGTCAAATATAATGAGAATAAGTTTTGATCATATATCGGAATGTTGATTTGAAATGAATACACAATGCCTTTGGAACAGTTGCCATTTAAAAATTCTTTATTAGAACTACATATTCGTAATGATTAGAAACTAATATTGAATAATATGGCAGTAAAGCAATTGTTTACTTTTGATATTATAGTATTTCATCTAATATTCCATTAGCTTTCAGACACTATAAGTATCATAATTGCTTCATTAGTCTTTGATATAATTTTATGCATGTGATGCATACACGTATTATTCCACAATAACTTGCTACTTAATATACAAAGTTCGACCAGATATTAAGCTCATAAATGATAAGAATTTTCTTGAATACGTGATTACATCTTGCCGATATAGTATCATAATCATTTCAAATTACTTAAATGAATATGGTTACGTATTATTCTTTAACATAACAAATACAAGGCAGAATTCAAAGTTGTTTGTTCGTGCGTGCAGCGCGCGCGCCGTTGTGTATGTGTGATGACTTTTTAAAAAAGTTGCTATGAATATGAAATTGCATAGAGTTTTGTTTTGCCTCAACTGTTAGCCAGTGGTTCTATGTCATATTCAGTTTGATGTAAATGTTAAATTGATCAAAAGTATTATTAAAACAGTTTAAAGATACTGCATTCTGCACTTGATGTTCGTTATATATACTATACCTTTATAAAAAAAAAGGATTTAAACTTTATTACATCCCTTTAGAAAAAAAGGAATATACAATTTTTAAAATGTCTGTCGATCTATCGGAATGGCACTGTATTCTTAGTATGTTGGACCATTCAATTCTGCTAAAAAAAACTTATAATAAGAAAACGTTGACCTTTAGCCTTCTAGCTCTATAGGATGTTCACCTTCATTGTGCCATAGAATATGGAGCCCTGTTTTTGGACATATAACAGAATCTAAAGCAAGTTTATAATGGCATCATTACAATAATACCGATCTCTTTTGAAATCATTTTTTATTTTAACCACTGATGTTTTGCCACAATGTTTTAAAGTAAAACATATTTTAAAATGGACAGAAACAGATTTCAAAGATCGATCTGAAAAAAGATCATAATTGGAATTCGTCCATGTTTTCTTATCCTGATTTGGAATTTTTTGTTCGTGTTTCATTTCACGTAAAGAAATTTCTAATGTTTTGTCTTTCAAGAATGTCTCGAGCGACGAATTTGCAATGAAATAACAATCAATTTCATACCAAAGTTGGACAACTTTCACGTCTGACTAAAGTTGTGTTATATGTCCTGCACTTGTAAAATCGAGAATGATTTTATTAATTTTTCATTAACTTGACATTAAACAGCTACTGATTAAACAACCATCTTTTTAGCTGATGTCATATTTATATTACATATTTTTGTCTACTTTATTTCTTTCCATTAATTCTTGTCGTTAAACATTTTAATTATCTATTTGTGACTAAATTATATGCGCTGTAATATTTATCGTCATGGCATCATATACAAAACAACAACAGAAACAACAAACATAATATTTACTTACTAATTGAAACATTTTTCAATGTTGTATCACAAAACATTTAAATGTACTCTATATAACATTATAGCGGTCGATCGTATTCAGGTAATGGAGGTTAAATATTGTTTAGACATTTTTATATGATAATAAAATATATAAATATATCGGTCTCTAAAACCTGTTGTAGATTGTGACATCGGAGAGGAACAAATATCTGAGGTTTTCTGAATATTTATCATTCTTCCAATACAAAACACCGTAGGTATAGAGATATTTTATTCATTTCCTCTTCTAAATGACAAATAAATAACATTTACGAAATTGTAAAGCTGTCTTAGATAACTGAATATATAAGGTGATTTGTTTGTTTGTTTGTCTGTTCACTCTATACTCGAAAATGACTAAAGCTAGATAGTATTTAAAGCGAGTAAAGGCTAGCTTATAAAAAGTATATATGTTGCACTAAATATAAAATTACTTTATTATTATTAAAACAAAGACTTTCATTCACAAGGGCACAGTGTACGTAAGCTCGTTCAATTTTTATACTGATGACGTTTATACGTGAGAAAATCATCTTTCGATTTTTTATTGTGAGCTTTGCGTGTCCGTGAATTTTCAAAATTTATATAAATGCCTTTGAATATGGCTTTCGTCATGAAAAAATGATTTCGATCTGTTTAGTCATGCTGCTCACGAAAAGTTATTGCATTTTACGTATTCTGTTTGAAATCATGTATCAAACATATTAAGTATATATTAAATCAAGACGATGATATGCGTCATTTTCCTTTAATGTCAAAAGATTTTTCAGAAAATATAAGTTTATTTCCTTTTCTACAGAAATCTTCAGTCTCCAAAGCAATCGTATTAATGTAAGGAAATTACTTTAATTGCTATCTTTAAAGTCTGCCGCAAGTGTTAAATATTTCCGTCTTCAACATGTCTGATGCCAGCCTACACATTTACAGTAATGGTGACATTATTGTCATGGAATTGTGCACATTGTTAAGACTTTTTTTAACACCATTGTTCCTGTCGCTTATTATTTATAACTCAATCTAAGTGTCAGTGCAAACTCTCTTAAACGAAACAAAACATGTGTAATAATCGTCAGATTACAAAATTAATATTAATTTGACAAAAAATTAGATACATTTTTTTCAGATCAGCCTTCTGTATTGTTTGGTTTATGCTTGTAATTTAACCATGTTTCGATATTTTCTCATATATTTACCCTTTGTTGATGATAAATCATAGACTGAATATTTTATCGTCAGATCACAAGAAACCATTAACGGATTATTAATTCCAATTATATGATTACTAAATAAATAAAAAATATTTATTAATTTGAAAGTTTTTTTTGCTATTTTATAATCACAATCGATATCAGGTATACGTTTTAGTTAATATTATCAATACTCGGTTATTACTATCAAATAATAATACGCATCCTTAGCGAAAGAGAAAAGTAGATAAATGCGTTCAATGTAGAATGAAATAAGAATCAGTTCCTATCATTTTTCATATGTTTTTGAAACATTTGCCACATGACACTGCATACCTCATTAAAAGTTTAGTATATAAGTTTATTAAAATGTGTTTACAACTCTAGGTTCTTAAGCAATTTGTAATCGAAAATACCGTCTGTGTAGAGACATCTTATTCATTGCGCCGTCAAATCTTCTAAATGATAAATAAATAATATGTACGAAAGTGTAAGGCTGTATTATCAACTGAATATATAAGGCGATGTTGTTTGTTCGTCTATTTGCTCTATACTCGAAAATGACGAGCTAGCTAGTATATAGCATAAGTAATGCCTAGCTTATAAAAAAGTACATATTTTGCACTAAATGTAATTGTTTGTGAAGAAGTTACTGTATTATAATTACGATAAATACGTTTAATCACCCGGACACAATGTTCATAAGATCGTTTCATTTTTATTTTGAACAAAAGTTTCTACGTGATATTTAAGCAGAAAATCATTTTTCAGTTTTCGTTTTTTTTTAAATGTGAACTTTGCGTGTCCGTGAAATTTCAAATTTTATATAATGCACAATAATATGAATTTCGTCATGAATCATTAATTTGGACTTCATAAGCCTAAACGCTCAGAAAAAGTTATCTTTGTGTCGAGTATTCTGACTTAAATCATGTATAATCCAGGCGATGTATTGCGTCATTTTCATTTGAATTAAAACGCCATTACAACAAGTCAAGATTTGTCAGAAGTAAAACTTTATTTCCTTTTCTATAGAAATCTACAGTCAACAACTCAATCGTATTAATGTAAGGAAATTGATGTAATTGCTTTCTTTACAGTCTGATGCAAGTGTTAAATATTTCCGTCTTCAACATGTCGGATGCCAGCCTTAACTTTAACAGTTATGTCATATTGTTAACATGGAATTGTGCACATTAGTTAGACGTGTTTTAAAATCATTGTTCCTGTCGTCCATTATTCATATTTCCATTTTAGTGTCAGTGCGAACTGTCTTATTAATAAACGAAACCAAAACAAAAAGGGCGTTATAATCGTCAGATTACAAATAATCATTTGACAAAAAGTTAAATACATTTATTTTTCTATTTTCAGGTTAGCCTTTTATATTGTTTTGTTTATCCTTGTCATTGACCCATGTTACGATATTTACAGATATATTAACCATCTGTTGATAATAAATCATACTAGATAAACTATTCAATCTTCAGATCAAAAGAAATCCATAACTGAGCATTGTTTAAAATGATATGACTACTAAATAAATAAAATATATTTATGAATTTGAAAGTATGTTGGTATTTTGTAATCATAATCGTTATCAATTATGAGTTTTAGTTAATATTGTCAATACTCAGTTATAGATATCCAGTTATTAATATAAGCATCACTAACGAAAGAAAAAAGTGTGGTCAATGTAAGATGAGATAATTATCAGCTCCTATCATTTTTCTTATGTTTTTGACACATTTGCCACATTACACTGCATAGTTTACCTTATTAAACGTTTAATATAAATATTTATCAACATGTGTATACAACGCTAGGTTCTTAAACAATTTGTCGATCAGTCACAAGTGTCTTCAACTCATTTCATATACATACATATTCATTTTCAATGTATTTGTATATTTTCATGTTCATGTGCTCTTTGCTATGCCAATTATGGAATAAAGGATAGACGGGCAGTTTAAGTAGGGTTATACTGCTCTATACCAGTATGTCTGAATCATATTTATAGCGATATGTAATGTGGCGTACCGTATGACCAGACATATTTGATAGGTGTTTAATCAGATTTATTTTGTTCCAAGTAACGAATATTATATGTAATCAATATGGCAAGTTCAACTTATTCCTTTTTAACGTTACAAAAGATTAATGTAAAATTATAGGGATGCGATTGAATTTTGTCTGTACACCCATGATGAGCAAGCTTTTATGACAGTTTCAAATGTATATTTTAATAATCCTTTTTTTACATAAAACTTCGCAGTTAAGTGTGTACAGAGGGGGCGGGGGGCATAAATTGTTAAAAAAAATTATGTTGAAAAATAACCATACTTAAACAATAGAACAATGCTTTAACCATTGTCTCGCAACTGAGTGATTTTATGAGTGTTAATTATACGGCAAATGAAAAAAGGACAATTATGTGCAAGACATGTATATAAGGACAAACAGGAAAAAAAGTAACATTAAAATTTAATCCACAAATGAATGTGTTTTCCGAAGCTCTGATGAACTTTTAATTCTTCATTTAATTTAACATTTCTCACTTCTCTCGTTATATGCAGGGTTAAAACTTTAATGATTGGATTCTAATGAATTTGAAATAAATATTCGTTTTCATTTACTTTTAAAAACAACCAAACAACACTCTTTTGAAGGTTGTTTCGTGATTGTCAACAATCTTATCTTTGTCACATGTCATAATAAGCTAGACGATAAGCTTGGTAAACCTTACAGCAAATATGTATGTCAATGCCAAAAATATTTTACAGCCGGCTTTATCAACAAACCAAGTCGTTTCTTTAAAAAAAATGTTAAAGCTACCATATCATCATTATTAGTTTTACGATATTAAGTGTGAGTATTTTGTTATTAAATGTTTTGTTTGATACAAAAAAATATATATATTTCAATGCATTATAATGCATTATAATATAAATGGCCAGGTGTGAACATTTGTATCAAATGTTGTGTAGTAGCTAAAGAAAAGTTGCCCTGTTCTTCACTTCAGAGTTGTGATATTTTTCTGGTCCTTTGGGATCAATAATTCCAGCATATTTAGTGTTAAAGATTGATACCGCGTTAGCCAGTGTTAGACTGAGTGCGGGAGGTTGCAATTTTTCATTATCATAAATGAGCATACTCAGTCAAATCATGTCTGCAATTTTCTTGAATTGTGCGGATTTCCTTGCTTCAGAAGGTTTCCAGTTTATGTAGCTGCTGATTTGTGCCACTTATACTTTCAATAATTAATACTTAATAATTTGTAGTACATTTTCGGTCACAAATACAAAACAATACCAATAACTATTTGGCTTAACCCTTTGTTTCAACGAATATACTAAGTATTGTCATGGCTGTCAAAGGTTTAAAAAGGTAATTGTTTAGGAAAGATAAAATATAATATAAATTCAGTAAGTTCAGTATTAGTGTATTAGTGTATCATCTTTAGTACTAAATATATTTAATATACACTTTCTTAAACAAAAATAAATGTAACCTTTCAATTATCTGGATTTATTCTTTGATTAATACTTCATACACGTTGTTGTTTATAGAGTTCATACATTGTAAAGAATGATATGTTTGAAACCTCATTATGAAGTTTGACAATGTAATGAAGTAAAGGATGATCATTCTAGATATCGTGGCGCCAGGGAATGAAATTAACGTACTATACACTTAAAAGATATGAAATTGAAAAGTCCAGAGAGCTGTTAACAATCATTATTTATGGCACTTTTGTACGAGAAAGAAATAAGTTATTTGTAGAAATATTTCATACATGATAACGTTGTTAACATACAGAATATTATACCATTGGAGACAACAATATGCTATCATTATATTGATAAAGATTTATAGCGAATTGTGTTTTATACAAATTGATATGAATTGGGTCAGATTGACGTCATTCAAAGCTTGGTGTATTATATTTGTAAGACTAGTATCAACAAACTTCATTTACATATTATTTTGATATTTCCTCATTAGTTGGATATATGGAAAACAGTATTGTCTTTTTTGTCGTTTTTTGTCGATTTTTATTGTCGAGGGCATCCCTATCATACCTGTATTGCATATACAATTCAAACATATCAACATACATATCGATCAAATCATATACATAATATTGTATCACATTGCATTATGATTAACAGTGAACACATTTACATGTAATTAATAAAATTAATAATTATATTATTTATTTACATTATAAAAAGAAGAAAGAACAGCGAAAAAAACATCTGAAATAAATATATTTTTTGTTGTTTATTTTTCTCGATATCTCGATATGAAAGCATGAAATTAGTTCAAATGAGACGAGAAGTGGCTTAGTGATTAGGGTACCGGACTTTCAAGCCAGGGATCATTGGTTCGATTCCTAATCCTGTCACGACCATGTTTCTTCATGTGACACGAGTACTTGTTGGTTCCAGGAAGCGAACTCGACAGTGTTTAAAGAACATGTTTCGCTGTCGAGCTTAAATAAATATGTTTAAACCTAGTTGAAATGAGTTTAACTATTAAATGACCTAAAATTTGCATACACACATTTATGATTTATTGAATAACCACCTAAGAGTAAAAACACAATTGCCGGAGAAATATTAGGAGACATGTTATTCACTAAACTTCAGAGACTTTTGAGTTAATGAACATTGAAGAGAAAATGGTGCATTTACATGGTTGAAAATATTTGTTGCATTAAAGTCCAGGGGTGCGTTTCATGGAGAGTCCAAAGTCTTAAGTCTGTCTTAAGATAAAAATTGTGACAATTTTGCGTTTCAAAGAAAGTCTTAAAAAAGGTCCTAACTTATGACTCCTATATTTATGACCAAAAACAGTCCTAAGTCAAGGAGTGTTTTAAAGGTATCTTAAGATTGTCCTAAGGCAAACCACTCCAAAATAAAACAACTTTTGGTTGAATTTTGTTTTGAAAACTATCTAGAATGATAGATAATGGTCTAACTAAGAAAATAAATCCGAACACCAATATCTTTAATTCAGTCATTAACGCTGTACAGACGTTTAAAGAGTTGTTAACATGACGTCACAATGTAGCGCCAAATATCGCGTGCAAAACAAGGCGCATCTATAAATAATAATATTACTGTGCGCTGTACAAATGCAGTTGCGTAGCAAGCAAGGGGGTTCGTAACTATTTTTTTACTATGAAATTAAATAAAACGGTTATTTTATCGTTTTTTGTGAAATATGGTATATATTTTCACTCAAAATGATAAAAGGCCAATACATTACTTTTTATACATGCTATAATCAATTACATAGTAAATCCAATCCGGGATTATGCGCGTGCCATTGTATTTTGTAACTTTTTTCAGGAGAGCGAATTGGTCATAAGTCTTAAGTTTAAGACAAAAGATAGGACGGTTACTTGAAACAGTCTTAAGTGCAAAAACTTTTTCACCTAAAGTTGGTCAAAAGTCCTAGGATTTAGGATTAACTTAGGACTCTCCATGAAACGCAGCCCAGCATACTTTATTTCAATATTAAGTGATGGATGTATAAATATTACTTTTAACAGATTATAAATCCCGATATAAACATTTCAATATTAGAATTTTTAGGTGAATATTATAGCCATATATTTACGACATGTGTTTTCACTTGTAAATAAGTAAAGATTATCGACTTTCAATTTATCTTATGTTGCTCTAGACTTATAAATTGCGAGAAACTATTACGAATTGAATAATGTAAAATTATTATCTTTGTTTGTCGCCAAGTTCTCACTTTTATATCGAAACTTATTTCTGTCTCCTTGATATCGCGCTCCTGATATAATAGATAATTTAAAGGGAAGCAGCTCTTTTGTTGTCTTGAAAACACAATGGTAAATATATGATAACATAATGGAACATATATATTTATTTTGAAGTTCAGGTCTGTATGTTAACCAACGTAGCATAGTATACAATTGAGGCAATCAAATGTTCATCATTAACGAAGATTCGACTGATATTGGTGTACGCATTAATTTAAGATAACCATAATAAAGAGTGACAAGTTGTTTTTAATTTCATATATTAAGACTGCAGATATTATAAAATTAGTAATAATTTATTTCTATCATTATAATAATTAGAGTTAGATTAAAATTTTCAGAAAGAATGTTCATAAACTGTATCAATAAATTTAATATGATTCTAAATAGTGTTTACTTAATATTAACATTCTTTTAGAAATGGTTGCTTGTTCTTGTATCCGTTAATATTATTACAATGTCTGTTGCTAAGAATTGACTTTTGAGTAAATACTTCTCAGAGTACTGGCAAAAAAGGTAGGCTTGTTTGTATGTGGAAAAGGATTATCTAGTCAGAAGAAATAGAGAAAGACCGAATTATTAAAAAACCCAAACGTCAAAATTGAAAATTTTGCAAGCTCAGTTTAATTGGGCATGATTATGGACGGTATTTGAAAGAGGATGTTCCGTCCTCGTCCCCTAGCCGTGGCTTATGCAAAATTCAACATTTAACATTTATGACGATGGTTTGCGTTTATGTATATTTCAAACTACAAAGTATTAATTAAGACTTAAGTATTCCGTTTTTCTCTATTTTAAATGAAATGAATGGTTTTAGCATGGTTTAAAGCACACCAAATTGTTTTCTAGCATTAATAACGAGACCATAATATAAGCCACTGTAGCCGTATTGTCTGTTTACGTTAACAATCTTTCTCGTAGAATGCTTAACTGATTTACCGGTAGAAAGATTGATTTTATAGATAGTTCTTCTTGTTATATGCAAAACCAAAACAAATTATTTTAAGGGCTGAATCTTATAACAGTCGCAACAATGCATTAGCTTTTGCATTGTCTATGTTACATAGGCTGTTATTTGTGATAGGAAACAAGACATGCATCTTTATCTTTCTGGCAACGGTATGATTAAAATAAAAGCGAAACAAATCAAATGCGCATCAGACATGTCTAATGCTGTAACTAAGATATATGTTGTTATTATACGCGTAAGGTCTGAACAAAAAGATATATTCGAGTTCATTGACATGTGGAAGACTGTTTCGTTGTTGTTGTTGTTTTTTGTTCTTATTTTTTACAAAGTTTATTCTACTTTAAGTTTTGTTTATCGTGACCTGTTGAAATGATTGTCCTGCGCTTCATGACCTGCTTTGATAAGCGTTTTCTTTCTGCGAAGAATATAATCATTTAAAGTAAATAACATTTGGTTATGTGATTGCTTCGTTCACCATAGTTTTGGAAAAACCCGCTTGAGACCCATAACTAATTTTAAATGGACGTTTAACGCCAGTTTGAGTAGCTATTTTTTTATATCGACTTTGTGACGTATTTGACCATGTAAATATTACCGAGTTGACTTAGACATGCTCTTAACCACTTGATAAAAACATAACACAACAATTTTAATTAACTAACGTCGTACAAATATGTCGCTTTTACAGTGCGGACTTTTCTTAGCTTTGCGTCACAATTTCATCAAGATTTTCCAATGATATCAATTTAATCAAATTATCATAGACATTGCTTTTTTAGAGGAAACAAATGATGTTTTTCTTACCAGAGGAAAAAACAACAACAACACACATGTAATCAAATTGACTTAAAAAAAAAGATAAGAAGTCCAATGTCAGAAATTCAGAAACTTTTCAACACTCATTTTATATTTATAGTTATGTAAACGTAGCCTTCCACTTGTGGCTGAGGGTTTGCCTTTACTGGTTGATGCATCGGAATTGCAGTCAACGTTTAACCTTGCGTGATCATCGTAATAGGCAATTAAATGTGTTCGAGCTATTGGTGTCTATGGATCTTATAACTCCGGCGGATTGGCTGGCTCTGATCCTTGGTGTTGCTTAAAGTTTGTAACACCCAAACACACCGTAGGGAACGTGTTACAGTATCGCGTTTTTCGGTTACAGTATAGAATTTTCAAGATGGAGGATTATTTGTAGGGAGGACAGGTAGGTGATTTTTATTCAGGTCCATACTACAAGTAGATTAGTTTCTAAAAGATGTTTTTGTGCTTTGCTTGTACGGAACAGAATCCGGCATCTATTCATATATTTCTTCAAACTCTGCACCGCAGATTTATCGCTATATTGTCTCATAAATATGCAGATTTGACATTTTGAAAATTTGAATCGAGAGACCAACGCATTTTTCTCTAATTTCGACATTATTTATGCATGCCTAGAAAAAGTAAATCTACAAAACGTTAGTCCTTTATGTTAGAAAACGTTTATAAAAGTAAATGACCAGTTGAACCTATTTTCCCGTTCGTTAAATGCGTTTGAAAAAATAAACAATGTTACAGTATAGAGCGAGGTGATTTGTGCAGGGTTACAGCATAGACCTAGCGATTTTTATCTGATTTTGTTACAGTTTATACCCATTTAGACTTCGATATTTTCTATATATACTAGGTAAAATGTATGAATGTTACATAGACTTTTAAATCTCTGTGAGCTTTTTGGCCCGATGGCTATTCGTCCGTCTGTCGTACACATGTGTGTGCAATCTCATCCGCTCAGTAACTACTTGACTAAATGTGATGAAATTAACATGACTTTCTACCAATTAAGTTGTTCAAATAGTTTCGGTTGCAATCGGGGATACGAAAACCCAAAACATAGTTTTTGAAAAAAGGCAATGTTTAAAGACCCTTCTCATCTCGAACCAAAAGCATTCAAATAAAATCATGATCATGGCGTCATTTCGAATGCTTCTTTGTTGAAGTTACGATTATTTTGTCATTATTAAATTAAAAGTCGTTTTTTTTTATTTCAGACATTCTGTATAGCAGTTTTAATGTTTCTGAAAAAGAAAATAATATTGAAAGTTATAGAGTATAAATTAAGGTCAGACAATTACAATATCTTCCCTAGTGAGCCTGATTGAGGTACCTAAAAGTAGCAGAGTCGGGATAAGGCCGTCGACTTCAATTCATCTTTCATATACTGCTGTAGTTGAAATCCAACCATGACCTTGGATTCTTTGTATCAAGCTAATTTACGGAAGGTCGGTGGTTCTAGTCAGCTGCCCGCTCGTGTCTGAAATGTTTCACAAAGGGTATCTGGGGTTTTTCTTTACACTAAAGAATGTTTGCACATGACCTCAGTGTCGTTGAAACTTCAAATCCAAGAAAGCCAAACGTAACAAACCCTTTTAAATACTTACAAAATACATTATAGTGATGGAAATTCAAACTTAAAATAAAATTTAAGGTTGCAGTATTGCTCACTTAAATAGTGTTTATCACATAAACCGCGGCGCAGGAGTGTAATAAAGCCATTTAATAAAAACGATATTACACTAGACGATATTACACTAGTGTAATAACACTTTGACGTCACGTCATTTGCGCTATAAACATAGCGTTAAAGCGCTCTAATGTGAGCGTTACACTTAAGGTGCGTCAAAAAAATGACTCTTGATAACAGTTTACCTTTCTTATTTCATAAATGTGATAAATAGAATATTATATTCGTGTAAATTCAATACTAAATTTATTGAACTCGTTGAATAAAACAATATTATTCAACTCGTTCAATAAATTTAGTATTAAACCTACACTCATTCAATATCCTCTATTTAATCATTATTAGGGAATTGCCTCTTGTTAATTGTGTCTTTTGGCAGCCTATCTATGGTATGCAGGCTTCATAACATCCGATCCCCTCTCAAAATTTCATTTTATTTAGTTTCACTCATTGTATTTTCGTTTAGGGCACACGCAATTTTTAACCTGGGGGTAATATACCGCTTTTCATAGAATGGCAATAACGTGTCACATTGAAGGTTCCATGATAACCGCCATATGAACACATCCACAGATGTTAAAAATCTAAAGTGTACCAGTTCATGTTTAATGTGAATTCTGCTGAAGCCGGTGTTAGGAGGCACTACCGTCCATGAACAGGTTTAATCAAACTGAGCCTGCAACATTATCATGTTTTCCGTTTTGGACTTCTGTTACGGATTTTATTACGAATATGCATTATTATAATGTGTAATGAAATCAAGCAATAATCTTTCTTCTCTCAATACAGTTCGATAAAAGTTACTGTTGTTGTCGTGAAAACAGTCCTTACTTAGGACATTACTTATTCTGCAAAAAGTCTCAGTAAGAAAAATATCAAACTATAACTTTTCTGCTGAAGAAAAAAAAGTAATACAACCTTTCAAGAATGTATTAAATAGAAAGGTATGAGTCATTTCATAATGAACTTTGTTTGAAATTTGGCAAAATTGAATCAAAGTCGCTAGGTCTATGCTGTATCCCTCCAAAATTAACCTCGCTCTATCCTGTAACATTGTTTATTTTTTCAAACGCATTTTACCTACAGGAAAATAGGTTCAACTGGTCATTTACTTTTATAAACGTTTCTAAACACAAAGGACTAACGTTTTGTAGATTTACTTTATCTAGGCATGCTTAAATAATGTCGGAATGGGAGAAAAATGAGTTGGTCTCTCGATTCAAAATTTTAAACCGACAAATCTGCACATTTATGAGACAATATAGCGATAAATCTGTGGTGCAGGGTCTGAAGAAATACATGACTAGATACCGGATTCTGTTCCTTACAAGCAAAGCACAAAAACATCTTTTAGAAACTAAACTACTATAGTAGTAAGGACCTGAATAAAAATCACCTACCTTTCTTCCCATAAATAATCCTTCATCTTAAAAATTCTATACTGTAACCGAAAAACGCGATACTGTAACACGTTCCGTACGGTGAAACAAACGTATCCTTTTTCTGCTAAATATTACCAAACTCACAAGCTATGTGTACATTTGAACATTGTAAAAACACCAGTTTTCCAAACAGGTCATTATTTTATGAAACTCTTGTTCCAGTAATGAATATATCTGTTACTTGTATAACAAGATAATAGTCTTCACTTATCTCAACTTACCTCAAAATATAGTTTAAACACAGTTCAAAATACTAAGAATTGTGCAAATTGACTGACATAATCATATTAAATCATGTGTCTGCTTAGGTGTTTTCTTCGTTATATATTAAATTAATAAATTTAGAAGAAATCAAAAGTACAATCTAATTACAAAAAAGCTAGCCACAAAGCATACATAAATGTTATGGTGTGGGATATAACAAAATCTTAACCATCAAAGCTGTATATTAAATCGTTTTTATATCGTTATATTTAAGTCACAATGTCTATACATTCCAGGAATCAGATTGCACAGGTCTTATTTAGTTATAATAGCTATCGCACAGTCTAGGATTTCGAGTCAAAGTTATATTTCCGTATATATTTTGTCAAGATTTTCCCTTTCAGTTTCTATTGTAAAATGCCTTAAATATCAAGCTTAATTATTGACAAGATATTTACAATCATAGGCTAGCATAATAAAATACAAATCAAGTTAGAATTTGGGTTAAGACCCCTAATTTTTGTATGTCAGTCTGTCGGTAGTTCTTCGGTCGTGTAGTGCACTGTTGCACGTACGCTAAAAAGTAAAATAAACTTTGACCTGTAGCTTTTAAACTTGTTCATAAGGTGTTGATATTTTTACGCAATGTTTTAAAGTATAAAATATTTGAAAAGGAGAGAAAATAATTTTGAAGATCGATCCGAAACAAGATCCTAATTGATATGCGTCACTGTTTTTTTTTATCCAGATTTGGAATGTTTTTGTTTATGTTTTATTTCACGTTAAGAAATTTCTAATGTTTTGCCTTCCAAGAATGTCCCAAGCGACGAATTTGCAATGAAATAACAACCTGTTTCATACCAAAGTTGGACAACTTTCAACTCTTACAAAAAATTAATTTTATTTCCTGCACTGTAAAAATTAAATCGGAAATGTTTTAACTTTCTTATTAATTTAACATTAAACAGTTATTGTTTTAACAACGATATTTTTAGTTGTTGTTATATTTATATTACTCGTTTTTGTCTACTTAATTTATGTTTATTTACAAACACTTTGTGTTCAAAATTAAGTCACTATTGTGACTAAATTTAATGCGCTGTAATATATTATGTCATGACATAAAAACACACAAAAGAAAAGCAACATAATATGTGAAAACGAATTAAACAGTTGTCAATGTTTTATGACAATTCATTAAATGAAATCTTAAAAATGATAGCGTACTAGTAGAGGTAAAAAATTGTTAAGACATTTTCATAATCCAAATACTTCGACTTAACCTTAAACCTGTTGCAGACTGTGACATCGGAGAAAAACAAATGTTTGAAGATTTTTTAAGATTTATCATTCTTTTAATAAAAACACTGTCTGTGTAGTAATATCTTATTCATTGCGCCTAAATATCTTGTAAATGATAAATAAATAACATTAACCTAACTGGTAGGATGTCTTATAAGGTGCTGTTGTTTGTTTGTATATATGTTTGCGCGTTACCTAAAAATGAATAAAGATAGCTAGTATATAAAATGAAATGTAATTGTTTGTTTAGAAGTTACTTATTATCATTACCAAAAAAAAAAACAAAAAAACTTTTATTCACCCGGTAACAATTTAAATTTCCGTAAGATCGCTTCATTTTTACATTGACGACGTTTCTACGTGAAATTTAATCTGACAATCATCTTTCTGTTTTTGTTTTTTGTTTTTTTATTGTGAACTTTGTGTGTCCGTGAAATTTCAAATTTTATATAATGCACCACAATATAGATTCCGTCATGAATGAGTATTTTGGACTTGATAAGCCTAACTGCTCACACAAACGTGATCTTTATGTCGAATATTCTGACTTAAATCATGTATTAAACATATAAGTATATTATCAAAATCCAGACAATGGATCGCGTCATTTTCCTTTGATGTCAAAACGCTATTACAACAAGCCAATATTTGTCAGAACTTAAAGTTGATTTCCTTTTCTTCAGAAATCCACAGTCGCCAACGGAATCGTATTAATGTATGGAAATTGCTTGAATTGCTATTTTTACAGTCAGATGCAAGTATTAAATATTTCCGTCTTTAATATGTCTGATGCCAGCCTAAACTTTAACAGTAATGTTAATATTTTTGACATGGTATTGTGCACATTGTTCAGACGTCATGCACAGCATCGTTTCTGTCGCCTGGTATTTATTAATCAAATTAAAAGGCATATTATTCCTCAAAATGTTATACCGCTTTAGACAGGGCAAAAATGAATTTCTATTTATTTAAATAATGGTTTTAGAGAATATTGTATGCTTGTTATCTGACCAATGTAGCGATAAACATGAAATTATGAAAGTAGTAAAATGTAAACAATGTAGTATTTTGACTTCCATGCAAAATGCTTATACACTTTACTGACATATTGCAACAGCTGAAAAAAAGATGATTCAGGTATTTTAACAATGATACTATAAGAAACCCCAAAATATAAACTTTCTTTAGAAATAAAAACAAAAGCATTTCTGAGGCATAATGATCGCGAAAATTAAAAATTGATTTTACAATATTTTTAAATGCATTTCCTTTCTATTTTCTGACCAGCACACTATGTATTGTATATCTTAGTCATTTACCCATGTGACGATACTTACACATATATTTACTCTTTGTTGATGATAGATTATAAACTAGATTGGATATTTTATCTTCACAACAAACCCGTTACGGAATAGTAACTTAAACCATGATTGCTAAATAGCTAAATTTAAAGTATTTATGAATTTTAAAGTATTTAGGTATTTTGTTATCCCTTTCCGTTCTTAGTTATTAAATTCCAGTAATTATTAGCATCCCCCTAACGAAAGAAAAAAAGTAAACGAAAATGTGTGGTTACTGTAGGATGAGATAATAATCAGCTTCTATCATTGTTCATTAAATGTTTTTTTACGCATTATCCCACATCACACTGCATACAGTTGAAAAAAAAATATAAATTTATCATCATGTGTATACAACTGTAGGTTCAACAAAAACTTTGTCGATCAGTTACAAGTGTCGTGAACATGTGTTATAGACATACATATTTACAGATATTTAATATCAATGTATTTGTAAATTTCCATGTTAATTTGCTCTTTGCAATGCTACTTATGGAATCAAGGGCAGAGGGGAAAGTTTAGTAAGGCTATACCGCTCTACACCAGACTGAGTAGGTCTGAATCATATGTATAAGGCTATGTAATGTGACGTACCGTATGACCAGACATATTTGATAGGTATTTAATCGGATTTTGTTCAAAGTAACACATAGCCATGTGTTCTATATGGCAATTTTAACTTATTCCATTGTTACGTTACAAAAGATTGATGTAAAATTATGAAAATGCGATCGAAATATGTCTGTACACTCAGGAAGAACAAGACATTATGACGGTTTCAAACGTATACTTAAATAATGATTTTGTAATTAAACTTCGCAGTTCAATGTGTACATAGGGAGGTAATTATTGATATATTTCTGTTGAAATATACCCATACTAAAATGGACATTACTATAACATGTATAACCATTCTCTCGCAATAGAGGGATTTGATAAGTGTAAGTCATGGGGTAAATGAAATAAAAAAAATGACAATTATACGAAAGGTGCATTTATATGAGCCCACACAGGTAAAAAAAGGAAAAAAAATCAGAAAGAAACATTAAATTTAATCCACTTATCAATGTGTTTTTCAAAGCTCTGATGAACTATAAATTCTACATTACCATTTCTCTCGTGACATGCAGGGTTTAAACTTTGATTATTGGATTCTTAAGAATTTAAAATAAACATTCGTTTTCAATTACATTTAAAAACAACCAAAAAAAACACCCTTTTGAAGTAAAGTATTAACAGTTATTTCGTGATTGGCATCAATCTTATCTTATGACAATTAGCTAGACGATAAGCTTGGTAAACTTAACAGCAAATGTGTATGTGAATGCCAAAAATATTTTACAAGCTGGCTTTATCAATAAGCCAAGTCGTTTCTTTGAAAAAAAAAAGATAAAAAGGGAGAAATAAAATTACTCTATCGTCAGTATTATTTTTACAGCAAAAAGTGATTAAGCTGTGGGTATTTTGTTATTAAATGTTTTGTTTAATACAAAATAATTTAGTTCAATGCATTATAATATAAATGGCCAGGTATGAATATTCCTATCAGGTGTTGTGAAGTAGCAGTAAAAAAGTTACCCCGTTCTTCACTCCAGTGATGATATACTTTTCCGGTCTTCTGGGATCAATAATTCAGGCGTATTAAGTGTTAAAAATTGAATACCGCTTTAGTCAGTGTTAGACGGAGTGCGGGAGGTTGCAATTTATCATTATCTTTAATGAAAAGACTCGAATTTCGCGGATTTCTTGTTTTTCACCTATGTAAATTATGCTTATTTATGCTACTGTGTGCGACTTACACTTTCAATAATTAATACTAAATAAGTTGTAGCACGCATTCGGTCACAAATACAAAACAATACCAATAACTATTTGGCTTAACTCTTTGTTTCAACGAAAATACTAAGTACCGGTATTGTCATAGCTGTTAAAGGTCTAAAAATATAATTGTATAGGAATAAAAAATAACGCACAGAATTACTAAGTTCAGCGTGTTTTAGTGTATTATCTTTAGTACTAAACAAATTATACATAACAATTATACATTTAACAAAAAAAACTGAAAAATTTCAATTATCTGGATTTACTTTTTTATTAATACTTCATACATGTTGTTATTTATAGAGTTTATACATTGTAAAGAATGATAATTTTGAAAACTCATTATGAAGTTTGACAATGTAATGAAATAAAGATGATGATTCTAGATATCATGGCACCGTGGAAAGAAATTTACGTACTATACATTTTAAGAATACGAATTCCAATTGAAAAGCCAAAAATCATTATTTATGGCATCTTTATAGAAAAAATAAATAAGTTAGTTGTAGAAATATTTCATACATGATAACGTTGTGAAGATACGCTGGGGACAACAATATGCTATCATTATATTGATGAAGATATATAGCGAGATGTGTTTTTTACAATTTAATATGAATTGGGTAAGATTGACGTCATTCAAAGCTTGATATCTTATACATGTAAAACTAGTATCTGATTCAACAAACTTTATTTACATGATATTTTGATTTCTCCATTTTAGTTGGATATACAGAAAACTGTATCGTTTGTTGTTGTTGTTTTTTTTTATTTTTTATTCTTATTTTTTTTCTCGATAGGAAAGCATGGAACAAGTTTGCATGAGGGGAGAGAGGGCATAGTGGTTGAGGTGTCTGTCTTAGGAATAAAGGGTTCGAGGGCTAATCATGTCACGGCCATGTTTCTTCATATGACACCAGTACTTGTTGGTTCCAGGAAGCGGTTATCAAAAGTGGTTAAAGAACTTGTTTCCCTGTCAAGCTTTTAAATAAATATGTATAAACCAAGTTGAATTGAGTTTAACTATTAAATGACCTAAAATTTGCATACACATATTAATTATTGTGTGATTTAATTTTAAATTAGTAACCTAACAATAAAAACAAATTACTGCAGAAATATTGGGGAAAATGTTATTCACTTATATTTATGTAACATGTAGAGTTATTGAACATTGAAGAGAAAATGGTGCTTTTACAAGGTTAAAAATATTTGTTGCATTAGAGACCAACACGTTTTACTTCAATATTAAGGGACGATATATTGCTTATAGAACTGTAAACTTACGGAACCCATTTTGCAATGAAATAGACTTATCCAAGAACGTAAATGAGTTTAAATCAAAATTTAATATTAACTTGTAGTGGATAATTTTCAAACTTGGCGGTATATACTGAATAGACCAATACTGGAGCTGACGGCAAGATACCAGAACTCCATGGGAATGAAATTTCGTAAAGGCCTAATAAAGTTTCCAATACATCACAAGGTATCACAAGGTATGCTCGTAAAGGCAATTGAAAACAGTGATACTGGTATAATTTATGAGGTTTAGGAACTGTCAGTGAGTAAATCACCCCATATTTAATTAAGTAATAGCTTACAAATATGTCATTTTAACATTGGCTTAGTTTTGTCTTACGATTTCTAGATTTTCCTATGATATCAATTTAATCAAATTATCAGTGATATTTCTCCCTTAGTGGAATAAAATGATACTCTCTACCAATCACATTGACTTTAATCTAAGATAAAAAGTCCGATTTCAGAAACATTTCAACACTGTTTTTATTATATTGATATTAATGTATACCTGGCCTCCCCATGTGGCTGAGATTTGCCTTTACGTGTTGATGCAGCAGTATTGCAGTCAAAGTTTAACCTTGCGTGATCGTAAAAGGCGACTTAAATAAGTCCGACATATTTTGTGGCTTTAGATCTCTTAGCTCCAGCAGATGAGCTTGCGCTGAACCCTGGCTTCTTGTTCACTAAGAAAAGATAAGAATCAAGTGATCCTGATTTTATTGTCATTGTTTTATGTAACTAAAATTAATCGTGGTTTGTAAGAATTCAATGGTAAATATTCAAAATGTAAAACAAAAGCTGATCTGCAAAGAAACCCGAACTATTTTGGAATAAAATTAACAAATAACAAAACAAATAAAAAAATATTTGGATCAAAATAAGAATCAATTTTATGATCAGGAACAATATTTGGATCAACTGTAAAATGCCCATATCTTGCAAAAAAAACAACAAATTTATTCTAAAATTTCATAAACTTGATATTGCAAGTCCAGTTTTATCAAATTAATATTAGATATTTAATCAACGAGGATTAACAATGAAGAATATTAAAGTTTTAAAATTTGATCCTGATCTTGATTCTGATCATTAAATCTTTGTGAATACGGGCCCTGATATTGATTTAAGTTTGTGACACACAAGGAAGCGTAACCCTTTTCGCTATTACTACCCATGCAAGCTATGTGTACATTTCAATAACGTAATAAACACCAGTTTTTCATAAACAGATAAGTCATTGTGTTCAGTGGATACTCTTCAAGAGTATATCCGTTACTAATATTACAAACGAATAATCTTTTCCACTTATCTCAACTTACTTCAAAATGGACCTTTCTGGTTTTACGTAGCGAAACATTTAGCAACACCTTTTTCCATTCATTGCTAGGTCAACTGCTCACAAAAAAGTATCACAAACATACACATGTATTATTTTGTGCAAATCAGGTCACCCAGTGACTATGTATTATCTCAGTGTAACCAATTTACACAAAACTGTAAACACTGGAAATGTCCATATAGTTCGAGATACTAAGAATCGTTCAGATTGACTGACACTTATATTAAATCGTTCACCTTCTTAGATTTTTTATATGTTTCATATTCAAAAAATAAATTAAAAAATCAGGAATACAATCGCATTACAAAAGGCTAGGAAACAAGCATACATAAATGATATATTGTGAAAGTTAAAAAATCTTAACTATCACAACTGTACATTAAATCATTTTTATAGACACAATGTCTAGACATGCCAGGGATCGGATTGTATGAATCTTATTTAGTTATAATAGCGATCGCACAGTCTTAAGTCTCTGGTTAATTCTATATTTCAGAATATTTTGTAAAGATTTCCCTTTCAATGTTTATTGTAAAATGCCCTAAATACAATCATAGGCTAGACTTTTACCTTTAGTGAATATAAGATAATGACAGTTGACAATGAATGTTAATGTTAGTTCAATACATCCTCTTTCTATTCCTTACATACATTTGACATCCATATTAAAACAGTTAATCCAAATGAAATACTGCGAATTCACTTAAATTTGTGGGCATGAAATTTCGTGGTTTTATCAAAACGGGTCTTTTCGTGGGTTCTTAATTCGTGGATTTTTATTTTCTTGTAAAAAAATAAATAACCTAATGAAAAGTAATCTTACAATTAATCGCCGCGTATTTTTACTTACCGCATGAACATATCTTTACGTATTACACAGCGCTTGTCAACAATCTAATCCTTGCCTCTAGGCATAACATAAAGATAGCAGTTACTGCCGATTATTGACTGCAATTAGACATGATATGCAGCTCCATTGTACACACTGCCCCTGTGATTCGCCGATGTAAACATTGCATAATTTATACGACCCCTGACACGTTTTAACCAGCGAGTATAAAAAGTTTACATCCTGAATCGGTCTTACTATATTTGACAGTAACTACACGCAACATCATATCGACTGTGTAAATTAACATGCATATAAATTAATATGAGTAAATAATACGAGATTGTGCAGATATAGTAAGAAGTCGGCAGCGTCTTTGATGTTTACGGAATAGCAGTCACACAAATACAAATTAAAATTAATTTTAAATGGATCATTTAAAGACGACAAAAAGATGTACAATTCATCCGTTTTAGTGATTGTTTATTATTTTTTTGTGTACGTAACTTACGACATTAATATCAAAGATTTCTTTAATTCTATTAACAATTAATAAGAGCAACTGACAATTTATATTAGCGCTAATTATTGCACTGGTTTCCCATTTTTACTCGATTATGACAAATATTTTGGATAGCACAAGTAGCCTACAACAATTAAACAGTCTCAGTGATGTGTATATGCGACCGAAATTCAGGACATATAATCGACTTTGCTTTCAAATTTCTTAAATATTGCAAACCTAAACTATTTATAGATTTAATCTGTCACCAAGCTGAATATCTGTATACCATCATAACACAATAATCGACCAGAAAAGCGGCGACGTATGTATAGAATACAGACATGGTTAGAAGTAATTGTTGGGATAAAATTTCGTTGGATCTTAAATTCGTAGATTGACCTACCCACGAAAACCACGAAAATTCGTGCCCCACGAGTAATAATGATTTTTCAGTATATAACGTTTACCCTCATTTTCCATGACAAGTAAATGACTGGAAAAAGTAATCCCTCGGAAGCAGTAAAACAGCAAACATAACATGAAAATGTTAGACTCGATTTTATTGAGTCTAGCTGTACATGAGGAATAATGAAGAAGTGCAACATCTCTCACGCCCACCCCCTAGCTATTGCATGATCGGCACTCAATTTTCAACACTAAATAGTGCTGGACTCAATGATCCCGAAGTGTATGATATTATCAGTCTTGAATTGGAAATATTTCACATTAGACTCAAGACAGATAAAATTACTATGTTAAAATTGAAATAATCTTTTTATTTCTAGCTGGCCTAGTTTCAGTATTTCTCACTTGAATACTGTTGCCTGCCTTTTGAATTTGTCTTTTGGCATGCAGGCAACCTCTGATTCCCTTTTTAAAATTCCAATTTGTTAGCTTTGCCTATATTTTTTTTCTTGTTAAGGGCACACGTATCTTTTCATATTCATAATTCAAGTTAAAAGGTTTACCATTATTCTATGTGTTGTCTTACAGAATCATCATTAACTTGTACAGCTGTATTATTAGCTTTTCAATCATGCTTAATTGCTTTATTACAGTGATTTAGTATGATACTGATAAGTTACTGAAATTAAGTAATGTGACACTTAAGTAATTTGCATTTGATATCATAGTATTTGATCCAATATTCCATTAGCTTTCAGACACTATCATTGTCATAAAAGCTAAATTATGATTTGTATATGCATATAAATTCAATAAGGTATCATTAAATTATTACTCTGCAGACCAATTTCGACCAGAGACTTTGCTTATAAATGAGAAGCATTTTCTTGCGTATGCGATTCTTCCTTGTTGATATAGTCTTCTTTTCATTTACATAAAAACTTGAATAAATACGGTTTTTTAAATACAACACGAAAGTACCAAAAATATTGAATTTAATGTGCAAATGTAAAAAAATATACTTTTTATTTAATTTGTAACTTTGATATTTTAAAAAATAAGAGAAATAAATAAAAAATGCATTGAGCGTTTATAATCATATATGATGGTTTTCTTCCAAGCGTTTACCATTGGATTACGCATTTTATTTATTTTGATAAAGTTTTGTTTACAAAATCAAGCTGTTAAAAATATCAAGAAAGAGTTAAAAGACGCAAGATAAGGAGGCAAAATAATATGCACTTGACATCAGTTCTGTATTAACATTTTAATCTCAATTTGATACTTTTATAAAAGAATTTTAAGCATTTTGAACACCTTACTTATTATCCTCCCTTTCAAATAAAATATAGGATACCGCAAATCGCCCCCTTAGTGCAGTAACGGGTTAAGTCCATTTAAACTGGAGATACCTAGTTATTGCACTAAGGTCACGAAATGTTTGGTAGCATATCAGTCAATCGGTAAACAACTTCGTTTCCATTCAATAAAGAACAGTTGACCAATAATCTTCAATCTTAATCACTCTGTGTTACTAAAAAACTCAATTTAGTAAAAATAATTTTCCAAGGTTACAGTGAAACGTCTTTCTATAAGTAACTTAATAACATAGTGATCCAAAGCCATCGAACTTCATAGAACGGTCGCTCTCATTAAAGGAGAAGATTCATATTATTCTTATTTATAAAGAAAATCACAGTGATTCTTAATCTGATTATCATTTGTATTTAGTGTCTAGAGCATTTAACCATTTCCAGTCAATAACTTTTGAACTATTTGGCCATTTTCTTATAGTTATTCGCATTGTGTGGAAGATGCATATTGGTTTGATCTCCGGACCATGTTGGACAAGGTTACGATACATTTTAATGTGAAGACTGTTTTCTTTTAATCAAGTAGAAACACGTTTGTCCAAAAGCCTTCAAACTTCACGGGATAGTCATTTTATTTGAATTGAATAAAAAAGCATATTAATTTAGACAACAAGCATCAAATAACAGTGAACTTGACTGACACATTTTCAGCTCGATAGGTAAAGAAATAATTCTCCCAGAGCCTAAGTTCGAAAAACTTAACAACGAAATGTATCACAAACAAGAAGTGCAGTATAATAATTTCATTTATTAGAATGATGATCTCACGGAATTCAAACCACTCCAATGTAACAAAAACCCTCGTGAATTCTAATCGTTGCTGCATACACAATTCACCAAGGTACAACAAATTAAAAAAAAAACGAGTAGAAAGAAGATTCTCATTGATATGGGTCCTTTTTTATTTATTTTTTCCTTGTTTGGAATATTTTTTTGTTCATTTGCACTTTTTATTTTTTATTTAACGTTTAACTTAAATGAATTCTCTTTTGCCTCTCAAGAATGTCTCTTGCGATAAAACAACACTTTTATTACTTTTTTAGTTTTTGCTAGATGTTTGACAGCCTTCACCTGAAAGAATAATTTAATTAATTTCATGCGGTGGCAAAATCGATGTCAACATTATAAAATATATCATAAATTGATTTTAAAAAATAAGCAAAAATCATAAGCAAATATCATCATGTAGCACTGCTTTTTGCAACAAGGAGATAATCTCTTGTCAGCATTATTATGAGTAATTGCTAGCTTATAAAACGAACTTATTTTTAAAACCTAGTCAAGAATTTATTTAGGAAAGCGATCATCAATCTGTACATTTTATCTTTCAATATGATCACTCCATTCTTACACTGAGACAACCATTTTCAGTTCGTATCGTGTGAACTATTAGTTTAACGTGTCAATCCGTGGAATTGTTATGTTTATCAAAAGTTCAAAGTAAAATATTTCACCATAATATCACTTTGACTTAGGTTTGTTTTTTTATTCAATATTTGTTTACAAGATAGAATTTGAAAACTTAATTTTAGTAACTAAGTCTTGTAAATTACCTAACCGCTGATAGTTGTATAAATACCATTTTCGTTGTCAATAAATCTAATTGCATCCTTACGTCATCTCAATGACGATGCTTACTTTTATTTTCCTACGATGCCAGAAACAACAAAGCAAAGTTAAGAAAGAAATTAAGGTTCATTTCCCGTTTTTTTACAGACACCAACACAGTCTTATTTATGTAAGGAAATTGCTTTAATTGCTATCATACAGTCTGCTGCAAATGTAATACATTTTCCTATTTAATATGTCGGACGCCAGACTAAACAAATAATGACATGTTATTGTTCACAGCGTATAAACATCTGCTGTGATCTGTTGTATGTTACTCAATTGTTTAATGACAGTATTAACCCATGTTAGTAAAGAACAGAAAATCAATGTTTGTAATGTATTAATCATTAAATAATTAAAAAAAATATCAACACTACGGTTCGTCCGATCGATTAACTAGACAAACAATACTTGCAAACATAATTATAACATAATACATACGTTATTTTTCGAATTGAAAATACTTGTTCATGAGTCTTATGCCAATCCCTTCCCATACATTTAACCTTTATTGATAAAAAGAAAACAATATTCTGGATATGTCTGTAAAAATAGATAATACATTATATAAATTACAATATAATTACATTATAATTGTTTTATGTCTTCAGATAAAAGGCGTTTTTCTTCACAAGAAGTCAATACAATTAAATAGTTAGTTAAATGTAATAAATATTATGCTAATTTCCAATAACTTTTATTGTCTAGATATTTCAGGTAATGAGATAATAGGCTAGTGAACTCCATATACCTTCATGCTTGAATGCTTGATGCTTGTTGGACAGCTTTACAATTCAATAAGATGCTAAACATTTGGTATTTGTTAAAGATATACTATGATCATCTTTGAGAAAAATAGCTTAATAACAGAAATTTATTGAAATATATGAAATTTTTGCTGAATATGACTAATTTGAATTAATTGTGTAAAGGAAGCTGCGTTCCCTTTTACGGGACAAGTAAAGTTAGTCTTTTCTTATAAAAAAATACTGCCTCGACCTATGGTGTGACATATTTACTTTATGTGAAGCAAAAACATGTAATTTTATATTTAAAAAGACAAAGAAACTTTGTAGCAATAATTAAATTTTTCTTTCATCAAAAAGATCATAGTATAACTTCAAAACAAGTCTTATCGATTAAAGAGTGTAATTGATGAGCATTTTCTAGTAATCATAATAAGAATTGAACGTATAATAAGCGATTTGATTTAAGAAACAAAAACGTATGTTATCAATATAGAATGTGACAATGTTTAGCTGCCATCATTATCATAATATCTGTTTGTCAATTAAGTCGCATGAAACCACGTAAATTCTTTAAAAAAACAGAAAACAAAAAAAACAAAACACAAGAAAACTCAGGAAAAAAACACACACACAGAAATACAGTCTTATGTAGAAAAATGTAATTTTATCAGGGCATAAAAACATCTTCGGTAAATTTGAGAAACAAAGACTACAATTATTTTATTTAACAGATGGGCAATTGAAGAAAGCTTACAGTGATTTTCACAGTATGTCCGAATCGAATATATATTGATTTCTTATGTGTTCGTTGTATATGATCAGACATATAGTTATTTGATCTGATCAAGTACCAAGTAGCGCAGTGCCAAACGTCAAATTATATGTGATCTATATCAAAATGTTCAGACAATCTTATCTTATACCACAGAACAATCAATGGATAATAAATATATTTGTATATACCACAAGTCCATGACCTTTAAATGTTAAGCGTTTCATTATTTATTTATTCTTTTAACGATTATTGTCATTTAGTATTTATAAAAAATAGCAAATCTGTTGGTAAAGAGGCTACAATAATCATAATTTTGTTGCAATATCATCCGTAATTATTCAAAAGGAAAACAATGTTGGTGTTTTCTCGCTACCGGGTGATTTATTGGTATAAGGTTTGCACTAATAAAACATGTTTTAAAACAAGGACAAAGATATGCAAGACGTGTGCATATAGGAATAATCTTTGAGTGGCAGAAAACAATATTGATATTCAACCCATTACTCAATGTTTTTGTCGGAGCTTTTCTGCTTGAAATCCTCTAATATACCATCTTTCTCTTGCTAAGATTTTCAAATTTAGTTATCTGATTTTGTTGATTACAAATGAATTGGTTAAACATTATACAACATGACGTGCTGATGAAGTATCGTAAAAAATGTTTCTTGGCCAAAAAAAATTATATCGGGGTTGAACGTATAAAAGATAAGTTTTTTTTTGTGTCGGCGTTGGTTAGGCTTTTTGGTTAAGTTTTCGTTTTAGGTCAAACACGACAATACTTATCAAGGTATTTCATCCATTTTGAGCTCTGGCATACTCATTTTAATATCAAAACTTCAATATTACTGGGACAAGTAGTATCAAAATTCATTAGGCCTGTTACGAGCCACATCAAATTACATACCAAATGATTAATGTCGTTGGGGAAATGAAAAAAAAAAGACAAAAAACAAAAACGCCCATTGATTTTTTAAAATGCATTTGTTTACGCTAGTTGAAAAAAAATACTGCATGTAGTATTTTAATGGTTTATAATAAATTACTTTCATACACAATTGCCAGCCTTTTTATTATTATTACTCCATAATCATTTATATAATTATTGTGATTTTATAGTTGTTTACATGTAGTGTAAAGAATGGTCACTTGGAAACTCATTATAATGTTTGTTTATGAAAGAAAATCATTATTCTAGATAAAATGGCGCCGAGGAAAGAAATGTTTCTATCTAATAGTTAAAATATTAGAAATAGAAAAGTCAAGAGAGCTGTTAACATCATTATTTATGATGTCTGTATACCAGAAAAAAAAGTATTTCGTATTTAAAGTACTTCTTACATTGCAACAATGTTTCACAGACATAATCGTATACCCCCCACCCTAGAACAACGTTATTCTAACAATAAACTTGATTGTAAGGAATTATAGCAAAACGTAGATTGTCATCCGTTCATTCATTGTGTACGTTTAAATGAATATAATGTCACTTTAATAGTTTTCTTTAATTTAACTGAAAGTACTTAATGTCCATATGTGATACAATATTTATAATTGCTATACTTATCAACAGGCATTGAAATATGTTTCGGTAAAAATTCGCAATAAGTCCTAAAACTAGAGATGCGACTCATAACACAAATTGAACCAAATTAGTTATAATTGGTTTAATTCATATATTACGCTGAAAGAACGAATAACTTATTATTCAATCATAAAATAAAATGAATGGGTATTTGATTGAAATAATGTTAACTATTGACTTTAATAATATCATAAAATAAAATGAATGGGTATTTGATTGAAATAATGTTAACTATTGACTTTAATAATATTGATTTAGTGAATTGCTTTATTGTACATAGAGAAGGTCTTAAATATGCGTCTTGTGTTAATAGTAGTTATGATTTATACTACATTTCGGATATCGTTGCAGTTTCGGTTGTTTGTTTTTTTGGTAAATTTGTTAAGTCAAGTACTAAGTATAACAATTGCCTTCCAATCTTAGTCTAAAAATCTGGACTGTTTAATTTGAAGACGAAATATCAAATATAAACATTTGATCCATGCATTTTTTTTATTTACCACTAAAAATTATTATATTTTATTTGTAAAAAAAAATATAAATTCCATGAATCATTTATATAATTATTGTGATTTTATAGTTGTTTACATGTAGTGTAAAGAATGGTCACTTGGAAACTCATTATAATGTTTGTTTATGAAAGAAAATCATTATTCTAGATAAAATGGCGCCGAGGAAAGAAATGTTTCTATCTAATAGTAAAAATATTAGAAATAACAAAGTCAAGAGAGCTGTTAACATCATTATTTATGATGTCTGTATACCAGAAAAAAAGTATTTCGTATTTTAAGTACTTCTTACATTGCAACAATGTTTCACAGACATAATCGTATACCCCCCACCCTAGAACAACGTTATTCTAACAATAAACTTGATTGTAAAGAATTATAGCAAAACGTAGATTGTCATCCGTTCATTCATTGTGTACGTTTAAATGAATATAATGTCACTTTAATAGTTTTCTTTAATTTAACTGAAAGTACTTAATGTCCATATGTGATACAATATTTATAATTGCTATACTTATCAACAGGCATTGAAATATGTTTCGGTAAAAATTCGCAATAAGTCCTAAAACTAGAGATGCGACTCATAACACAAATTGAACCAAATTAGTTATAATTGGTTTAATTCATATATTACGCTGAAAGAACGAATAACTTATTATTCAATCATAAAATAAAATGAATGGGTATTTGATTGAAATAATGTTAACTATTGACTTTAATAATATCATAAAATAAAATGAATGGGTATTTGATTGAAATAATGTTAACTATTGACTTTAATAATATTGATTTAGTGAATTGCTTTATTGTACATAGAGAAGGTCTTAAATATGCGTCTTGTGTTAATAGTAGTTATGATTTATACTACATTTCGGATATCGTTGCAGTTTCGGTTGTTTGTTTTTTTGGTAAATTTGTTAAGTCAAGTACTAAGTATAACAATTGCCTTCCAATCTTAGTCTAAAAATCTGGACTGTTTAATTTGAAGACGAAATATCAAATATAAACATTTGATCATTTAAAAGAATGCATTTTTTTAGTTTCACAGCTGTATCTTTTACCACTAAAAATTGTTTTCCAATTAACCATTTTAGTCGTAAAAATTATATTTTATTTGTAGAAAAAAAATATAAATTTGGTAATTTTAAAAGGCAAATTTTCATTTTCATAGCCATTTTTTTATCATAAACATTATTGTATGAAATTATGCATTGTCTATACTGCGTAGATTGTTAGTTGTGATAGGAAACAAGACATGCATCTTCATCTGTCTGGAAGCGGTATGATTTAAATAAATGTAAAAACAATCAAAAACCCATCAAACATATCTGTTCCTGTAAGTAAGATAGATGTTGTTATTATACGAGTAAGCGATCAACACATACACAGATTATTCGAGTGAAATGAAATGGGGTACCGTTCTATATTGAAATTATTCGTCCACTATATTTTCTACATGACTTGCTTTAAGAAGCGCGTCATTCATAGGAAGAACATATACCTGTAAAGTCATCATGTGGAATATGGTCAGTGTTCAACTAATTTAAAACATGTCTACATTCTAGGCGAAAATATAAATAATCATTCTGGTTGGCTGACATATAAATATTAAACTATGTGTCTTGTCTTTTCTACCAACATATACTGTAACAGCTGAAGCAAAATATCATAAGTACAGTTTCCATTAACGTCCATGATCAGACTCAAACCAATCCTGCAACATTTTTCAATTTTGTCGTTGTGGGCGCTATTTAAAGATTCTATTTTCTCTACTTTATTGACACATCAGTGTATTTTGGAGGTCATAAAAAGTCGCGGCGTACGTTTAATGTATTCGATCTTTAAAGATCGTTTTGGGCGTTCTTAAGGGTTTCTTTGTTAATCAATTTTATTATGAACGATGAGAGAATAAACATCTGGAATAAATGTTTTGCTTTTAAGGACAACAATCTCTTAAACATCAAATTAAATCATCTTTATAAACTATAAATAAGTCACAGTGTCTAGACTGTAGAACTTTAAAAGATTTAACCTTTGTCTAGATATAATACTGATACCCAGCTGCTAGTTTTAATCCAACTACAAACTACTTTATTACTTTGTAGGCAGTGGACATTTAAATACAATTCTGTTAGTAATTAGCATTAGTTCATGACAAAACACAACATTTTGTCCTTTCATTTTTTTTCCAAATTTCCTATATGCCATAGACACTTATGTTAAACATAAATACTCAATGTTTACTGTGGACAAAGCATGTTCATTGTTATTTAAATACATTACATCTTGTTATATTAACAATAGAATTTATATCTAAAATTGAACATATATAATTGCTTGACTTTGTACAAAGTACATTTGAAACTACGTATCATCTGTTATAGGCCAAGCAGTGTGGAAAATATGAACTGATCTTATTTACATCATTGTATACCACAATAATGTTATTATTCAATTTCAAATTGGTCACGAATGCCTTTCGTACAACAATTTATATCTATCTCTCCTTACAAAACATTCTTTATAGGGACATGCTTTCAAACTAAATAATTTACATTTTATCTTTAGAATATTATGGTAAATAGATACTTAGTATTTTGACAAATGTGTCTGGTTTCTGCTCAAGATATAATGTAAAGGATTTCCGTTGTATTAATAGAAAAATCCTCCCTCAGATTACATTTTATAAATGATAGTTATGCTTTAAAATATAAACCTATTAATTATGTAACAAACTAATCTGTTACTAGATATGTAATTAGGTAATGTCCTATTAAATAAGTTGTTTAAAAAAATGGTCGCATATGTACTGCGGAAAATAGAAAGTTGTGCAAATAACTGACGGATGGAAATCCACTATTCGCTTACATCTGACTAGAAAAAAAGGAGCAAGTTAAATGCGCTCGAACATTACTGACAATGTTTCCTAAAGATAACACATAATATAACATTCGCCGTTTTCAATATTTTGACTGGTGGCGAAAGCTTGTTTCACTATTTTACATCAGTAAAAAGATTTGTACCACCAAGAAATTCGTCGACCATGTATTGCCAACAATCAACAACAAATCGAAAAGAGACAATAACGCTTTAAAAATGTTCGTCCTTCGGCTGGTATGAAAGACCCGTATTTTCTACATTACAACGCTCCTGCACAAAAATGCGGGAAGTGTCCTTATATATCCGCCGTGTTCTCAACCAATTAAAATTTTCCTCTTTCTTTGACTGAAACAAACATTTTGCAGGTCATCGCTATATGAGTAGAAATGAGCTTGGGCAGACCATTTCAGTTTCCGAAAAGTATGACTAAAAGGCCTTGTTGAAGCAATTAACTGAAACTATGTATTTTGGTAGGAGAAGACTATTTCGAAAAGGATGAAAAAAGTAGAATATTTGCAATTTTGTTAGCTTTATTCACCAGAATGCATTAGATATTAACCCACCTTCATTTCACTGCAATTTGTACATCTACAGAAAAAAATATCCTTATTTAAACATAAAACTAATACAATCTACGCTTTTTGTTCATGAGCAAATTTAACGAAAATTGATACAAAATTAATCATGTCCAAATGTATTTATTATTTTCTTCAAAATTATTTGCATTATCATGTAGAACTATTATATATAAGTTTAACGAAACTATTATCATATTTTACTGCATTTTGGAATTTGCATTTGAAAACCTTGCTAAGGGTAGCTACTGGTTAATTTTATACCGTTTTTAACTACATGTAAGTAATTGTGCCCACGTGCGTCACCGTTCATAAATATGGAATGCCGATATATATGATCACGAACTGATATTTGAGCAAATTAGCAAATTTTGCACTTCCAGTAAAACCAATAAGTATTTGGTTAAAACATTTATTTAACTGTCTACAAATTCAAACATGTTTCACCACAGACACTTTGGGTTATGTGCGTGGCTCCCCTTCTTGATCCGCACTTGTATACACCATGTCTATTCTACGTCAAAGAATTTTTTTGCATAATATTACGACCTGGTAACATGTCTTGAACATAAAACTTGTTTTCCGCTGTTTTAACAACGTTTAAAAAAATCCCTAAAATATCATAATTTCATAAAGATAACAACGTACGCTTTCCTTTGATGTGAGACGATTGGAATGAGTTTCGCTTTCATTTATGCCGAGAACCAAAATCCCCGCAGCGGTTACCTCCCATTATCAGTAAAAAAACCAAATCAAGAAGACTGACGGAAAGGGCCAAGAACATGCGATTGAATTTCTTTTTCCCAGCGATTTTTCCGCTGTAATTTACGGGAAACATTTCAGTCGTCATGAATTCGTAAAGAAGCATGTGACACGGTTAGGAAAATGTAATTAAATGTGCAAAGCTTGAAAGAAAGGTACATGCATTTATTTATTAAAAGAATAAATGTATCGACTGATTTACACCAGAAATAAATGGCATGCGATAACATAAATACTTTTAATATATGAAGGTCAGTTGTTTTTACATTTCGAAGCTTGGTATCTTCAGGAAATTGAAGCGTTGGTAAAAAATTGACTTTTTTAAAACTTGATGAAATTCTAATCAAACTTGTTCACGTGTTAGACACTTAACCTTTTCATACTAATATAAGCAAAAATTTAAAACTGATTTTTGGAATAGATAATACTTTTAGTTTTTTATATTCAGGGGCGGAGAAGGACGAAGTCTATTCTACAAGTGTCTGTGTGTTTAACAACTTTAAATCTTAAGTTTCAATAATGGTTAACAAAAGAATGCACGCATATTAGTAAGAAGTTTTGTTTTAACAATGGTAATTTTCTAACATCAAAATACAAATAAAGCATTATTAAATGTCAAGCAGGGAGTAAAAATGACAGTTTTATCTTTTTTTAGACCTTCTCTGAGTTTCTTAAGATATGATAACAAATCTTATTTCATGTTTAATGCATATTTTGTTTGTCTCCTCGATTGGTCTAGACAGAAACGTGTCATTTGACTAAGAGGAATAGATATAAATACCACACTTTCGTGAAGTATATTACACTGTGAGTAAAATGATTAAGATTGATTTGTACAGCTTGTCTGGCGACAGAAAATAAGTAAAAACTCAACTTGAAGAATATGAGGAATACCCGAAAGAATAAGTAATCTGAAATAATGTTCTAAAGGTCACTTCGTCTGACAAGACATTTGTATTCCAATAAACGTTAGCAAAGTTTTAATTCCTAGTCAAAATACGTTGCATCTTTTTATTCCTATAGGCAAGATAAGTTCTTTCTTTATTTCCTCTTTCTTTCTTTTTTCTTTCTTTCTTTCTTTCTTTCTTTCTTTCTTTCTTGGAATCTTTACCATCCTCTGGCCACATTTCCAAGACTTGACATTTAACTTAGAATGGTGCTTATTCAAACTTCCGTGATATTAAGATTGCATTATATACTTTCTTATCATCACCTTCATACATGACTAGGTTCATAAATACAATTAAGTTACAGAAATCATCTTTACTTTTAACAAATATATATAAATCTACGGAAGTTATTATTTTGTCGTTAACGGTTGATCTTTTAGGTACATGTAAATATATATATATATAATCGTTGTCTACTCTATTCGTTGTTACTAAAGGTATGTTCTTCATACTTCAGAAAGATATCACTTACCTCATTCATGTTTAGGTTCATAAAACTAGCATTAATATTTTTAGGGTCATCTCTTTTTTGACTATTTTCTTTTACTTTTATTATCTTTACTTACTAAAGGTATTGTTTCAGACTTTACATCGTTGTATTTCAAGTTAAGTTCAAGCGTGTTATATTGTTCTGCTCCTTCGCGATCATTGATTCCACTGTTGGAAATTGAATACCACTCAAGCCGCTGCAAGTGGACATGGGTGATGGTGCACTTTGTCATTATCTCTCATTAACAGACTCAATCAAATCGAGTGTACAATTATAACATGTTGTTTGCTGATATTGATACTTCCGTGGTATTTGTGGGATTATTAGCTCAGTTAGTGTGAAAAGCGTTGTAACGCCTTTCATCTGAGGGTCATTTTGCATATTAAAAAACGATTATTTTGGAAAGACAGATAATGGAATAAATCCGAAATTATGGCTACAAAGCATTAGATCAGACTAACAGCAAAAAGTTAACAAGTATTTGAAATATTTTTCCAGTTTCTTCTTGCCATAAAAAAACTATTAATTATATATTAAGTGGAGTCCCTTTAATATTTTGCACATCACTACTGTTCTGGTTGATCGTATTTGTTTTTATTATACTTGTATGTGATATTTTAACACCCGCCTTTATTTAAGTACAATTTGACATAGATACTGATGGCAGATTCTTAGAAGCTTAAAATTATTAACAGACTTATATAAAAAAAAACAACACAAAACATGACTGATGCTTAAACAGTTTGGATTTTTCAATTTACAAAAGAGTCTTTTTTAAATGATTCAGTTTATGGATGGTGTGGTCATATTGCACGTACATGCATTTTTATGACAATGCTGTATCTTTGATGTGCGATGATTAGACAAATAAATTGATTAATTGTACATGTTGTGACATTACTTTTTTCAGTTAAACGCGTTGTTCAGGAAAAAATGGTACATCATTGGATTTTAATTCCATTATAGAAACCAAAATGAACTAAGTTTGGGCAGTCAATTTTACAGAATCATAAGACAAAATACTTTGTTTTCCAATAAATAACCGTTCCCTTCAAAACGACAAAACACTTTTGTAGTGAGAAATAGAAAATTTACATCTTAGGAAAATGTAAATGTTTGACAGAACAATCAATCATGTCTACTGAAAAAGCGTTGGTGTAAAAGTGTATACACTATCTAAATTTGTACCAAAGCCTTTTTTATATCAGTTCGGTTAAAGTTACAGTTATCAATCTTCAAGTGTCTGCTCAGTGATTAAATCTATCATATAGACAGATAGAACGCGTTAAGCATGCCGTCTTGAAACCGACAAGATAAATTGAATTTCTTGTTTATTTGTACAACAATGAAATCGGATATGTATAAGCATTACAACTTGACAGTTTCAAATTATATTCTTTTTCTGTGAGCAGTGTTGATTGCTGTAACCGAATGAGTAGACAACCAAATATGGCATTAAATGTAGATCTTTTAATACAACTTCTAATTCAGAAATGGCAGCAAATACCTTTTGTTACAACACAAAAGCTTTGAAGATGACCTTTATATAAAACCATACCTGAACACAACTCAACACAATTTATTGAAAACTAGTAGAGTTTACCAGGCTTGATTAATGTAAATTTATTTAGAAGGAATCTCTTAAACTAAATTGTAGCTTCTATTGTCTTCTTATTCTAAAACAGCGAGGTTTACTTTTTTATTGAAACTAATCGGGTTGCAATGTTTTGGCAAGTTACATGCATATTGAACAACTGAGGTTTGTATTAGTAAGAATGGCCACATGATATACATTCTTATTGAGTATAATGAAGCATCACTTCCAATGTGGCAGTCGCAATTATGTTATGGATTATTCTGATTATTCTGCTATTTCAGAATATTGGAAAAGAAAGTTATCTTAAAAATTTTAACCTTCCAACACGTAGCACTGGCGCTTTATGAACATAACATTACAATTGAAAAAGGCCATTGACTTAGTTCCCTGTTTCACACTAAATGATCCGTACAAGCAATAAATCACCGCTTCATTGTCACTCAAGAGTTGCGTGTATTTGTTTAAGACATTGTATTGCTTCGATTATATTCCAGATTTCCTAGTACTTAAACCGTCATATAGTCCAATAATTTTCTCTTATAACATCAAAGCATGCAATACTCTAAGAATTTCCTTTTTATGATCGCTGTACTCCGTTTGGTTAATAATATGGTACCGTTTTATAATATTCTTGAATATTTCTCCAAAGAGCATTTTTTTTTAAGAATAAAGAATACTTAAAACCGTCCTCATTATGTGGTTAATATCATTTTGGGAATCAAGAAGAATTTAACGAGCAAAAAATCCAGAACCATGACGGATCCACGTTTAGACCATTTTATCATGGCTTCGGTACTATCATTTGTTATCATTTATTGAGGTATAAAACGGCTTAATATTATGATTTATTACGAAACAGTCTTCATAAAACCACAATAATGACCACTTTGTGAATAAGAAAACAATTACAACAAAAGATTAAGAAACTAAAAATTTCATAATTCCACTTGTTGAATGAATATAATATTCTAGTACGTGTCTTTGGTGAGATCGATTCAATTCAACTTCGTCGTAAGCAAGTAACCAATAGGTGAGATTGGTTGACCATGTGATGAGGACCTGAACAATTAGTATGCGCAAAATGTCATATCATTCGCTCATCCCATGTTTCGTATTAAATGATTTTTTTATTGTGCAAAACTACTTCAAAATAATATCCTTTAAACGCCTTTAAATTCTTCAGTCGGGCTAGGGACCACAAAAGCATTTATTTTCAATTCATTTCTGAATATATTTATTCTTATTTTATGCTTTTTGTTTTCCAGTTTAGAGTGACAATATTGTTTTGTAAATTTTTGAGGTATTTTAAGCTTTCCTGTTTGAAGAAATAAAGAAATACTGATATATTTTAAATGCAATACAGTACATAACTGTGTATTTATCTTTTACATAGATATGTTTAATGTTAGTAAAAGTATAAGTAAGCAATATGTAAAATGCAAGAAATAGAAATAACCAATAAATATAAATGTTTATGCAACTTTCGATGAAAACATGATAAATAAGAAGGGTGATTTTCACGCCACAAAAAGAAAAAAAAAAAAATACCTTACCATGTGTTTACACCCGCGAAGTAACTTATAGCTAATCAATTTTATGTCAAGTTTGATAAGTACTGATTTCAACTTTCAGCAAATCCGTCATTTGCAACCAATAATGTGATAATTAAAGAGTTCTGACACAGTTTGAAAAGTTGGCAAAAATAGTCTTCCCATTTCAACCTGATCGAGCACTTAAATGAATAAAAAAGTCTAACAATTATGTCTCGTAGTGCTACATTATTTATTTCTGTCTTTCCGGTGAGTGTGGTGCGAAGTGTTTTGCTTTCTTTTGGATGCCCCGTGTCCTTGCTGATCGTTATTTTGTTTGAACGTTTTAAATGGTAAATCTTATCTGTAATGGGCAATAATGACTAAAAGATTAAATTTATTATCATTAATTATGGTTTAAGTCGGTCGTAAAGTAAAATCTCCGGCCATTTCTATGAATTTTTCTGAAAATATACCATGCACATATTCTGAAAGCTAAACGAAATTCGGAGGAATAAATATATGTAGGGTTTTTATATTGGCAAAAATGAAATGAAAAGACACGGGCTAATAATGGGAGGCACATTTATTTTGAAAGCAAAACAGAACAGAAATTAACCACACACCACAGAAAAATAAAAAATGCAATAATGTTGTGTACATTATTTTTATGCACTTTTCATTAAACGTTTAGGGGATGATTTTGCTTCTCAAGAATGTTGAAATAAAAAAAAAAATTGTGGGATAACCTTCACCGGAAATTAAAATTTCATTAAAAATTTCATTTGATTGCCTGCAGTGGTTAAAATCGAGGATATTTTATCATTTTATTTTACTTTTCTAATTCAATATCAACATTTAAATGTAGCTGATTGTTGAAGTCGATTAATTATTATATTCTTTTTTGTCTACTTATGTCTGCTGTTATGTGCTAAGTTATGACCGTAAATTACAAAATTTATCATTATATGTAGACCTTTCAATCGCTACGATAAAGAGTTTTTTTATTATTTCCTAAATTTTATTCAAAACCCGTTGAATTAACTCTTTAAAACATTATATGGTTCGGTAATTTTACACATCATGACGATTAAACATTTTTAAAGCATATTTATGCCCCCCCCCCCCCCTTCAGAGAATAAAGGGTATATTGTTTTGCGATTGTCGATCTGATGGCAGATCACATGACTTCCGCTGATTGTATTAAAAATTATTTATGAAGTCTTCATATTTCACATACTGATTTGCCATAACAAGTAATTGACCTCTATTGATTTTAGGGTCACCGTGACAAAGGTCAAGGTCACACGGACCTTGAATGATAGTTTGGGTTTCGCTCATTTTTTTTAAAGTTATGTATCACAAAGTCTACATATTTCGCATAATGATTGGTCATAACTGTTACTTGAGTTCTATTGATTTTGGGGTGACTAGGTCAAAGGTCAATATCACAGGGGCCTTAAATGTTAAGATGGTTTCAGCTTACTATTTTGATAGCTATTCATCACAAAATCTTCATATTTATTTAGACATACTGATTGGTCACATATGGTAGATGTCCTCTGTTGATATAAGGATCACTATGTCTAAGGTCAAGGTCACAGGGCCTTAAATGTCAAAAAAAATTTCCGCTCGTTATCTTGTAAACTGTTTATCACAAAGTCTTCATATTTCACACATTGATTGGCGATACCTAGAAGATGTCCCCTATTGATATTGGGATCACTATTTTAAGGTAAAGATCACAGGGACCTTAAATGTCAAACTGGTTTCTGCTTATCATCTTGATAACAATTCATCACAAAGTCTTTGTATTTCACATATTTAATAGCTATATGTAGTAGATGACCCCTATTGATTTAGGGATCACTAGTTCAAAGGTCAAGGTCAGCCTAAAGAATAGTTTCTGCTTATTACCTTTAACACTTTTTATCACAAAGTCTTCATGTTTCAGATATGAACTACTCAAAGTGGGGTCACTAGTTCAAAGGTCAAGGTCTGTATATTTCGAATATTGATTTGTCATTATTTTTATTTTTCCATAAATGAACACTTCCATGCACCCATAATTACAAGTTTCTATAACAAAATAACCAATAATACGAGTCGTCAACGTATATATAGGGGAGGTGTTACATATGTGTCATTCGACATTTCTTGTTTTTTATAATTTAAGACGAACTAATTTTGAGATATCTGAACCTTCTTACACTTTGCCCTGCAAATTTGGCGATCTCTTTTACATCAGCTGCAAATTGGAAACAACAGGGACGACGATAAGACATAGATAATAACACAGCCTACTAGAGTACTGACAAAATCACTTTTAGAATATGGCGGATATGGATATATAAGAACCGTCACTTTTGGTCTTCTTTTTTTAAATCAATTATACTGCCACTACCGAATACGAAATTACGGGCCTTTCATACCAGCCGAAGGACGAACATTTCTAAAGTGTTATTGTCTTCTTTTTTTTTGGCAATACATGGTCGACGAAAATTTGTTGTGGTCCAAAGAAAGAAAGGAAGAAAGAAAGAAAGAAAGAATTTATCTTGCCCATAGAAAGAAGGAGATGCAACGTATTTTGCTTGACAAGGAATAAGAACTTTGCTAAAGTTATTGTAATACAAGTTTCTTGTCAGACGAAGCGACCATGAGCACATTATCTAAGATTACATTTCTGTCAAATCTATACCATATATAAATAGTATTAATAGGAAATTCTTTTAAGAATGTAAAATGTATTTGTAACACTTGATCCAAGTCAGATGAACAAATTGCGAGATACATGCTTATGATTTACATAATTGATACCTTGTTATTCCCAAGACACATATTTATAAGCGCATTTGAAACATTTACAAAAGTTTTGTAGCGAATTGTAAGAAAATGTAATTCAAAGTTTGCTGTTATGGCAGTATCGTAAGAAAACATAGTTCAATACATGAAATAAACTTGATTATTCAATCAATATATGGTTAACATTTAGTTCCGCCCATTGTTTTCTCGTTTAGGGCAAAAGCGTTCTTTTACTTGGGGACCATACGCCGCTTTTCATGGAATGGCACTACTGTGTCACATTGAAGGTTCCATGATAACCGCCGTATGAACACGTCTGCGGATGTTTCTAAATTCAAAATTTCACCATTTTCGTGTTTAATGTTGAATTCTGCTTAAGCCGATGCTAGGGGGCGTGGACGGTAACTTGCACTTTCCAGTAACGTCCATGAACAGGCTCAATCAAACCGAGCCTGCAACATTTTCAATTTTGTTGTGTTGGACTTTCTTTTGGGATTCTGTTTTTCTCTAATTTATTGTCACATCCGTGTTATTTGTGCCGTGTGGCGGCTGTAAAAAGTCACCCCGTACATTTAATCAATGATGCCTTTTGTTATATTTTCGATCCTTGAAGATCGTTCGGCACGACATTATTGTTGTGTATACATGCTATCTGGTACTTTTAGTTTCTTCTATTTGGCCATTTTCAACTTGGATGGTTCCAGTATACCTATTTGAATACTGTATAATCACCCTAAGGATATGTTGCCTGCTTTTTAAATTTGTCTTTTGACGTCTTATCTGTGATATGCAGGCTTCATAACCTCAGATCCTCTTTCAAAATTCCATTTTATTTAGTTCCGCCCATTGTTTCCTCGTTTAGGGCAAAAGCGTTATTTTACTTGGGGACCATACGCCGCTTTTCATGGAATGGCACTACTGTGTCACATTGAAGGTTCCATGATAACCGCCGTATGAACACGTCTGCGGATGTTTATAAATTCAAAGTTTCACCATTATTGTGTTAAATGTTGAATTCTGCTTAAGCCGGTGCTAGGGGGCGTGGACGGTAGCTTGCACTTTCCAGTACCGTCCATGAACAGGCTCAATCAAACCGAGCCTGCAACATTTTCAATTTTGTTGTGTTGGACTTTCTTTAGGGATTCTGTTTTTCTCTATTTTATTATTCATTTAAACTATGTACACTCAGTCAAAATTTAAGTAAGAAACGGAAACAAAACCGTTAGGATTACATGGTTTAAGCACATGGCCGGTTATTTGAAACCAGTTCCTACTTATCTGACAGTCTTTATCTATCAAATTGTGACCGAACACTAATATATTTAATCATAATGTCAATTCATATATAAATTCATTCTTAGCAAATTATATCTACGTTACACGTACTAGGTTTAAGTTAATTCCATGAAGCAAACAATTTGTCTATGAAATATTTTAGTTATATACTGTAACCCAATTTATATTCGCGAATACAAATTTTCGCGTTTTGCCGAGGTCGAACATATTCGCGAATATTAATTTCCGCGTTTTCTCTATTTCTGAAAAAAAATATTCGCGGATTGGAAAGTCCGATGGGGCCGTAAAATCCATTAGCCGACTCTAAATCTTCAATAATTGAGGTCATTATTGGTGTCTTAAATAGGATTGACAATACGCTAGGCTTATATTGTATTGGTAAGTGAATTGTGATCACGGAACGTGCACTTATATTTCATAAACTGTATTAAAATGTTATATAAAATGTTATTTTTGCAATATTGACATAGAGTTCTTTTGATATTTATAAAATAGTGGTAGTTTACTTAGTTTGTGTTTTTATTGCTTTATGGCAATATTCATAACAATTCATTACTTTCTAACAGGTGCCCGTAAAATTCGAATATATCCGGTCAAGTAGCCTTGCATGAACAACGTCCAAAATAAAAATTTCTCTCCAATTTATTCGCGAAATCGTGCGGACTTATTCGCGCAAACAAATATTCGCGCTTCGTGGCCATCCGCGAATAAAGCGAATATTAATTGGTCGCGAATATTTGTTGGGTTACAGTATCCAATACCAATTTTTGTTACATTCACTTATAACTGCAGGGGGAAATGGTTGTTTCCTTGGGCAAGAAACATTACACTCATTGCTCAGTAATGGTTGGTTTCAGGAAAGGATTCAAAATTGTGTTTAAATAGCTGCCGGTTTCTTTTTACCACGCCGGTTTTTGGCAAAGTCAACCCCTATTTTTACGCATTAAAAAAATGAAAACCATCTTAAATTTGTTGTTTATTTATATTTACTAAAAGGTTTAAGAGTTAATATATTTGGTCTATCATTACTACTTTTTTGTAAAAATGCATTTAAAAATTGCATTTGCCACGGCAAAGTGTGTTTTACCATTGCATTTCGGTATTTGCAATGGCGAGATTTTTAAAACAAAATAACATAGCATTCTAAAACTTACCCTATGACATGTTCTTAGGGCCATAATTATATTTTTATTACAAGCTGTAAGCTTAAGACTTACTACACAATCGACAAAAACATATTCTGTATAAACCAACTAAAATATGTGTTGGGGGGCGTGAGGGATATTGCACTTATTCATTATCCCTCATGTACAGACTCAATCAAACCGAGTCTGCAATATTCATGTTATTTTGTTGTGATTAATGCTTCCGAGGAATCACTTTGTTTCCAGATTTTTATAAAAAGGCTAAGTGATCAAACAAGATCAGTTCTAATTTCTATCGGACAATGTTTAAAGACTCAACGTAGAATTCGTATTTTATTTATTCCCCAGACACGATATTGTTTAGATATTGTACAATCAATCAATACAATTTTACCCATCGTGTAATACTTGACAAAATAGTTGATATATCTATCCCTTTAAGTCAAATGACACGCTTCGGACTAGACCAATCGAGGAGACAAAATGTTCATACAACATGAAATAAAATTTGTTATTATATCTAAAGAAACTCAGAGATGGTGTAAAAGAAGAAAAAGAGCTGTCTTTATTTACTCCCTACGTGACATTTAATAATGATTATTTTTCTACGTTGAATTATCAGAAAATAACCATCGTTACAACAGAACGTCCTCATTTTCATACGTGTAATCTTTTGTAAACCGTTATTAAAACTAATGATTTTAAATTGTAAAATATATCTTTAGTTTGTTACCAGTTATATTAATGTTTTAACTAAATCCCAAATGATCTTAGCTGGTAGTGCAAAATTTGATCGCATATCAGTCCGTGTTCACATATATTCATCTTTCTGTGCGATGAAGCTTTTAAAAAGGCAGAAAACTTAGATATAATAGTTCTACATGACAATGCAACTAATTTTGAAGAAAAAAATAAATACATATGGACATGATTAATCTTTTATTGTGATTATCTTTCTTTGGAAGCTAGTCTTACATTTCACAATGAGTCGATTTTCGTTAGATTTGCACATAAACAAAAAGCTTAGATTGTATAAGTATTTTGTCAGAGCTGATCGTATAATAACAACATATATCTTGCTAACAAGAACAGACATGTTTGATGGGGTTTTGATTTATTTTGGTTTAATTAAAACCATACTGATGACCTGACAGATGAAGATGCATGTTTTGTTTTCTATCTCAAATAACAATCTACACAGTATAGACAATGCACAATGTTATACTATGTTCAATTTATAAAAATGAGTGGGACAATCATTTCATGTTAAAGGCAGATTAACATTTTATCTTTCATCTTTTATATTTTTAGCATCAGCTGTTGGTCAATGACCGCTATATTATTGTTTCATAGATAAAATGCAATGGGTTGGAATAAAACTTTGACAAAAATAAACAATAAAACATCACTTTATCGTAGCGGTTCAAATATGTTTCATCAAGGGTCTACATATAATGATAGTATACGGGCATGACCTAGCACATGACCTAGCACATAACTACATACCAGCAGGTATGAAGTACATACAAAAAATATAATAATTACCTGACATCAATTAAATAGACACCGGCTACATTAAAATGTTACAATTGATTCGAAATAAAATGGAAAAACCATCCTTGATTTTAACCACTTTAGGGAATAAATTGAAATAATAATTTTCGGTGAAGGTTGTCCTACAACAAGCAAAAAACAAAGTAATATTTTATTGCAAACATTTCTCTTGCGAAATTCTTGAAGCAAAACATCCCTTCTAACGTTGACTAAAAAGTGCATAAAAAAATAATTTACAAAAAATATTGCATTTCTTTTCCGTGCGTGTGTTAAATTTTCTGTTTCAAAATAAATATCGCTCCGAATGTGAGCTCAAATGTTGCGTATTTTCATTTCATTTTTGATAAAAGATAAAAGTAACAACACATATTTTTTTCCGTCGTTTGTTTAGCCCTCAGAATATTTGCATGATGAACTCTCAGGAAAATTCAATGACATGATCGAAGGTTAAACTTTACGACCAACTTAAAACATAATTAATTATTATAATTAAAATTACCATTGTAATTGTCCATAGCTGATAAGATTTACCACTCAAAACATTCAAACCGACTAAAGATCAACAAGGATAGGTGGCATCCTTGAAGATAGCAACACTTCCCCAAGAAACACACCGACAAGTACTGGAAGGAAAGAAAGAAAGAAATATTTGAAACATAATTGCTGATTGTTTTATTTAATTCATTCCTCTTTAAGGTTGAATAGGGAAGACCATAGTTTGTTATGTTTTGAAAGACAATTTACAACAAAAAAGCTCAAATATATCAGCCGTTAAGAACTCTTTAATGAGCATCGCATCACGTTTTGCTAACGACGAATGCTGCTGGAAGTTTAAAATTTAATCAGTGTTTATCAAAATTGTTAATTTTGTGCTATTGATAAACTTTAAACAACGAGTACTATTAAAACAGTCTAAAGGAAGTTTTTTTTCCTTTCATTGAAACTTATTATGGTGTCTTATGGTGTCAACACATGCTATTTGTTTTCTTTTGTAACGTGAAAATCAACCTTTGTTCTTATTTGTCATTTAATCATCGATGTTAACATTTATGTTTTACGGGTTGCCCCTTTCTTGTATTAACTAACATTTAACATACTTTGGTAAAGATAAATACACAGACATGTATTAAAAAGTTATTAGTAATAACCGAAATCATAAAAATTAGTTCCTGTACTTCTGTTTTTTAATCATCAATATTACCTGAAACATTTATGATGTTTATGTATGTTTATGCCGACATAACTTCAATATTCTTTATGCACTTAAGTATGTCCTATGAATTATTCTTAGTGGAAGGTCGATATGTAATTTGCACAATAAGGCAACCACTTAATGCCTTTTTCAAAAACAGGAAAACTTTAAAGGACCTCCAAAATTGTATTTTGTCTCTTTAAACTGTACAAAAAATCATAAGATAAGAGATAAGAATAAATATATTCAGAAATAAATTGAAAATAAATTCGTTTGTGGTTCCTAGCCCGATTGGAGGATATAAAGGCTTTTCAATTTTGTTCATTTTTAAGTAGTTCTGCACAATAAAATATAATGTATGAAAAACGGGGTGAGCAAATGATATGACATTTTGCGCATGCTAATTGCTCAGGTCCTCATCACATGGTCAACCAATCTCACCTATTGGTTACTTGCTTACGACGAAGTTGAATTGAATCGATTTCACCAAAAAATATTATATTCATTCAACAAGTGGAATAATGAAAATTTTCGTTTCTTAATTTTTTTGTTGTTATTGTTTTCAAATTCACAAAGTGGTCATTAATGTGGTTTAAAAAAAAGACTGTTTCGTAATAAATCCTCATAGAAAGCCGGTTTTTACCTCAATAAAATGATGACAAATGATAGCATCGAAGCCATGAAAAATGGTCTAAACGTGGATCTGTCATGATTCTGGATTTTTTGCTCGTTAAATTCTTCTTGATTCCCAAAGTGATATTTTTTATTCTTTAAAAAACTAGTTCTTTGGAGAAATGTTCAAGAATAATTCAACCATATTGTTAACACAACGGAGTACAGCGATCATAAAAAAGGAAAGTCTTAGAGTATTGCATGTTTTGTTGTTATAAGAGGGAATTATTGGACTATATGGCGGTTTAAGTACTAGGAAATCTGGAATATAATCGAAACAAGAAAATGTCTTGATCAAATACACGCAACACTTGTATGACAATGAAGCGTTGTTTTATTGATTGTACAGATCATTTAGTCTGAAACAGGGCATTAAGTCAATGACCTTTTGCAATTGTAATGTTATTTTCATAAAGCACCAGTGCTACGTGTAGAAAGGTTAACATTTCTAAGATAACTTTCTCTTTCAAAATTCTGAAATAACAAAATAATTTGAATAACAAATGCGGTAACTATGATTGCCACATTGGTATCGATGCTTTGGTATAATTAATAGGATTGCATTATTATGAAGCCATCGTTACTAGTACAAACTACGCTTGTTCATTGGGCATAAAACTTGCCAAAACATTGCAACCTGATAACTTTATATAAAAATAATTAAATCTAGCGTTTTTTTTAATTTCTTGTTTAAAGAGGAGATAACAAAGGGTTATATCAATAACAATTAGGCTACAAGAGCTCAAAATAGTTTTATCTAAACATAAGTAAGTTAATGAAGCATGGTAAGTTTTACTACTTATTTCCTAAGATTTGTTCAGGTTCAGATATGGTTCTGTACAGAGACCAAAGGTACTTGCAGCCGTTTCCGAATTATAAGTTTTAGCAGAACATTTTTATTGAATGCCATATGTGTTTGTCTACTCGTTTTGTTACAGAAATCAACACTGATCACTGAAAAAAGAATATAATTTAAAACTGTCAAGTAGGAATGCTTTTGTTTGTTTGTTTGTTTCATTTTACGCATTTTCTCAACAGTATTATAGTCATATTTGCGGGTAGTTTCGTAACCATCGTTCCTGGAGAGTTACACTAGTACTAGACTACCTTTCTCCGCGCTAAACTACCAAAGCATCTCCCGGGGATCGTACTCACGCCAGAGATGTAACTGGATTAGAAGTCATCGACTCGAACCCCTCGAACACGGAGGCGGTTGCTTTAAATTATATCCAATTTCAGTGTTGTACAAGCAAACAAGATATTCAATTTATCTTGTCTGTTTCAAGACTGCATGTTTAACTCGTTCTATCTGTCTATATGATAGATTTAATTACTGAGCAGACACTTGAAGATTGATAACTGTAACTCTAACCGAACTGATTTAAAAAAAAAGGCTTTAGTACAAATTTAGATATTGTATACAGTTTTACACCAACGCTTTTTCGGTAGACATTATTGATTGTTCTGTCGAACATTTACATAATCCTTCGATGTAAATTTTCTATTTCTCACTACAAACGTGTTTTTGCCGTTTTGCATGGAATGGTTTACCTATTGATAAAAAGTATATTTTGTCTTACTGATTCTGTAAAATTGACTGCCCAAACTTAAATGGTTTCTGTAATGGAATCAGAATTCAATCTTGTATAATTAACATTGACTCAAGTTTAGACAATGTACTTTCTTCCTAAAGAACGCGTTTAACTTAATAAAGTTATGTCACAACATTTCCTATTTATCCATTTTATTTGCCTGATCATTGCATATCAAAGATACAACGTTGTCATGAGAATGAATGTACGTGCAATATGACCAAACCACCATAAACTGAATCATTTTAAAATAAAATCATACACTCTTTTGTCAATTGAAAGAACCAAACTGTCTTAGCATCAGTCATTTTTTCATATAGGTGTGTAAATGATTTAAAGGGAGACACAGGCAAAATTTACATTTCTTCATTTTGAATTTTTCATTCATTAATCTGTAAATGTCCTCAAAAAGAATGCAATAGGAAGTCACAGGAAAAAACCTTTTCTCTTCATAAAGAATAAAATGGTGGTTTCCTAACTTGACCTACGTGGGTTAGGTTAAAGCGTCAATATTTCACAATATAGTTGCCACAGAGAACTATTGAAACGTTAAAGAAAGCGTTAAAGTATGAAGTACATACCTTTAGTAACGACGAATAAAGCAGACAACGATTATAATTTTAGCATGCGTATAAATGTACCTAAAAGATCAACCGTTAACGACAAAATTAATACATCCGTAGATATATACATATAAAATATATTTGTTAAAGGGAGACACAGGCAGAATTTTCATATTTTAGATTTTAATTTTCTATCAAATATTCTATAAATAACATCGTAATGAATAGACAAAGCAGTCTAGGGAACAAAATTTGTCTCCATATAAAGAAAAAAATGTTGTTTTCCTAACCTGACCCACGCGGGTCAGATTAGAGCATTTAGATTTCACCATAGTTATCTGTGACCGTGAACTATAAAAAGAGCGACTTAGGCTTGTTATAATCTAACAATATCTACAACATTTGTTTTTTTAACTTCTAGAGATTGTGATTGGCAAATGACTTGCTTTAAAACTACTTGTTAGTTCTGTCTGCGTCGTTATTTCGTTCAACTTATGTAGACTTATTTACGTTTTAAACTCACATTATAAAGTATTTATACAGCAAAAACATGCTGGGACTTTTAATCACTTATAAAAACTTCATTTTAGCGTAAGTTAAGTAAATATGGTAAATTTAATATTTTGTCATATATTTGCCTGAGTATCCCTTTAAAAGTAAAGATGATTTCTTTAACTTAATTGTATGTATGAACCTTGTCAGGTATGTAGGTGATGGTAAGAAAGTATATATTGCATCCTAAGTATCAAGCTAGTTAGAAATAGCACCATTCTAAGTTAAATATCAATTTTTGGAAATGTGGCCAGAGGATGGTAAAGGAAGAAAAGAAAGAAAGAAAGAATTGAATAGAAAGAAGAAGATGAAACGTATTTTCCTTGACAAGGAATTAGAACTTTGCTAACGTTTATTGGAATACAAATTTCTTGTCAGACGAAGTGACCTTGAGCATAATATTTTAGATGATATTTCTGTCATATCTACACATACATTATTAATGTAAATTGGAAAATTATTCAAGAATGTCAAATAAATATGTCAAACTTTAATCCAATGTCAGCTAAACAAATTGCGTAATACGAGCTCAAAATTTACATAAATGGTACATTCGTATTCCGAGGGCACATATTTACCGCCGATATATTTGAGACATATACAATAATTTACTAAAGGAATGTAAGAATAACCTTGTTTTCAAAGTTTACTGTTATGACAGTATAGTAAAAAACCTAGTTCAAAACAATCAATAAACTTGATTATTTAATCAACATCCTGATAAACATTTTATCGATAATGTGTACAGTTAAGTTTTAACACAAAAACCATCAGGCGAAAACACATGGCAGGTTATTTGAAACCATCAATTGATTATCTAATTGAGTCTTTAGTAATCATGTTTTGAACAAAGTCATATGATAATGGTTGAATCGTTATGTTTGCAAATGATATCTACGTTAAACGTACTAGGTATAATTTCCCACATCAGATATTTAAACAGCAAGTTGGTCCCTTCGACATGAGATACAGGTTGTTGTGGTAACTATTTACCATCAAGCAAACAATATTTTAAATAAGATACGCGGTTAAATATACAATACTAACCACTTTATGATATTACAAATAAAAGTTGTAAAAAGACATCGTGATAAAAGAAAGATCAGTACTTTATTTTTCCGGACATTCCTCAAAGACTTCACGAAGAATTTTTATTTAATTTTTTTTGCCAGACACATTTTAGTTTCAAGCTGCACCAATCAATCTTATAATTTTACCCAAAGTGTAATATTCTTTATGACAGTGTGGTGTTATATATATTTCTTTAAGTCAAATGGCACGTTTTTGTCTAGACCAATCGAGACAAACAAAAGAATAGTATGCATTAAACATGAAATAAAATTTGGTACTATATCTAAAAATTAAAGAAAACCCAGAAAATGTGTAAAGGAATTAATAAAAAAAAATATTGTCATTTTTACTCCCTACGTGATATTTAATAATGATTTATTATTATAGTTAGTTTTAGTTTTTGAACTTTAAATTTAGAAAAATAACCATGGTTAAAAAAATATTCATATGATGCATGAATTCTTTTGTAAACCATTATTGATTCTAAATATTTCAAATCATGAAATATATCTTTAATTTGTAATCATTTAATCAAAGTTCACTCTTACAAACATATTTTAATGTTTGTTACCAAATCCTGAATGTTCTCAACTGGACATTTGAAATTAATCAAATATCAGTTTGTGATCATTTTTTTAAAAAAAATATACCCATCAATCCGTGTTTCTAAACAATTAAGTTTTTAAACAACACGTGAGCACAAATCCTTCCACGAAGATAAAATGAGCAATGAACGCAATGCAAAATCATTTCGTTAGATTTAAATACATAAAACGTTACTTAATTTTTAGAATATTGACATTATAAATTTCGTAATTTGGAAGCAAGTACATGTACAATGAGTCGATTGTCTTTTATAATATCAGAGCCTAAAATTGAAAATCTAAATAGAACCTGCAGCAATATGTAGCTCATAAAGTAGAGCTTTGATCTCCTTCAACAGAACGTGTATATCGCTTTGCACTGCATGGTCAGCGAACATGTTTGGTAGTCAAAATCATTTTTGTTACACTTACAAACGGATGGAAAACAGTAAAACCATTCATCACTAGTCATAGTCTTCGAAAAACGGTGACTGTTATATTTAAGAGACTTTTCAATATTTTTTGTAATTCAACTTGCTTCATCTTCCGGTCAGATTTTAGCAAATGCGGTATCCATCTGGCCGGTATTCGCATAACTTTCTATTTTCAGCAGTACATATGCAGCCATTTCTTTTAAAAGAACTTATTAATAGGACATGACCTAGTTACAAATCTGGTAACAGATTAGCTTTTACAATAATAGTTTACTTCTTTATAACTCTCATGGTAATCCTTCACATTATATCCTGAGCAGAAACCAGACACATTTGTCAAAACACTAAGTATCTATTTTCCATAATATTTTAAAGATAAAATGCGAATTATTCAAATTGAAGGCACGTACCATTAAGAACCTTTTGTAAGAAGAGGAAAAAAAATGATTGTTGCATTTAACGAGGACATAAGGCATTTGTGACCAAATTGAGTTCAAAAACTAGCATTACTGTGGCTTTATACATAGTAAAAAAAATATTGTGTACCTTGATTCAAAACTAGCAGTTGGTATCTAGGTTAAATCTTCAAACGTTCAACGTAAAGACACTGTTATGGAAGATCTGGACAAGATGTACTGAACTATAAAATAGTCTTTACACTGCGCGTGATTGGTAATATATATATATCTACAAATGATTTTTACAATCCCGATTTCTGACATGTCTAGAAAGTGTGACTTATTTATAGTTTACAAAGATGATTCAATTTTCTGTGAAACGTTTTCATTCAAATCAATTTTTTTTTGGAACAAATTCGACTCTTTGGGGTAGCAAACAAATTTGACTCTTCGGGGTAGCATCTCAATTACATTTTCAGGAATGATCAGATATTTGATTGTCCTCCCTAGCATCGTTATTTTTCTGCTTATAAAAGGTGCAATAGTCAAGTGTTTTTATCACATGCTTTATCGTATTTTGAAAAGAAGGCTCCTTAAACAGAAAGTGCCACACTAAATCTGATATGTGGCTTTTATCTTAGATTACAGTCAATCAGATTATTATAATTGTGTTTTTTTCTGTACTCTTGTAGATAATGTTATTTGATTTCCTTTCTGGGTGTGGCGTCTCGAATTTATATCGCAAGGAAATCTAGATGAAAAACAAAACTTAGATACCAAAATGACAAATGCCGTTTTGATGGCCGTAATTAAATTGAAAAGTTCTTCTTAAGTCCCAAATAACATATTTTACTCATTTTGGAAATAAATGAGGGGGAAATTCACAACTATACTTCGTCGAAGGAAATAATGTTTTTTGAAATATAAGCCTTGTCGAATACGTTAAAAAGCTTGCAAATGTACTTGCTTGCATAGAATAGGCCCGGGTCAAAATATCTATCAAACAATCGTTTACTGAAATGCTACTCATGTGCCTTTAATATGATATTTTTCAAGTGATGCAAGAATTAAGCAATGAGAGGTCAAATCATTTTTCATTGATTCAGCTTCTTAACGACAGAATTCAATGGTTATATTCGGCTCGAAACAATAAGAGAAAGATTTACAACTCGTTCTTATGCAAGAAAACTTCAGAATGTGTCAAACATTCGCCTGGAATATAAAACAGTTTAGTAGTACCTTTAATGTATTCCACATGTTGACTTAACACGTACATGTTTTTCACATGATAGAAGCGGTTATCAAAACAGGTCATGAAGCGCACTAATATTATTGGGTAGAAAATATAGTAGACAAAAAATTTCAATATAAAGCAATACCCAATGTCATTTCACTCTAATACATCTTTTTTGTCAGAGCTTATCGTATAATATCAGCATCTATCTTACTTACAGGAACAGACATGTTTGATGGAGTTTTAATTTATTTTGCTTTTATTTAAATTATACTTCTGCCTGACAGATGAAAATGCACGTTTTTTTTCCTATCACAACTTCGCAGGATAGACAATTCTTGATTTCATAAAACAATGCCGGTGGTAAAAGATACAACTATACAAATAAAAAGAAAGTTGGTTTATAAAAAAATCTATATTTGATAAAAACATTTTCTACAAATAATACAGTCCTTATTTTTTCCGACAAAAATGGTCATTTGAACGATTATATTTGTATTTAACCCTAATTAATTACTTACAAAATTTTTAATACAAATATTAACACAAGAAACATATTAATTTTAAAGCATTTGCTATGTTCAATATAGCAATTCAGAAAATTAATATAATCTCTAACAAAACCCAATCGTATCCCTATTGTTTCATTTTTATGGTTGATCGTTAAGTTAGCGTAAATAATGATTTAACAAATATGAATATTGTTCCTTAATTTTCCTCTTATTTAGTAGAAATGATTTGGTTCAAATTGTGTAACGGGTCGCACATTGTTTTGGGACTTATGGTGACTTTTCGCTGAATCACATTCCCATGCCTCTTGATAAGTATAGCAATGATAAAATATACTAGACATTAAGTATTCCCAGTTAATTAAAGGGATACTGTTGCAGTGCCATTATGCCTATCCAAAGGTATAAAGTGATTGAACGGATGAAAATCTAAATTAAGTTAGCATTTTGCTATAGTTCCTTTCAATCTTATAATTTACCTCACATGAACGATGGCTAACTCAAATAAAATGTTACCAAAGGTTATTTCTTTAAATATACATCGGAAGTTACCTGTAGCATTCTATTAATAAACAAGAGGGCCATGATGGCCCAAGATCGCTCACCTGACCCATCAAACTCATCCAAACAAGCACCTAGACAAGCATTCTGACCAAGTCTCATGACAGGTGAGTCAAACATGTGACCACTACAGTGTTAATAAAGATTATCCATATTTGAGCAGTGTGACCTAGTTTTTTACCCAGGTGACCCATATTCAAACTTGATCTAGAAATCATCAAAACAAACTTTCAGACCAATTTCAAGGATACTTGGATCTAAACAGTAGCAACTAGAGTGTTAACAAGATTTTTCTATTTTTAGCTCCGGTGACCTAGTTTCACATGCGATCTCGAACTCATCCGAGCAATTACCTAGACAAGCATCCTGACCAAGTTTGATGATAATTGAGTCGAAAATGTGACCACTAGAATGTTAACAATATTTGGGCGGTGTGACCTAGTTTTTCATCCAAGATGACCCATGTTCGAACTTGACTTAGAAATTATCAAAACAAACTTTCAGACCAATTTACAGGATATTTGGATCAAAACAGTAGCCACTAGAGTGTTAACAAGATTTTTCTATTTTTAGCTCCTGTGACCTAGTTTTTCATTCGAGATGACCAATGTTCGAACTCATCTAAGCTATCAACTAGACAAACATCCTGACCAAGTTTGATGATGATTGAGGCAAAATTGTGACCGCTAGAGTGTTAACAATGTTTTTCTATTTTTAGCTCTTGTGATCTAGTTTTTCATCCGAGATGACCCATGTTCGAACTCATCCGAGCTATTAAATAGATAAGCATCCTGACCAAGTTTGATGATCATTGAGGCAAAAATGTGACCGCTGGAGTGTTAACAAGGTTTTTCTATTTTAAGCTCCGGTGACCTAGTTTTTCATCTGAGATGACCCATGTTCGAACTCATGCAAGCTATCACCTAGACAAGCATCCTGACCAAGTTTGATGATGATTGAGGCAAAAATGTGACCGCTAGTGTGTTAACAAGGTTTATCTATTTTTAGCTCCAGTGACCTTCTTTTTCATCCGAGATGACCCATGTTCGAACTCATCCGAGCTATCACCTAGACAAGTTTCCTGACAAAGTTTGATGATGATTGATGCCAAAATGTGACCGCTAGAGTGTTAACAAGGTTTTTCTATTTTTAGCTCAGGTGACCTACTTTTTCATTCGAGATAACCCATGTTCGAAGTCATTCAAGCTATTACCTAGACAAACATCCTGACCAAGTTTGATGATGATTGAGGCAAAATTGTGACCGCTAGAGTGTTAACAAGGTTTTTCTATTTTTAGCTCTTGTGACCTAGTTTTTCATCCGAGATGACCCATGTTCGAACTCATCCTAGCTATCAACTAGATTATCATCCTGACCAAGTTTGATGATGATTGAGGCAAAAATGTGACCGCTGGAGTGTTAACAAGGTTTTTCTATATTTAGCTCCGGTGACCTATTTTTTCATCCGAGATGACCCATGTTCAAACATATTCGAGCTATCAACTAGACAAACATCCTGACCAAGTTTGAGGATGATTGAGGCAAACATTTGACCTCTAGAGTGTTAACAAGGTTTTTCTATTTTTAGCTCTTGTGACCTAGTTTTTCATCCGAGATGACCCATGTTCGAATTCATCCGAGCTATTAACTAGATAAGCATCCTGTCCAAGTTTGATGATGATTGAGGCAAAAATGTGACCGCTAGAGTGTTAACAACAAAATGTGAACGGACGGACGACGGACGGACGACGGACGACGAACAATCATCGATCCTAAAAGCTCACCCTGAGCATGCTCAGGTGAGCTAGAAAAAACTGGGCAGTCATTTTATTTTTAAGGCAGATGTACATTTTATTCTAAACAATTATTTAGAATCAGCTGTTGGCCAATCACCGTTATAACAAATAATCTTTTGGAATGAAAATTAAACTGAGCTTGCCAGTGAAAATATGAGTATAATATCACTTTAAACTATAAACAACTAAGTATAAGATATCTCGATATTGAATGACGTCAGTCTGGTCCATATCATATCAGATTCTATAAAAAACATATTACTTTGTTTTTATATACGTCATCAAGTTTAATGTTAGAATAATGTTGTCCTCGGAGGATATACAATTATGTCTGTGAAACATTGGTGCCGTGTAAAGAGTACTTTAAATACGAAGTACTTTTTTCTGGTATTTAGACATCATAAATACAGATGTTTACAGCTCTCTTGCCTTTTTTATTTATAATCTTTTAACTGTTAAGTAAAAACATTTCTTCCTTCGGCGCCATTTTATCTATGATAATTATCCTGTATATCCTCTTCCATTGACAAACTTATGATGAGTTTTCAAAATACCATTCTTTACAATACATGTTAACAACTATAAAATCACAATATATAAATCATTAAGGAGTAACAATAATATTAAAAAGGCATGCAATTTTGTATTAAAGTAATTTATTATAAACAATTATAATACTACAGGCAATATTTAAATAATATTGTTTTCAACTAGCCTAGACAAATGCATTTTAAATTATTGGGCGTTTTTGTATTTTTTTTTTTTTTTTTTTGCATTTCTCCAAAGAACTTAATCGTTTGGTATGTATTTGAAATGGCTTGTAAAATTCATGACGGTGCATTAACATACAATATTTGAAGTTTTATGTCAATATACTTTGCGTAAGAGGCCTGATGAATTTTGATATTATTTGTCCCAGTAATATTGAACTTTTGATATTAAAATGGGTATGCCAGAGCTCATTAGTACATATGCATAGAAATGACCACGATATAAGTATTTTTGAGAAAAAACTTTTACGATAACTCATTAACACCTCATATTGTATAATGTTTTACCGATTCATTTGTCAAAGTATCTTAGAATCCGATAACAAAATTTGGAAATATGAGCGAGAGAAAGATGGTATCTTAGACGATTTAAAGCAGAAAAGCTCGGACAAAACACATTGAATAATGGATTGAATATCAATGTTGTTTTTTGCCACACAAAGAAATTGCCGATTTGCACGCGTCTTGCATATCTATGTCCTTAAAACATGTTGTATTAGTGCAAAACTTATACCAATAAAATCACCCGATCACCCGATTTGAATTATTACGGATTATATTCCAACAATATTGTGATTATGGAAGCCTTTATACCAAATGAATTCCTATTTTCAAAGAAAACCAATAATTGTTAAAAAAAATAATTAAAAAATGAAACGTTTAAAGATGATTGAAATTGTTACTGTGTGTATACCACATTTGCAAAATATTATATATGTATATAATTATGCAAATAGAACAATTTTCAAACATCGAAGGGTATGTAAAATATGTACTGCAGATATTTGTGCACATTATTTTTAATCAATAAATTATATGCATTCGTTTCTTATTGGAAAATTTGACTTAGCATTTATAGAAAATAAATTTCTTATTACCTCCCTTTATTTGCATGAAATGTTAAATTCGGTAATATCTTTATAAATAATGCTTATTGGAACTTACAATATTGACAAATCTTAATTTGAGCATCATATTAATGAAATAAAACCATGAAAAGAATGTGTTACAGGATCTTTAACGTTTAAAGGTCATGGATCTGTGGTATAAACAAATATATTTATTATCCATTGTTTGTACTTTAACTATGAAATAAGATAGGCTTGTCTGATCAATTTGATATAGATCACGTATAATTGACGTCTGGCACTGCGCTACTTGGTACTTTATCAGATCAAATAACTATATGTCTAATCATACACATGTCATATACAACGTACAAATTAGAAATCAATATATATTGGATTCAGACAAACTGTTGAAGCGCATTATAAGCTTACTTCAATTACCAATTTGTTGTGTGCGTGCGTGCGTGCGCGCGCGTGCGTGCGCGTGTGTGTGTGTTTTAGTTTATGTCGTTTCATGTGACTTAATTGACAAACATATATTATGAAAAATGATGGCAGCTAAACATTGTCACATTCTACATTGATCACATACGTTTTTGATTCGTTAATCAGATCGATAAGAATACGTACATTTCTTAAAATGATTACTAGCAAATGTTCATCGCTTACACTCTTTAATCGATAAGACTTGTTTTAAAGATATGATATACTCAAATTTGATGTAAGAAAATATTAATAATTGCCACAAAGTATCTTTGTAAATATAAAATAGACACACAATAAACTATACAACATAGGTGGCCACAATATGAATATATAGTGTCATTAAAAAACTGGCAGTTTTTTTAATGAGAAGACTAACTTTACTTGTCCCGTAAAACAATTTATTCATTCTTATAATAAAATAACTTAAAGTCAAATTCAGTGAGAATTTCATAGATTTCAATAATTTTTTGTTATTAAGCTTTTTTACTCAAAGATTAGCATAGTGTATTTTTAACAAAATTCCAACTGTTAAACATCTTATTGAATTGAAAAGCTGTTCAATAAGTATCAAGTATTGAAGCATAAAGGTATATGGAGTTAACTACCCTATTATTTAAATCACATTACCTGAAATGTCTAGACAATACAAGTTATTGGAAATTAGCATTATATTTATTATATTTAACTAACTGTTTAATTGTGTTGACGTCGGGTTAGAAAGCACTTTTAATACATAAAACAATTATATTGTAATTATACTGTCATGTATTAAATTAAGAATAATTAATCTATTTTCTACAGAAATATCCAGATTATTGTTTTTCTTCTTATCAACAAAGGTTCGGTGTATGTGAAGGGATTGACATAAGACTCATGAACAAGAATTTTCAAAGAAGAATACTTGTTAGAAAGTAATGTATATATTACTTAATAATTATATTTGCAAGTATTCTTTTGTCTTGTTAATCGATCCGACGAACTGTAGTATTAATAAAATTATTAATTATTTAATGATAATTATAGAACAAACATTGATTTTCTTTTCTTTACTAATTTGTTCGTAATACTCGTACATTGTCATTAAACAATTGAGTAACATATAACAGATCACAGCAGATGTTTATACGCTGTGAACAATAACATGTCATTATATGTTCAGTCTGGCGTCCGACATATTGAATAGGAAAATGTATAACACTTGAAGCAGACTGTATGACAGCAATTAAAGCAATTTCCTTACATAAATAAGACTGTGTTGGCGTCTGTAAAATAATCGGAAATGAACCATAATTTCTTTCTTAACTTGGCTTTGTTGTTTCTTAGCATCGTCATCGAGATTATGTAAGGGTGCAATTACATTTACTGATTTCTAGATGAAAGTCGAATATGGGTCACCTGGTTTCAAAAACTAAGTCACAACACCCAAATATGGAAACACCTCGTTAACACTCTAGTGGTCACATTTTGTACTCAATCATCATGAACCTTGATCAGGATGCTTGTCCATGGGTCATCTCGGATGAAAAAGTAGGTCACATGAGTTGAAAATAGAAAAATCTTGTTCACACTCTAGTGGCTACTGTTCTGATCCATATATCCTGGAAATTGGTCTAAAAGTTTGATTTGATGATTTCTAGGTGAAGTTCGAATATGGGTCACCTTAGATCAAAAACTAGGAATACTGAAACCACCCAGCTAGAAAAAAGAGCCAAGTATGAAGATAATTGCCGTTCATTTCTTTTTTTATAATTTGATCTTTTTTAAGTCTAATTTGAAAAATTTCCTATTCAGCACTAAAGATATCCATCATTATTTAGTGTTGGAAATTGAGTGCTTCTCATGCCAGGGATAAGGGACGGGCGTGAGGGATGTTGCACCTTTTCATTATCCCTCATGTGCAGCTAGACTCAATAAAACCGAGTATAAAATTTTTGCTGTTTTTATTGCTTCCGAGGGATCACCTTTTCCAGTTATTTACTTGTCATAGAAAATGACGTTAATACATTATATAATTCATTTGAATAATCTGTTTTAAAATGGATGTCAAATGTATAAAAGGAATGGGAAAAATGGTATATTGAACTAAAATTAACATTCATTGTCAACTGTCATTATCTTTCATTTAGGATAAAGTCTAGCCTATTATTGTAAATATTTATTTATTGTTAAAGCTAGACATTACGAGCATTTTACAATAAACATTGAAAGGGAAAATATTCTGAAATATAGAATTAACTAGAGACTTTAGACTCTGCGATAACTATTATAACTACACTTCGATTCCTTGCATGTCTAAACATTGTTACTTATTTGTAAGGATATAAAAATGATTTAATATAAAGTTTTGATGGTTTAGATTTTTTTAACTTTCATACTCTAGCTTTGATGTATGCTTGTTTGCTAGCTTTTTCTAATGAGATTGAATTCTTACTTTTATTTATTTATTTATCCATTTAATATGAAAAAAGAAAAAAAGAGAAGAAGACACACGATTTAATATGAATATGTCAGTCAATTTAAACGATTCTGAGTATCTCGAACTATATTTGGTGTAAGTTGAGATAAGTGAAAATGATTGTTCTTTTGTAATATTAGTAATGGATATATTCTGGAAGAGTGTCCGCTTAACATAATGACTTACCTGTTTATGAAAAGCTGGTGTTTTAAACGTTGTTGAAATGTACACATAGCTTGTGTGTTGGGTAATACACAAGGGTAAACTTTGACTGGAATTCTGGTGCATCAACCCGTGATTGGTAGAGCGTATCATATTTGGTCTACTATGGGAGCAATATCACTGATTATTTGATTAAATTGGTATTAAAGGAAAATCTAGAAATTGTTAGGCAAAACTAAGCAAATTCCGCACTGTAAAAATGTAAGCCGTTATTTAATTAAATCAAGGGTGATATACTCAGTTTCCAAACCTCATAAATTATACCAGTATCACTGTTTTCAATTGCCCTTACCGCCATTCATTGTGATACCTTGTGGTGTATGGGAAACTTTATTAGTCCTTTATAGACTATCATTTCCCTTGAGATCTGGTATCTTGTCGTCTGCACCGCTATTGGTCTATTCAGTATATACCGTCAAGTTTGAAAATCATCCACTACAAGTTAATATCTAATTTTGATTTCAACTCGTTCACATTTTTGGATAAGACCATTTTATTGGGAAATAGGTTCCGTAAGTTTACAACTCTATACGCGAAGGAGTTTTGACTTATTTAGAATGACCAAGAAAAAAGTAAGTCCAGTTAAGACATTTTATCTTTCGCAATATCCTTTCATTTTTATATTACATTCCACATACTGACTTGATAATTATATTCTACACATAGATAAAAGAGCTCACCAAAGCAGGTCATGGAGTTCAGAACTATCAGTTTGGTCACAATAAACAAAGAACTACTTAAAAGTTGAATACACTTTGCAAAAAAAAATAGGAAAAAAATAAAAAAACTAGGTCATGTCAATGAACTCAAAACATTTTTTTTGTCCAGAACTTACGCCTATAATAATAATATCTATCTTAGTTACAGGATAAGGCATGTCTGGTGAGCATTTTAATCATACCGTTGCCAGACATATTAAGATGCATGTCTGTTTTCATACCACAAATAACAGTCTATGCAACATAGATAATGTATGATCTGAGACATTGCTGGGACTGTAATAAGATGCAGCTCTTAAAATAATAAGTTGTTTTATTTTGCGTATTACGTAGAATAACTTGTATAATGTAATATCTATCTTTCCACCAGTAAGCCAGTTTAATATTTAACAAGAGAAATTATTAACCAGAACAGACAAAACGGCTATGGTCTTGATATTGATTCTAGAAAACAATTTGGTGTACTATAAACCATGCTGAAACCTTTAATTTTATAAAAGTCTTATTTATTATTTTGTAATTATATTTAAAATTCATTAACGAAAACCTCCGTTATTTTTTTCCACATTCAAGCAAGCCTGAATTATTTGCAAGTACTCTGATAATTATTTACTAAAAAAACAGAATCGTTAACAACAGACATTGTCAATAATATAAACGAACATGACAACATACGACTCTAACTAAAACAAGGTGTAACAAACAGTTATTAAATAAACTCTATATAGAATCATATTTAATTAATTCATGAACAGCGTGTCTAATTACTCAATCTAGTTACAATTAATTTTACTACTTATAATTTTAGAAATAGATTACTCAATAATATGAACTTTAACAACTTGACACTATTAATATTAGTTATTTTTAGTAAATACATAAACCAGTATCAGACAAATTTTTGGTAATTATGAACATTCAATATTTGTTGGCCCTCATTATATTATATGCTACTTCGGTTAACTTACAAACGTGTATGTCAACGTACACGTATTGTTACGATCATGCTGTCAAGATAACGAGAGAGCTGCATCCTTTAAGATTATCTATCAAATCAGCAACGCCGTGTTAAGCAGGGAGAAATCAGTTAAGATTAATGAGAGAGAACGTGACATAAAAAATAATTTTAAAGTATTTAATTCGTATACTTTTGCGCTCATTCACAATTCTAGAGCATCATAAGATAATATGTAAGTCGATAATCTTAACTCATTCACAAGAGAAATTATGAATGTCATAAATGTATGTTTTCATTATACCCCTTACAATTTTTATATTTGAAGCAGCACGCCTCCAGTTTCATTTTAATTTTCATGAACAATTTCGTAATGTTTTTGAAAGTAAAATATTGTGAGGTGAACAAATAAAGCTTTAAACATATTGCAATCGGCACTTAAAATCCAAGAAATTACCAAAGAGGAGTCAACATAATAAAATTTTATCTGTACTGAATGTTCTTGTTTGGCAAAGTTATCAAAAAATAATAAAATCACATTAATCATTTTTATTTTTTCCAATAATTGTGTACGCTTAACAATATACAGTCAAAATCAGGTTTGTATTTTCCATATATGAAAATGTGTATATGGAGCTATAAAAATTGTAAAATCTAAATATTCATGTAAAATATCAGAACGCATATTTGAAAAAAAGTAAACAGTAACCGCAATAGCCTTCGTGTCAACGTTGTTCTACTTTGACTTAAAGCTTATGTAGCGTGTATCGAGCTGTAGATAATTATCTATTGCTACAAAATAAAATCTTTATAATCTCGATATTCTTAAGAGCAAATACATGTAGGTATTTTTTGGATACAATATCTTATGATTGGAAAATAACTAAAAAAATAATATAAAAATATATATTCCAACAAACAATTTATTTTCTCAAAAACAATTCTCAAACAAATATCAATCTAAAGCTAAATATTTCCTTCATTCCCCTACTTTTACATTTCAACAATCTCTTATCATATATTTCTTTCCAAAAATAACAGTACTTCAAATTTTCATAAAAATATGTCCTCATTAATCATTTGCCTTATAAATATATAGCAGATATCCGAGATTTCTCTGTACTAGTAACTATAATCTTTAAATTCAATCAAAATATTATTTCTCATCAACCGTTGGCCCGAGAGGTCTTACTGAAACGATAGAACACTTCATTACTAGATCTTTGAGATTTCTGTGTACCAGAAAATGTTACTATCATTACGATCCGACTCTTACAAGGACATAACCAAACAAACTTTATATATCTATTCTCCAAAAATACTCAACTAAAGCATTTATCCAGAGGTTTGACAGAAATAGTAAAACGTCCTTAGTGTCAGATATCTGAGATTTCTGTACACTAGTATGTATTTACTAAGTCGTTCCCTTCTATACACAGAAATATTCAGTCTACCTTAGAATTAAATACCAATATCTCAAACTTTCGTCTATCAAACGTGTGTCCATAAGGTTTCACAGAAACAGTAAGATATTTTTAGCACCAGATATCTGAGATTCTGTATATGAGTAAATATAACACTGCTCTAATCTTCCCCACGCACGAAACCAAACTGACTCTTTAGCATTGCGCACGCTTTATTCATATTGTTGAGGCACCATCTCCGCAGTGAATGAAAACAATGATTTTGATTGGCTAAAATAATAAAACGTTTCTTGATACTGATTCTAATAAAATCTTACAAGCGGCTGTTGCTTAAATTTCTTTCTTTTATGAACAACTGCGAAGAATAGATAAACAATTTCAAATATAAACACTTTGAAGGATACCGTAAAGTTTTACAGATTTGATTGTACAAATGATTAAGATACCCACTATTTATATCATGATAAATTCATAGATGAATTGCTATATATTTTTTAACGCAAATGGCGAACTTTCAGAAAGGAGAGGTAATCAAGTCAAGTATAAGATTCATTTCCGTCACACATATTTTATATTGTGTTAAAATATGAACCTATTGAGATTATTTAAGGAAATTGTCAACTTTTTTAAGAATTGCATGAATTACATTTCGTTGGTCTAATGTTTTACTATTCATGCACAGTATGTAAGAATATTACTGATAAAACATGATTTGGAAGGTTATTCTTGAAAATGTTGTCATCATTTTAATTTTAAATATATATATCAATTTGAAACAAAAAGTAACTCATCAATAATAACAATACCCGCACAAAAACTGTTACAAAATTGCGTGACCTTTCTACGCTTTAATTGAAAAGTATTCATGCTTCTCAAAAGCACCAGTCTATCTAATTTAAGATTCATCTCTGCATTGGAATTGCGCTTATTTAATCCAATAAAGAGTTGGTTTTCAGATTCTGCCATCAATCTTATATTTTGTATAATTATGTTAAATTTACATCAGCATAGCTGTAGCAACACGCACATATCAGATAACGTTTTACTATCTATTTAAATGGTGAAGATTTCAATAACCAACAGATAATTTCTATTCTTAATGGGCCGCACATATGTTATACGAATACATTTCAGTTTGCTTTCGTTGAAAGCTATAAGCTTATTGTAACACTCTCGAATTCGTTCCTGGAACCAACCAGTACCAAGCAATGAATGTAAAGTTTCTTGCTCAATGAAACAACAGCCTACCCTTGACGGGGTTTGGGCCCATGCGAAAAGCAATTCTTAGATAACTAATCCGACGCTTTAACCATTAGGCAACGCCGCCACTCGCCGCACATGGTCTGCAATAAGCAAATTTTTTTCTAAGCTTTGCATATAATTTGATAGGAATAGGGGAACGACTGTTCATAAAAATCAATTTCCAAAATCAGTGCAAAAGTACAAAAATGTTTTGAAAGCTTGATTGTAAAATTATTCACATGAAATAATTATTGCTGCATAGCATAGTTAAGCATTACAATGTTTATCAATTCCACGATAAAATGATATTTCTAAATTCAGATGTTTCAATACATTGCAAATCTATAGATATTATTTTGCCAAACGTAAACTTGTGGATAATATCTGATACATTTGCTGACCCTTTTCTGATACATAATACATGATATAAAATAAAACAACGGCCACCAGGGGATTCAAATCTAATTGTGAGTCAGTGAACAGAAACAATGTTGTTGTTTTTTTAGTTTTCTAAGAAGAGCTTACTTGTAGTAAAAGATAATTAAATGAAAGATACGAGGGGTCTATTTAAATATTCACGTAAATGTTACTAAAATATACCCAAATACGGGACATGATTTGATATAATAGTTGCTATCGTTTTACATTTATTAACATCTCCTAGGACTATAAATATAAAAAAAAGAAAAAAAAAGGATAAAATAGCGGGAAAAATGAAGAATGTCTTTTCCGATTCAACGTTCACTTGTTATTATTAATTAGCAAAAAGGCATAACTTTATTATTTTTTTTTCATATAACTTTATTTAATATACTAACGTTTGGAAAAACATGTGTACAAAGTTTTGAAAAAAAAAGAACAAACAAACAATCAAAATTTAGATTTTGGGACATTTTGCTTCAAAGAAAGTCTTAAATATTTTTAATTTAAAGCGTAGGATCCGTTACAAAAGACATGCAGTGACGGAAACATCTGTTTTGTGGTATTGTAGGTAATACGTGACAGTTCCCACGAATGTTGCTATCATTGACTTTCTATAATGATATTGATTTCACACAACGGGATATTTCAGACCATATTTGATTCCTTTTCCCAAAGAGCACTGAATACTCCTGCGATTATAGTATGTGGCATGATACAGACTCGAGAAAAGCTTCATTTTAATATTATATTATATGACAATAACTGACGCGTATATAATAAGAAGAACATATCCTTACTTTCTTCTGTATTATTTATTTGATTACAGTAGTTTCTTTTGGGATAAACTGTTCTTTGCTTTACCTGAATTTCGGATAATATGTTTCAATATCCTTAGAGCGTCCAAATAAAATATTGATTTAGTGGTGTTATCCATTAATGCGCGTGACAAAACACGTGATTGCAGGACTTTTAAGTCCTGCACAGGGTGCCATGTGAAAAGTATGCGCGATCAACTTAAAAAAGCAAGTAGAGATCCCGTTTTAAGTGTCTTTTGCATAAGTAACAGTGTTTCGTTTTCCTAACTTAAATATTTATCTTGACGACATAAACTAGTCCTGTAACAAGCACATGATCAGAAACATTGATTCGTGTGAAAATAAATTTTCAATTTTGCTGCATATACACGACCATGTTTTAACTAAACATAGCGATATCCGAAATTCGTCCTAGATCTCGATCATGATCGATTAGCTCTAAACCTTATAACTATAAATTTCAATACTGGAGCCTCCTTCAAATTTTAGACATAAACACGTAATGTTCGGATGCAAAATAGTGTCATCTTTGCAATTATGGTTTATTACACTGAAGTCGTTGGAAGGATATAGTTTTTTTTTCATTTATGTGCACACCACTTAACAAAAAGTATGCCATGTTTACCAATACATTTTGTATTTTTATTAAATCTTCATATACTAATAATCCAGTGATTGCAACTTTATTCTTTAAGATTCTCATATAGATATAGTTAACTCTTTATTTTGTTTACATTTCAATATTTTATTTCTAAATTCAACTCAATTATTTATCAATTGTACCATGCTTAAAATTACTACATACACTTTAAATTTTATTCAAAACGTATTACAATTACCTATGCATCATTTCCATATTTCAGTCTTTTAGAATTATAACTTATATCTTTTACATCTAGTATCATTATATTGTTTCTAACCTAATAAATCAACCGCATAATTCATCAGTCACAATGGTCTTGGCAAATTAATTCAACACCGACTTAAGCCGATTATCATGTAAAACATTGAAAAAGCGCCGAATGTTTCTGAATTCAAAATATCCCAATTTACAATGTACACGACATGTTTAAATGTTGAATACTGCAGAGCCGATGTAATTGGGCGTGGGCGTCAATTTAAAATTTCCAGTACCTTCAATGAACAGGCTCAATCAAACCGAGTCTGCAACATTTTCATTTCTTTTTTACGTCCTCTAGGGATTTTGTTCTGACTTATCTTTTTCATGGTGTACTTTTCCTTCAAGATTGAGGTATTGTCTTCATCTGGCTTACAATAGACAGTTCTCATATTATGTACTGGATGATAATGATTTGATTAACTAAGATACATTTCATGTATACATTATACAAACACATTAACAGAATTACTATGTAAGGCCATTGGCATAGAAGAAATGTTGTTTTAATTATCATATGAACAAACAAATCAAGTCATGTGTGTAGGTAAATGAACATATCTGCGGATGTTTCTAAATTCAAAATATCGCAATTTTCGTGTTTAAATGTTGAATTTTGCTTAAGCCGGTGCTATGAGGCGTGAACGGTAACTTGCATTTTTTCAGTACAATCTATTAGCAAGCTGAGTCTGCAACATTTTTAATATTATGTCGTTCTCAAGGGATTCTATTTTTATCATTTTCACGGAGTACTTTTTCTTCTAGATTGAGATATTGTCTTTGCATCTGAGTCAAACTATTCTTATTATTTTAATAAATGAACTGGGTGACATTAATTTAATTTACTAAGATGCATTCCCTCTACACACGAAACAAACTCATTCCTTTCATAATCAAGGAAAGAGAATAACTATGTAAAATCCATTGGCATTTTATAGGAGAACTTTATTTTTTATATAAACAAACACATTAAGTCATGTGCATAGGTAAAGAGAACATAATTTAGTTCATGCTTTCCAGTGTTTTACTGTAAGATGATTATATTCTGATAAACTACTAGTGAAATTTATAAAATATAATTTTCCCCGTAGCCGTACTATACCCAATGCAGATTAAAAAAAAGGAAATCATAACTAATGCTAATGATGGAATAACAGGCCGTAATACGAAAATTTTGCTTCTTTAATGCATGAAAGTCGATGTTGTCATCATGCATCATGTTAAAAATGTAACAAAATTAGAGTAATTTTACAGAACCATATGTATAAAAACAGTCCTTATTGCGTTAGTATAAATATTGTGATAAAATACTGCAAAATCAGTCTGGAACCGCACATAAAATTTCAATTTAACTTGTATCTTGAAAGTTTTTACATTTCTTTATTTTTTAGTACATTTTTCTCATTATTGATTTTCTTGAGATATCTGGGGGCGTGCAGCTTTAAATGTTTATATCTGGCTACATAATTTAAAAGTTATATTTACATATTTATTCAAACATATTGAAATTAAGCACGTTGGTCACAAATGCAGCAATATTTTCAACAATGTAAAAACATCATTTTCTCTTCGATATTCACAGGGTCTTTCAAATAGAATGGTCTGGAGACGGACCAATTTTACGAAACAAGCTGTCTCGGTTGAGTCAAGTGAATGGGTTATCTACCGACCGTGATCTGGCATAGCACATCACCATTCAAAAATCAGATTATAAGATAATTTTTTGTTAAATCAATTAAATAATTACCAAAAACTAACACTGACTACATTATATTATCAGTTGTTCTTTAAAAGTAACAATTTTATAGATTTGCAATGAAATTAGGATTTTTTCGTTCCCGGTGACAAGGTAAAAATCTACTGCTCATATTTGAAAATAGGTCCAAGTTTCATGAGCTTTTTTAAATTTATGCATTGTTCAATGACAAAATAAAATTGATTTTACAGAGAAAAGAACTGATGTTATTAAATCGTATCATATAAAAATATTATAATATTTCACGATGTTATTTGCAAATATTTGAAGTTTAATTTGATGCATTTTCAAAATGGCGCCGTTTATCGGCAAATATTCTGAACAAGCAATCTATGTTTTTCAACAAATATGGCTTTAAAAAACATTATTTTCTGAAATATTTATTCTTTTTTCACAAGTTTAAAATTTTTAAATAACATCATGTCGTTAAAAATTTCCTTTTTGCTCTTGTATTTAATATTCGCCCTTTTCCTGAGCACTTACATAGTATGCGTATATCAAACTATATCGAGTTATACCGAGACAGGTTTAATTGTAGCGAGAAGGGTTTACAGAGCGTGTTTCCAGACCATTCTATTTGAAAGACCCTGATATTCATTAACGCGTAAGTGTCTGAATTTAGAAAATAACATGTCTGCGGCAATTGTGCTTTTAATCTAAGGTGATTATACATTAAATCTCAAATGTGTGGATACAAAATTTATGTCATTTAATAGTTTAACTCAAACTCAATTCAACATGGTTTAAACATATTTAGTTAAGCTCGACAGCAAAACAATTTTAAATATATCATATGAAGAAACATGGTCGTGACACGATTAGGACTCGAACGCATGATCCCTGGGTTGACAGTCAGATACTTTAAGCACTAAGTTACCGCTGTCTCATCCGAACTCATTTGATGCTTTCATATCCAGAAATCGAGAAAAAATCAACAACAACAACAAGAAAAACGACAAAAAAAACGGCAATAGTTTGTTGAAACTAGTCTTACAAGTATAATATATCAAGCTTTGAATGACGTCAATCTGACCCAATTCATATCAATTTGTATAAAACACGTCTCTGTATATATCTTCATCAATATAATAATAGCATATAATTGCCTCCAGCGGTATATGATTCTGTATGATAACAACGTTATCATGTATGAGATATTTCTACAACTAACTTATTTCTGTCTTGTATAAAGATGCCACAGATAATTATTGGTATTGTTTTGTACTTGTTACCGAATACTTATTAAGTATTATTTATTGAAAGTATAGGACGCACAAATCAGCTTAAATCAGCATAATCTACATAAAGTAAAAAACAAGAAATCCACGAAATTCAAGAAGTCTTTTCATTAAGGATAATGATAAATTGCAACCTTCGCACTTCGTCTAACACTGGTTTAAGCGGTATTCAAATTTTAACACTTAATAAGCCTGAATTATTGATCACAAAGGATCAGAAAAGTATAACAACACTGAAGTGAAGAACTGGACAACTTTGTTTACAGCTACTTCACAACACTTCTAACGAATATTCACACCAGACCATTTATATCATAATGCATTGAAATGAATTATTTGGTGTGTTGAAAATGCCAGCTTGTAAAATATTTTTGGCATTGACATACACATTTGCTGTAAAGTTTACCAAGCTTATCGTCTAGCTAATTATGCCATATGACTAAGATAACATTGATGCCAATCACGAAAAAATTGTAAATACATTACTTAGGTGTTTTGTTTGTTTTTTAAAATGTAACTGAAAACAACGCTTTATTTCAGATTCATCAGAATCCAATAATCAAAGTTTAAACCCCGCATGTCACGTTCGAAATGGTAATGTAGAATTTAAAGTTCATCACAGCTTTGGAAAACCTAATGATTAATGGATTAAATTTTATTATGTTTTCTTACCCGTTTCGGCTCATATGCATCCACCTTGCATATAATTGTCATTTTATATTTCATTAACATCTTTAAAACATATCGATTACGAGAATAGTAAAAGTACTGTCCATTTGTATGGGTATATTTTAACATAAATATAACAATAGATACCTCTTTATGTACACATTTAACTGCGAAGTTTTATATTAGAAGAATGATTATTTAAATATACGTTTGAAACGTCTGGTTCATCCTGAGTTCACAGACAAATTTCAATCACATTTTATTATGATACAGCTATATCTTGTAACGTAGCAATGGCATAACTGAAACTTGCCACATATATCACATATAATACAACGTCTGGAAATGCGTTACATGGAACAAAATAAATCCGATTAAATACCTACTAGTATCAAATATGTCTGGTCATACGGTACGTCACATAACATATCGTTAAACATATGATTCAGACATACTGGTCCAGAATACGTGATTGATAACATTAAGTAAAACTCATAGATGATAACGATTGTGATTACAAAATACCAAAAGACTTTCAAATTCATAAATATTTTTATTTATTTAGCAGTGACATATTATTTCAATTAATACTCAGTTATGGATTTCTTGTGATCTGAAGATAAAATATTTAGCTTATGATTATCATCAACAAAGGGTAAATATATGTAAAAATATCGAAACATTGTTAAATGACAAGGATAAACAAAACAATGAAAAAGGCTAACTCAAGATAAAATTTAAAAAAATGTATTTAACATTTTGTCAAATGAATATTTGTAACCTGACGAATATTACACCTTTTGTGTTTAGTTTTTAATAAGACAGTTCGCACTGACACTAAAAATAACTTATAAGAATAAGACGACAGAAACAATTATGTTAAGATAGTCGCACTTATGTACATAAATCCATTTCAATTGTTAAAGTGTAGGCTGGCATCAGACAAGTTGAAGACGGAAATATTTAACACTTGCATCAGACTGTAAAGAAAGCAATTAAAGCAATTTACTTACATTAACACGATTGCGTTGGCGACTGTAGATTTCCGAAGCAAAAGACATAAACTTTCAATTCTGACAAATCTTTGCATATTGTAATTGCGTTTTGACAAGGAAAAATGACGCATAGAATCGTCTGGATTTAATATATACTTATTTTGTTTAATACGTGATTTCAGTCAGAATACGCGAAATGCAATACATTTGTGTGAGCAGTAAGACTAAAGAAATTCAAATCACTTATTCATGACGAAAGCCATATCATAGGGCATTATATGAAATTTGAAATTCACGGACACGCAAAGCTCACAATTAAAAAACAACTGAGAGATGATTTTCTGGTTAAATCCCACGTAGAAACTTTTGTTCAATAAGACATTGTGCCACTAACTTTTTCGCAAACTATTACATTTAGTGCAAAATATAACTTTTGTATAAGCTAGGCTTTACTCATTATATACTAGCTAGCTTTAGTCATTTAAATGTAATGAGCACACATTTATACATACAAACAACACCACTTAAAATTATGTAATGCTAATTATTTATAATTTAGAATTGAAGAGGCGATGAATAAGATATCACAAAAAGACGGTGTTTTGTATTGAAAGAATGATAAAGCTTTAGAAAACCTCAGACATTTGTTCTTCTCCGATATCACAATCGTCAACAGGTTTCAGACACCGAACTATTTATATATTATATCATTATATAAAAATGTCTAAACAATGATTTACCTCTATGACCTGAATGGGATTGAACGCTATCACGTTTTTAGAGTATATTTAAATGTTTTGTAATACAGCATTGAAAAATGTTTCAATTAGTAAGTAAATATTATGTTTGTTGTTTCTGTTGTTGTTTTGTATATGATGTCATGACATTATACAATACAGCGCAAAAAAGTTAGTCATAAATAAATAATTAATTTTAAACACAAAGTGTTTATAAATGGAAAGAAATCATGTAGACAAAAATATGCAATATCAATATGTCTACAGCTAAACAGATTGTTGTTAAAACAGTAACTGTTTAATGTTGAGTAAATAAAAAAAATCAATAACAATTAGTCTCGATTTTACATGTGCAGAAAATAAAAAGCAATTTAGTCAGACGTGAAAGTTGTCCAACTTTGTATAAAATGGATTGTTATTTCATTGCAAATTTGTCGCTTGAGACATTCTTGGAAAACAAAAAATTAGAATGCCTTAACGTGAAATGAAACGTGAACAAAACCATTACAAATCAGGATAAAAAGAGATGTATTTCAATAAGGATCTTGTTTAAAATCTGCTTCTGTCCATTCTCATATCATGTGAATAATGTCATAATAACTTGAATCTGAAAAAAATATCCTTCAACTACTATGTATATTTTGTCTTTTTGTCTTATTCAGTGATTGTATTGACTATTTTATTTGTAATCTAATAATTTTATTTAATTACGCATTACATCTTTCAAATGTGATATTCGAAATGACGTGTGGAAATATTTGGATGTGGTAGGTTCGATTACAATTAATGAGTTCAGTTATTCGTTTATGCAACATTTGTTTCAAACTCAATTATAAGAAAAATGGAAAATAATTTATAGATTCAAAATTAAAAACTCGTGAAATCTGAAAATAAAACTGAAGATTTATTCAGATAATAATGTTTTAACCTTTAATGATATCCTCTTCCACTTTTATTGATAATATTCCTATATTTAAGTAAGTGAATTATAATGCACATATAAAGTTTGTTTAAGGAAAATACCTTTTCGTGCAAAGAAAGGCGATTTAGATTTTTCTCAACGTAGAAAGGTAAATAGTCATATGTGGCTAGAATTGTTTCGGAATGGCCTACTAACTAAACATAATTATATATTCAAAATGATACTAAATATTAAGAAAGTAAGTGTGTATTTGCGTTTTGAGTGCGGTCAAAATCCGGTCACACCTTATTAAAAAAAACGATATTTTTATTGTTAAATAGTATCACAAATAACTTAAAGACAATTCCTTGTTTCTTTCTGAATATTGATCAAGTTTGGTTAAAGCTTAAATACGTAATAAGATGTTATATTGAAAACCATTAATGTATAACAAGTCGTAAATGACGTAGTTTAAGAGGAAATTTGAAAAAGACACGAGGTGCGGAAATTCATTAGATAAAAGTAGACGTCAATAAATATTTACATCCTCGTAACATGCATGTTCATTATCATGTTTATCTGAACTTCCTTTTGTGTTTTCTACACCTGTATGAATATTGTACAATTTATGTTATAAAGCTCATACACTTTGTTTTAGATATAGTTTTTAGGACAATAATTATCAGAATTACTGCTACTTTTATTCTACTTGGTAATAACTTAAAACCTAACTGAAAATAACAATGTCAGTCATACTATTCACAATTATTTTGGTTGTCGGTTTAGTGGATTAAGTCTATTTTAGGAGAATTTCGTACGTATTTACAATGTATATTTTGCGCGTTTTATTTTTATAACGTTACTTCGTACACAAGTTATAGTTCATGATGTAGGCAAATAGATTTCATTAGCATTTTTATTACGCAATAACCTCATTCATGAATATTTATCAATTCATTTTAAGGAAGGTATTGACAAATTCATTTTACAGGTGTTCCAGAAAGTAATTCGGCAGCAGCCGTAATCAAGTGCGGTTATTTAAATATAATCTAGATACCACATAGACATTCCATTTTGAACAAATGATTTTATTGATATTTTATAGTCGTTGCACTTGCTTAAATCTTCCAGTTAGTCTGTATTTAAGACATGTTCCTTACATTTAAGTTGTTTTCTTATGTTTACAATATCATAGCTTAAAACTCGCAATACAATTTTACATACAAAAAATTTAATATTTATTTTGTTAACGATTGGTTTATTAATTCTCAGTATACTACTGTTATAGTAGTGTCAAACATATATGTATTGATAATAATATGCCACGCAAAATGGTTAGCAGATAAGAACATAACTGGCATGTAATATATAGCAGCATATTCAACTGTACCAATGATTCATTGATCGGGATTCGTTGCACTGTCTTGCGTATTATGGATTTGCTTCAGAAGCCAAACTATGGGTTTTTATTCACTATCTGATAAATGACATGTGTTCCCTCTAGACGTCGTTGCCGTCTTTAATTGGATTTAATGCTAATAATTCAAAAGAAAAACAAACAGATAAGATGAAAGGAATAACTTACAGATTCCACTCCTATATAGGTGACGGAAAATAAGCTGTTTTTTTTTTCTGTTATATATATCCCATATATGTTTACCAATTTTATAAACTATTACTGAAAAAGAGTTAGAAAAACAGTAGAATTTGCAATTTGGAAAACAAAAAACGCATAGACCTGGAACAGAAGTTACTTGCTTGTAATCGAATTATTTAGATAAACATAATTTGGTCCAGAGATATAATCATTTCAATCATATCTATCCTGATTTTTGACCTTTAATATAATTTTGTCATGATCAATTTGTTGAAGCTACATTTTTACCATGTTCATCCATGGGTAAAATATTATAATCAAAGAAATTTATTGAGATCTTAGAAATTTCTTATTGAATATATCTAATTTGAATAAACGAATGAATAAAATATGTATTGGAAGCTGTGTTCCCTATTACAGGTCAGGAAAAGTAAGTTTTTTGCTTTAATTTGTTTCTTTTTTGTTTTGTTTTTAAATGCCATAATTTTAAGAAACTAGACACAGAGTTATGAAATGACAAGTATCGTTTTTTATAATAATAAAAAGTAACATAGTCGAAGCGAAAAATTAATAATAAAAACATATTTTTAATATTGTTTTTTCGCTATATTTATTTTTTTTTATTTTTCTACCGGCGCCATATGACCTTATTGAACAGTGCGTCACAAAGCCAAATAAAACAGATAAAGTATGCATTTGAAACAAACATAATAAAACACAGTCTGTTCAGTAAGCATACCGAACTGAATTTTTAAATATCTCGTTTAGGGTATCGTTTAAGCATATGTGTGTGTGGTTTGAAAGCAAGATCAAGTACACTGACACAATTATAGTTACAATAAGGAAAATAAGAATACCTAAAGAAAGCCCAACACGGCACAACAAAACTGACTTAATTTAGGCTAGAACATTATAATCTTATTGTCTGAAATAGCCGCACTTTCTTACAAAAACCGTCATTTACTATACCCGTTATATTTTATTGAATACTCAAATAGATTGCATTACCCTTTTTTTTCGTAATGACCTCATTCATGAATATGTATGACCTAATTTTATAGAGGATTATGGTAAAATATTTTATGACTGTTGAAGAAAGTATTTGACAGCAAATACGAAAGTAATTGCGGCAATAAAAGTGTTATTTACCAACCTCATAATGAATTTCTACAATACATTGACATCACAATTTTGTGTATTGTGTTAAGTTGTTGGACGTGAATCGTCTACTGTAATACAGACTAAAACATTGCTAGAACATTTCAAAATGTTAGATAAATACGTTTGATATATTTTACAACTTTAACTACAAAAATATAATTAAATTATATGTTCACATATTAATTGTTCTGAGTACGACACGTTAACCACTCGACCACGTCGCCACACAACTTATAATTGGCTTGTAAGGCAACCGTTTCCAACGCTGATGATTTTGTGTTACCATTGTAATGATAAAGTTGTGTTGATATTTTATATGCACATCAGGTGGATTCTAGAACACAAGATATCTGATCATGCATAAAGGGATTTTGAAATGCAAACAAACTATTCTCAAATCATTAAATTAAAATGTTATATTTTAACAGATAAATCGCTAGTAATCATTCGTTCTAACTTTTGTTATCTCTATTTCTGATTTAATTTTTTACCAAATAAAATGCCAGTTATTTGAAAGAATAATTCTAGCTATGTTTATGTTATTAAATTAATTATGAAATAAATGTAATATACTTCACTTAATTCGTTAATTTTTAACATGTTTGGTATTAATATAATTAAAGACTCACAAAAATGAAATGTGATAGTTTGATAATGATTAAAATTGTTAACTAAATAACGATTTAATAATGACTGGACTTGAGAGTCATGCATTTTCAAATACAAATGTAAAAAGATTTGCCCTATTCTTGAAAATTGAAGTCGATAAATTTCAAATCTGCACACGTTAGAGGGACGGTTTTGCAAATAACAAAGGCGGCTGAAAGCAGCTTTTTTTCTGGAAAACAATATCAACGCATCGATTCATTATTGTTATTTAAATAATTTAGTACAGCAAAAACAGATGTTCTTTGCAGAAAATCGGATTTAGCAACAGAACATCGCAATTAAAATATGTATGTATGTACTTCATTTTCTGAGCATAGCTTACAAGTGGTGAAACAATTTAATTCATAAATTAAAAACCATGTACCCGCTCTTTTAGTAGTATTTATTGCCACATCTATCATTTATATTTCACAAGTTAACATATTTTGGTAAGTTGAAATAAATACATTTAAACATTAATCAAAATTGCATTATTACATATGCTCGATTTATGCTAGTAATAGTATATATTTACGTAGAATAAGCACCAATAAGTCGTTCCCAAGTTATATGTCAAAAATATTTTTTTTTATATGTCATGTATGTTATTTTGATACAAATGTTTCGTTTTATATAATTTAAATAAAAATGTTTTTCTTTAACAATGTAGCATTTGTATTATGTTATACAAATTGTGCTCTCAAAATTCTTGTAATTAAAGAAGACTTGTCTGGAGTGATGCCTTCATTATTGTTGTGTAAAAAAACGAGTTGTATGAAATCAATTTTAGAGACGCAAACCAATCAACCTTAATTAAATTTGCTTCTATAAATTCAATTATCGGTTTGCTCAATGCAAAGCTATAATTGTGACTATCCTACATCTAGTAACATGTATTGGAATGCTGATGACGTTATACTTAATTCAAAATCTGTATGGTTGATATTGTACTGTATGTATGTATACCGGTTTTCAAAAGAGTGATTTAGAGCATAACCAAGCATCATTTGATCATATTCTGTATGTATTGCAAAAAAATGTATCAAAAAAAGAGAATAAAAAAGAAAATAGAAAATAAAAATAAATAAATTGATAAATATTTAAGGAATATCTATTCTCTGACATCTTTACGCAATAACCTCATTCATGAATATTTATCAATTCATTTTAAGGAAGGTATTGACAAATTCATTTTACAGGTGTTCCAGAAAGTAATTCGGCAGCAGCCGTAATCAAGTGCGGTTATTTAAATATAATCTAGATACCACATATACATTTCAATTTGAACTAATGATTTTATTGATATTTTATAGTCGTTGCACTTGCTTAAATCTTCCAGTTAGTCTGTATTTAAGATATGTTCCTTACATTTAAGTGGTTTTCTTATGTTTACAATATCATAGCTTAAAACTCGCAATACAATTTTACATACAAAAAGCTTAATATTTATTTTGTTAACGATTGGTTTATTAATTCTCAGTATACTACTATAACCTGCTACGTCAAACATATATTTATTGATAATAATATGCCACGCAAAATCGTTTGCAGATAAGAACATAACTGGCATGTAATATATAGCAGCATATTCAACTGTACCAATGATTCATTGATCGGGATTTGTTGCACTGTCTTGCGTATTATGGCTTTGCTTCAGAAGTCAAACTATGTGTTTTTATTCACTATCTGATAAATGACATGTGTTCCCTCTAGACGTCGTTGTCGTCTTTAATTGGATTTAATGCTAATAATTCAAAAGAAAAACAAACAGATAAGATGAAAGGAATACCTTACAGATTCCACAGTAACTCCTATATAGGTGACAGAAAAAAGCTGTCTTTTTTCTGTTATATAGATTCCATATATATTTACCAATTTTATTAACTATTACTGAATAAGAGTTAGAAAAACAGTAGAATTTGCAATTTGGAAATCAAAAAACGCATGGACATGGAACAGAATAACTTGCTTGTAATCGAATTATTTAGATAAACATAATTTGGTCCAGAGATATAATCATTTCAATCATATCTATCCTGATTTTTGAACTTTAATAAAATTTTGCCATGATCAATTTGTTGAAGCTACATTTTTACCATGTTCATCCACGGGTAAAATATTATAATCAAAGAAATTTATTGAGATCTTAGAAATTTCTTATTGAATATATCTAAATTGAATAAACGAATGAATAAAATATGTATTGGAAGCTGTGTTCCCTATTACAGGTCAGGAAAAGTAAGCTTTTGCTTTAATTTGTTTCTTTTTTGTTTTGTTTTTAAATGCCATAATTTTAAGAAACTAGACACAGAGTTATGAAATGACAAGTATCGTTTTTTTTATAATAATAAAAAGTAACATAGTCGACTCGAAAAATTAATAATAAAAACATATTTTTAATATTGTTTTTTTTATTTATTTTTTTTTTTACCGGCGACACATGACCTTATTGAACAGTGCGTCACAAAGCCAAATAATACAGATAAAGTATGCACTTGAAACAAACATAATAAAACACAGTCTGTTCAGTAAGCATACCGAACTGAATTTTTAAATATCTCATTTAGGGTATCGTTTAAGCATATGTGTGTGTGGTTTGAAAGCAAGATCAAGTACACTGACACAATTATAGTTACAATAAGGAAAATAAGAATACCTAAAGAAAGCCCAACACGCCACAACAAAACTGACTTAATTTAGGCTAGAACATTATAATCTTATTGTCTGAAATAGCCGCACTTTCTTACAAAAAAACCGTCATTTACTATACCCGTTATATTTTATTGAATATTCAAATAGATTGCATTACCATTTTTATTACGTACTTACCTCATTCATGAATATGTATGACCTAATTTTATAGAGGATTATGGTAAAATGTTTTATAACTGTTAAAGGAAGTATTTGACAGTAAAGATGAAAGTAATTGCGGCAATAAAAGTGTTATCTACAAACCTATTAATGAATTCCTACAATACATTGACATCACAATTTTGTGTTGTGTGTTGTGTTGTTGGACGTGAATCGTCAAATGTAATACTGAATGAAACATTTGATAAAAACTTTTTATATATTTTACAACTTTAACTGCAAAAATATTATACAATTATATTTTCACATATTAATAGTTATGAGTACGACACGTTAACCACTCGACCACGCCGACACAAAACTTATATTTGGCTTGTAAGGCAACCGTTTCCAACGCTGATGATTTTGTATAACCATTGTAATGATGTAGTCGTGTTGATTTTCTATATGCACATCAGGTGGATTCTAGGACACAAGATATCACATCATGCATAAAAGGATTTTGAAATGCAAACAAACTATTCTCAAATCATTAAATTAAAATGTTATATTTTAACAGATAAATCGCTAGTAATCATTCGTTCTAACTTTTGTTATCTCTATTTCTGATTTAAGTTTTTAGCAAATAAAATGCCAGTTATTTGAAAGAATAATTCTAGCTATGTTTATGTTATGATAATTATGAAAAAATGTAATATACTTCACTTAATTCGTTAAATTTTAACATGTTTGGTATTAATATAATTAAAGACTCACAAAAATGAAATGTGATAGTTTGATAATGATTAAAATTGTTAACTAAATAACGATTTAATAATGACTGGACTTGAGAGTCATGCATTTTCAAATACAAATGTAACACGATTTGCCCTATTCTTGAAAATTGAAGTCGATAAATTTCAAATCTGCACACGTTAGAGGGACGGTTTTGCAAATAACAAAGGCGGCTGAAAGCAGCTTTTTTTCTGGAAAACAATATCAACGCATCGATTCATTATTGTTATTTAAATAATTTAGTACAGCAAAAACAGATCTTCTTTGCAGAAAATCGGATTTAGCAACAGAACATCGCAATTAAAATATGTATGTTTGTACTTCATTTTCTGAGCATAGCTTACAAGTGGTGAAATAATTTAATTCATAAATTAAAAACCATGTACCCGCTCTTTTAGTAGTGTTTATTGCCACATCTATCATTTATATTTCACAAGTTAACATATTTTTGTAAGTTGAAATGAATACATTTAAACATTAATCAAAATTGCATTATTACATATGCTCGATTTATGCTAGTAATAGTATATATTTACGTAGAATTAGCACCAATAAGTCGTTCCCAAGTTATATGTCAAAAATATTTTTTTTATATGTCATGTATGTTATTTTGATACAAACAAATGTTTCGTTTTATATAAAATGTTTTTCTTCAACAATGTAGCATTTGTATTATGTTATACAAATTGTGCTCTCAAAATTCGTGTAATTAAAGAAGACTTGTCTGGAGTGATGCCTTCATTATTGTTGTGTAAAAAAACGAGTTGTATGAAATCAATTTTAGAGACGCAAACCAATCAACCTTAATTAAATTTGCTTCTATAAATTCAATTATCGGTTTGCTCAATGCAAAGCTATAATTGTGACTATCCTACATCTAGTAACATGTATTGGAATGCTGATTACGTTATACTTATTTCAAAATCTGTATGGTTGATATTGTACTGTATGTATGTATACCGGTTTTCAAAAGAGTGATTTAGAGCATAACCAAGCATCATTTGATCATATTCTGTATGTATTGCAAAAAAAATGTATAAAAAAAGAGAATAAAAAAGAAAATAGAAAATAAAAATAAATAAATTGATAATTATTTAAGGAATATCTATTCTCTGACATCTTTATTTCTATGCATGACCTTACATGACATTTAAAGTGAAATTGTGCCCGAAAAGGGATAAAAGTAAGTTTTATGGCAAATGGGACAGAATGAAAACAAATATATCAAGTCCCGTTTTCGTGATTAAGCCTAGCTTAATTTTGCTTGAAGAATATGACATTTCTGCAACACGAAATGATAACTTGACCAAGAGCTGTGTGTTTCTTTATTTGATAAATATATAATATTAATTTTGAACTATTCAATTATACAAGCGTTCCATCGTAGAATAATTCCGGTGCATAATTGCTCTGTTTTATCACAAGACATATCAACAACTCTTATCTAATCGACATTTAGCAGAAATTATTATAGGTATATATTTATATCTTTCAGTAAATCAGTCGTATAAATGACGTTATTGGCATGCTCTTCTGTACATTAAAGACTGGATAATGATCCGATTATGCGTTGTCTGTAGTAAAGTACCCTAGGGAATAATTTTGAATTGTTATATTGTCGCCTCATTCCTAACATGGTAAGTGCAACATAGATTTCTTTTCAACAATTGTCGTCATTAACTATTGCATTTTAATATAACATCATGCGACAAGATGAGTAAAAAATATTTTAAAATGTACTACTTTTTCCATTGATATTTTTTAATCAACTACAGTCAAACTTGCCCATGCGACCACGTGTATTAAGCGACTTTTGTCTTAAACGACCACTTTAAATACCCCCCGATCATTTTCTCTATAAAGCTTTAATGTATTAAGCGACTTTTGCTCAACGCGACCAGCGAACGCTAATTAGTCTGCTAATTCAGATAAATCTTTTCATTAAACGACCACTTTTACCTGTCAAGTAATTGTGTTTTCAGAGAACGCCGCCTCGTAATGTCACAAGTGTCAAAAATCAAAACACAACAGATAAATGTGTTAAAAACTCTATTTCCCAAACCGATTTAGTGTATGCATATGAAGTTAAGTATACGCTTGACGTGTATTATCCAATAATATCGAATTAACAATGCAACGCTCCGCCCCTACTGAGATGGTGTATACGCTTCGCTTGTTGACATTTAGACTGCATTGAATTGACCTTGAACTTGATCAGCAATTAAATGAATCGTAACAATTAGATGTAGTTTGTCTATTTCAAATGAGAAAATGCACAACAGAAAACATCTTCACTAATAGGGTTTTTCGTGTTGGAGACAAGGAAAAACAACGGAGAAATTAAAAAAATCTGGAAAAATGTCAAACATATACGTAATGGATCAAGACTGTTTTGTCAATAAATATCAGAAAGTTATATTTTACATTAGCATCCATTTAGATTATCGGAGCGTACTAATAATTCAACATTTATATAAATGAAGTTGTAAAACATTCCCACCGCAAAAGAAAGATGTCATTTATAAATTTTGACTTTTATATCATGCTTTGTCTTATGAGACCGTTTCATTAAGCAACCGTTTTGGGTGTTTCCCTTGCCCAGTCGCTTAATACACGTTTGACTGTAAATGTTTCTTAAAAGCCTACATACACAATTTCTCATTCTAAAGCTATAACAAGTTAAATGATTTTTAAACATTTGAGATTAATTTACAATGTGCAATATTTTATAGTTCTTCAAATTAAATATTACTTTGAATATGAATTACATTTAAAATTAAACCTGCTAAAATCTGTTTTAAATACAGACTTGAAGACTACATTAATAAGATTGCTGAAGCTTGTTTTGATTTCACAATTTAAACATGAATGAAAATGTTACACCATAGAAAATGAGATGCTTAATTATTAACTAGAAATGTTTATGCAGTTTCTAACGAAAGTGTTAAAACTATCACGCGCTTTCATTGAAATGAGACAATTTAGAAAATATCAAACAATCTGAAATCGAGATACATAATTATTTTGATTATATACGAATTAAGACACTTTAAGTAATGTGCAAATATTGGCCATACCTGTAAAAGTGAAATTTTAGAATAACACTTTAAACTGTCTATACGATTTTGAAAAGTATTGTTTCACCATTTTGTGAATCTGTCATGTTTGCACTGTGTATCAGAGACAATTTAGAAGAGTTTCTCATTACAGAACTTACCAAAGCTTACCATTAAAGAACTAAACAATTACAAATCTCAATAATGTGAGTATTTCGCCTTTCTCATTTATCGCGTCCTATTGTAATTAAAGTTGAATTTGAAATACCATTTGCAATTGCAGTATAGGTCAAACCCATCTGTTTTAGAATGTTTTAGAATGTCATTTATAATTCATATAGTGACTACCATTAACTAGATATTTTGACTCATTTTTCTCTTTGGTTATGAGATACTTCATATTTCATCAAAAGGTCAATATAGAATGGATTGTATGTGTCTAATCAATACAATGTTATATCAATCGGAACCGTACTCTCTTGATTTTTGTATCACGTTTTGTAAAAAAAACCATAAAATTTGAGGTGCAATGATACACTCATTCCTAAATCCTTAAAGGGAGACACAGTTAAAATTTTCATTTCTTCGTTTTGACTTTTTCATTTATAGCTCTGTAAATGTCATCAAAATATATACAGTACACTAGGCAGTAAATATGAAATTTTATATTTATCAAACTTCTGCATATAATTATGATTGTAATTCTATACGATGTTTGTTTTATGACCAGATATATTCGCCCTTAGAATGATCCTGAATTATTTATTGCCTGTAAACAATTGTCAATCAGATTCCTGGGCGTTATTTGTAGACTAAAAGTACACCAAAACGACCATGAAATGATTAAATGGCCTTTTAAATCACACGTAGAAGAAACGTATCGAGACAATTGTCAAGATTTTAATTTCTACAGAGAAAAACATTGTTTAGCAATAAGTGTCTGAATTTCTTTACAAGAAGCTATTGATTTCGTAGACATTTGCCACCAACTCATATTGATTAATCGGGAGTCTTTGCATGAAATGGCATCTTGTGATACGATGCAAAGTTTAAAGTTAAACTTGCATCTGTTGTTGACATTGTATCAAATTTCTCATTACATAAATATGTCCATAATTGTCTGAATTTCTTTGCAAGAAGCTTTTGATTTTGTAGATATTTGCCATCAACTCTTACCTATTATTCAAAATTATTAAATCGAACTACATCCAAGATGCATATTTTTTTTATTTTTCTGTATTTTTTATAATTAAAATATTCTTTCATCTTGTTATGTTTCTTTGATTGAAAAATTGGAACAAAATAGTATTCAGTTCAAAAAAATAATGTGATAAAATTTACCTTTTTTGGAGAAGTTTCGGAACAACGACACAATGTTGGTCAAACCACGGAAAGAACTATAATCATTTAGCCATAAGCAAATTGGTACAACTTATTCAATTTGAGTTTAAAAAATCTGAGAATACCAATAAACAGATTCTATTTAACCTATAGGGGTCTGTATTGAGACTACGGCAAAATGTTTGGCATTTATATTTTATTAATAGATACAATCCAACCAAACATGTACAAAATTATTGTATAAAAGAAGGAAATGCTTTGTACAGTAATACTTATTACTGTTATACAAACAATTGATTAAAGCTATGCAAAATTATCATAAGTTGAATATAATCAAATTATCATCATGCCCGAGTTAAGTCAAATATAAACTTATGACGGCAAACTAAATTTAACAACAATCCCCGGAATACCGAATATTAATTGGTCAATGAGCGAAGTAAATGATATAGACACGTAAAATAAATATAAACTTTATAATGCTTCATTAAGTTTGCAGTGATATTGATAAAGATACTCGGAAATAGAGTCTTTGTAACAATGTAGTAAACGTTTATTGCGTGAAAAAAAATAACAACAACAAATCTTACTAAACGTTTGAAAACTTCAAAAGGATAATTCTGTAAGACATTGCGCTATTAATAAGACTATTAATATAAAAAATGTCTTTACAATTGAGCTGTTTTGGACGAAATTCATCTCGTGCTGAGCTGTACTTGTTACCCTCTAGCTCAAAACTTCTTTGCACAAACATTAGTCAACTATATTGGAGCTTGTGAACTTTAAAGAGTCTAACCATTTCATTTGCAATTTAATACAATACAAGAAAAAAATCTTTGAACATAATTAATTTATATAGAAATAATCAACAAGACAGTCGTCCATATAGTCCATATGTACGCATACCAAACGCCATAATTTAAATTTAAGAAAATTATCTGGAAAAAATGGCAATCCTTCGGCAGTATTTATCGAAACAAAATAGCATGACCAATTCCGAATCATATTGATTGAATATGTAAATAAGGTATAAGAAAAAAATGAAACATCCCTTACTTTTTTATAATTTATTTCTTTCTTAGTGATCATACAGTAATACAGTATACATAACATATAATACACTTCTGTCCAGATAATAGAAAAGCATGGTCACAAAGAGTTGTTTTTTTTTACACCCAAACACACGCATTGATGAATATGATTAATATTAGGAAATTATTATTTCTCAAAATATGAGCAATTATTATTTAAGCTACACTGCAATTGTACATTCATTATCAAGCAAGGACCTATAGAGTCAAGATTTGTAAAAAAAAAACAATAAATTTAAGTTAATATGCTTCGAATATACGCATGGTGAGGGTATCTTAGAGTAATTTCAAAATGTAGAATTGACTTTGCTCTCACTTTGTTTACGCATTACGTTCTATCTATGGAAGTATTTTTTTTAATTAATCCTTCCTGTCAGTTTATTGCATGTATTGAATGGGTGTGTGCAGGAACCTACTTTTTTAAAAAAAGAATACATTTTGTCTAGGATAAAGAAATGAAACCCTATTCTAAATGAGCTGCGAAATTATAAATAAATTTGTAAGCCACATGTAACCTTACAATAAATTTATTTGATATTATCTTTTACAGCGTTACTGTCTAAATAGGTTAGTAACGTGTAAGATTCTTATGTCTTACATCTTGTGTCTTACAATGTCTTAATTGTCAATTTTTAAAGGTCTTTTATATCAAGGTGAAAGAATTAAAATAATAAATAGCTATAACCACAAAAACATCAGGTTTAATGTTCTCTGTTTTCAAAAAAAGTCGTTAATAAAGATTAATGTTTCTTGGAAGCGGGAGGTTTTCTAATTGTTATTCATCTGCATCCATTTAAAATTGCGCATATTTAACCAACACGGACTTTATCTTATACATCAATCTTAATCATGGAACTATCTGGCTAAATATTTGTCTTCCTATTTGTTCAAGATCGAGGAAAATCATGCTTTTACATTCATTGTTGATCTGACAGTAGCTCATTTAATGATAAAGCTTTAACTATACATTTCATTAGGCATAACATGATATTTGAGACTTATTTAAAATGTTTTAATTGATATTGGTAACTGTTATGTTTTCTTATATCGAGAGGATATTTTACATTACGAAATGATTTAATCTCAAATTTCGCTCGTAGCTCGATATGACAATACTGTTTCCAAAATGTAAAAAAGTAAAAAGACTACCAAGTCGTAGAGAAATACATATCACTTTTCCAAAAAAAAATAAAAAAATACTGTTTTCAAAATGCATTAGTTTTTAAATCATGGTAGATCATTTCTTTATATAATTATATTAGTTCAATAAAAAGTTGTACAAGTAAGGTTTTACGTATGCGTAAAATGGTTGTGACGACATGTTCAGTTGCGTACTACACAACTTGAGAAGAGCCCAGTAAAATACTACCTTTAACTTAACAAATGTCTGTTTAGATTTGCGCATTTGTGAAAATTGGAAGTGAAACCACCCGGAAATTCCATTAATTTAGAGACTGGATTTGGCACATACAAGTACAAATGAATGGCCTTGTGAATGCAATTATATGATGCACATATTTTTCAAATTGTATTGCAAATATTACAGACACCTCAACAATCTTTATCGCATTAAAAATGATAACAAAACACCAAACGACCACAAAATTATTGATAAGTAAATTGACACAGCTAATTCAAATGTTCATTTTGATACTTATAATGTGATACTATTATGTCCAGCATAATGTGTTTAACATTTGAAACAATTATGTTGTATTCTGAAGCATAAATTGCACCATAACGGAGAACAAAATGGCCACTTGTGGGATTTGAATCTTATTATGAGCCAGTGAACAGAAACAATGATTGTTCGATTTTCTTTAGTCATGGAAAACAAATGAATGTAATGTCTTGTTTAATACGGAGTAGCCTATTTGAATATTTGCGTCAATGTACCTAATTGTTTACGCAAAACGGGAACTGATTTCACACGATTAATGTAATTGCGTTCTTCTGGGACTATTTATCATACAAGCAAGCAAAATTAGTGTTTCCATGAACGTAAATCCTTTATGAATTTTGGAAATTTACTAAAAGTAATATAACTATGATTTTATAATACTCATCTTTTAGTTTATAGTTTGTTTTAATGCAGTGATTTAGATATAATTATATTTTGATATTATTAATTATATATGATATAAATATAATAATGCAACGATAAGCGTAAGGTTAAAAAGGAAAAATTGGAAAACACCCCCACAAAAAAATATGGTTGAATTCAAAGGTAAAACTGTCACAATATGACTTATTATACAATGATCGTATTTATTTTACAAAAATTAAATACAAAATTAAACTTCTAGGCATCGTTTACATCGTTAATGTATTGAATGAAATCAATAATCACCCAATTACAACATTATTTATTTGTCACGTATAAAATCATGTTACTTTTTACAAACATGTAGGAAATTATCTCCATACACTTCTGACTCCATACCAAAATAATACACATAAAATTAAAGCCCGGTACGATACGGAACGACACGTTACGGCAGCATGTTATATCTAATTATCAGCCAATGTGATATCTGTGGTATATAAATTACGTTCTTGTCATTAACACCATATTTTAATGTTCTTTACACAAGTTTGCTGAAAAAATTTGAATCACCTGCAAAGTAAACACCCTATATTCTATTTGGTCTACAACTAACAATTATTTTATCGATGCAATGTTAATTTTTGATTATGACAAACAACAAAAAAAAAAAAGAATCGTATAAATATAATGATTTGTAAATTATATTAAAAAACAAAACAAAAACACAACACTATTTTTCGTGTTACTTTTACCAAACAATGGAAGTATTTGTTATGCTTCTCGTGATTTGTTTTATTTATTGCGTCATTTTATATACGTTTTACATTTTATGGAATACTCAAATAGATTGCATTACCATTTTTATTATGCAATCACCACTGTAATGAATCTATATGACGGTGTTTTATTGAAGGTATTGACAAATCAGTTGTGAAACTGTTGTGATAGAAAATGTTGAACAACAAAAGTCGGAAGTCAGTAAGGCAATATATTACGTACTTTCTTCAAAACTCATTTTATATTTTAATCTTAAAGGTTTTTTGTGCGCATCGTACATGTCGTAATGCGCTTCCAAGAAAGATAATCACGGATAATCACTCTTCAGAAAAGAAGGTAATTGAATAGAACTCGGATAACTGTTTAAAATTTCGACTACAAACAAATAATTAATTAATACAGAATAAATAAGAGAGTCGTTTAGATAAAGGTTTTCTTCTAGCATAAGTAGAACAACATTGATGATGATTCCGCGAGTCTAACTTTCTCTCTTTTTTTACTTCCTGAATACTTGCTTACTGTTTTCGTATGTTAGTCGAGTGAATATAACTTGTTTTAAAAACATATTCAGCATCATTTTACTTCATATAACATCAAAAGAAATTGAAATTTATAATTTAACATGTTTTTGTTGTATATATAACAATGCATTTAGTTTTACAATGAAAATTATTAAGAAAGCGTGGTTATTTTGACGGTTGGCATTTGCGATAACCATTGTAACTGCCCGTTTACAAAAAAAACTGTCAGTTCAACATTTATTTTTATAACTATTTTTGAATTCACCATACAATTTTACTTTTTATATCAAAAATGTAGAACATTCAATGAAAGAAATTTTTCGATATCTTTAATTATTTATAGAATTCATGTTTATTTTTCTCATTTATTTTTGTTCAGTTAAGAAGCATGAAAAACTCATTTGTTAAAGAAATATGTTCAGATTATCGTTGGTGTTATACAGAACCCTTAAATAAAGCAAGTTTTGTAAAAATAAATGCTTATTGTATGTGTATTAAGCTGTCTTATACATTTTTATAGCACAGTTTGATTATTTTGACAGTTTTGAGATATACGGTTACCATGAAAACTGCCATTTTTACAAGAAATCTTTCACTTTTTCATATATCTTTCCTTTTATTTTTGAATTCGTCATTAAAATATACACAATATACAAAAAAAAACCTTTAATTATTAACAAAATTTATGTTTATTTTGCTCATTTTTTTATCATGAAAAACTCATTTTTTAAAGAAATATGTTTAGATTATAATTTTATTCATACAAAATTTATGTTTATTTTGCTCATTTTTTTTGTCATGAAAAACTCATTTTTTAAAGAAATATGTTTAGATTATAATTTTATTCATACAAAATCATTGGATAAGGTTATCTTTTCATAAATCTATGCTTGTTGTGTGTATTAAGCTGGTAATTGCAGGCTGTCCTTTTTAGCAAGCTCAAAGTAATAGAAAGAGCACCGAAACACGAGGCTATCTGATTTGTACGAGGGGAAGTTCCCAATGATCGAGCATCTGAATATGATATTTCTGCTGCTTTCCCTTTCCCTGCCGTCACAATATGTAAACCCTAGCAAAAATAAGCCAATCAACGGGCATGATCTGGAGTGCGGGTAACTGATACCAAACTATGATACAAATATTAAATAGACTTATGGACTAGACCTTATTTGCATAAGATAAATAAACCCACCAAATTTATAACCCACCCGTTGAATTCAGAGTTTTGTTGTCATCACTATATCACAATGTCATCACTGACGCCGGTAATACTGTTTGTTTTTGTTTTCTTGACCTTGAGGATAATTTATTCCAACACTTAAAAGTATTGAAAATTGATCCACTTATGTATAGACTCAATCAAATCGTACCTACAACGTTCATGTTATTTTGTTGGGATTAATAGGGATAACCCTTATTCTAGACTTTTTTTTATTTCAGTAACTTTTGAATCATTATATTTCTCACCCAAAAAAATTTTAAAAACAATTTTCAATTAGTTTTATGTTAATGTAACCGATGAATTAAAGTAAAAATATAAAACTTAAAAAAAATGCAGATTTGAAGGCTTGTTTTAATTCGATTGCTTAAGATTAGGTTTAATTTAGCCATTTAAACATGAATGAGAATGTAACACCATCGAAAATGAATCGGTTAATTATTTACTAGACCATTTCTTTCTGCATTTTGTAAGTAAAAGCATATTATTTGTGTTCCTTTAATGTTTAAAATACAGTGAAAAGGAAAAGAAATATCTATTCCCTGATATCTTTATTTCTGTGTATAATCTTATATGATATTGAAAGTGAAATTATTTACAACAAAGGACTAAAATAAGTTTGATGACAAATGAGACACATTCAAAACAAATACATATACCGAGTCTCGTTTTCGTTATTAAGCCTAGCTAAACTCTGCTTGAAGAATATCACATTTCTGCATAACTAAATAATTGACCTAGAGCTGTGTGTTTCTTTATTTGATGAATATATAATGTTTGAAAAAGTCAATTAAGCAAAATTTTAGCGTAGAATAATTCCGGTGCATAATTGCTGTGTTTTATTACAATACATATAGGCAGCTCTTATCTAATCGACATTTGGCTGTAATTATTATAGGTATATATTTATATCTTACAGTAAATCAGTCGTATGAAGGACGTTATTGGCATGCTCTCTTGCATATTAAAGACGGGATAATGATCCGATTATGCGTTATCTGTGGTAAAGTACCCCAGATAATAATTTTGAATATTTATATTGACGCGTCAAATTTTACATGATAAGTGCTACATAGATTTTCTTTTCAACAATTGTCGTCATGAAATTGCATTTGTTAACATTAAATATTGCTACCAATTAGTCTTTCCGGTGATAAGAAAAAATGTATTTTTAACTATTGTTTTATTATTATAGTGATTAAAGAAACCCTCAATGTTTCAAGACAAACACAATTTCTCACAAATTAAATGATTTTTTACAGTTAAGATTGATTTAGAGAGTAAAATATTTTTAGTTCTTCAAATTTAACGTTGATTTGAAGATAAAATACATTTAAAATTAAACATGTTAAAATTTGTTTTAAATACAGACTTGATGACTAGCTTAATTCGATTGTTTCAGCTTGTGGCAATTTCACAATTTAAACATGAATGAAAATGTTACACCACAGAAAATGAGTTGCTTAATTATTAACTAGAATAATTTGCAGTTTCTAATGAAAGTGTAAAATAAATCACGCGCTTTCATTGAAATGAGACAAAGCAATTTGGAAAATATCAAACAATGTGAAATCGAGATACACATCAGATTTTTTATTTTTTGTAAAAGATAAAATTTTACGAATTAAGACAGACACAACTATACGGGTCCATTGTATAAGACTTTTGTGGTAAATGTATATATTCAACATTTAGGTGCTGGAATCAATGATCCCGGTGGACCACCACAAATAACAACACTGAAGTAAAGTTCGGAACAACTGTCTGGAGCCGCCACTCAACATCACTACACCTGCTGCGTCTGACGTATATAGACAAAGGGTGACCTTATATAATATGAAATCCCTCGGAAGCATTAATCACAACAAAATTACATAAGAATTGCAGACTCGGTTTGATTGAGTCTGTACATGAATAAGTGCGACATCCCTAACGCCCCCCTAGCACCGGCTTGAGCGGTACTCAATTCTCACCACTTAATAGTACTGGCATCAATGATCCCGAAGGACCAGAAACATATAACAGCACTGAAGTGAAGCACGGGGCACCTTTTTACAGCTGCCAGACGGCACTTGACACCTGCTGTTGTGAAGTATAAAAATCTGGAAACAAAGTGATCCCTCGGAAGCATTAATCACAACAAATTACATAAGGATTGCAGACTCGGTTTGATTGAGTCTGTACATGAGGGATAATGAATAAGTGCGACATCTCTCACGTCCCCTAGCACCGGCTTGAGCGGTACTCAATTCTCAACACTTAATAGTGCTGACATCAATGATCCCGAAGGACCAGGAAAATATAACAACACTGAAGTGAAGCACGGGGCAACTTTTTACAGCTGCCACACGGCACTAGACACCTGCTGTTGTGATGTATAAAAATCTGGAAAAAATCTGAAAGACTCAATTACGAATAAAAGGAAATAAAAGTAAGATATTTATTTGAAAATGTCATTGACGAAAAACTGCAAAATCAAAATGAAGACATAGTTATGTTTATCAAGCGAACGCTAGTAATATAACGGATATCTCCGGTAGGCTTGTAAAATTGATGTTTTGTTCCGAAATTTATAAAGAGAAAGAACAAATCGCCGGTGCAAAAAATGACCAAGCCACGCAGAAATCTCCTGGACATATTACTTGGGTTAGAGCTTTAGGTCTGATAATGTTCACAGAAGACCCTCCCAAAGATATCCAAAATCGAACGTTGATTGTCACGCAACAAAGAAAATATATTATCATAATTAGTATTATTTGTTACTAATAACACTGCTTGTCTAGACAATGTGTTATTAACAATTGTGTCAATACATCAAACGTGTCGTCATTGTCACCACTTTACATCAAATTGTGCTTGGTATACATAGGAAAAATATCTTCTGTTTTTACAATATCATTGAATTGAGTTCAAGCTACAGCTACAAATAAGAACTAACCCGGGGATACACAACCTATGTGAAACCAGAAAATCTTCCAGTAATGCCGCTCTTGTTAACACAAAAAAACAACATGATAATTAAATATAATGATTGAGATTTCGTGACATATTATGTTAAAATTAAGTCAGTTAATTGTGTTGGTTCCTAAGCCAAGTAGAAGTATGAGGAAATGAAAAAAAATAGATACTGTGTCTAAAGAATCCTTAGATTCTCAACCACTAGATGTATCGTTATCCTCATCAGTAATAAAACTTATTTTATCTGAATGGAAATCAAGATGGTACAAAGCTGTCTTAAACAAGGAACATGATATCAATCCTTGTACTGATAAATCATGTACTGGTTAATCAATGTGTCTGTCTCTCCTTAAACATCATGATCAAGTTGTTCTAAAATGTAGAATTGAACATGCTAGACATTTGTAGCTTTGAACATAAAAATATGCTCCTTTTTGTATATTTTACTGTCAAACACATTTCCTTGTTGAATGTCATGATCTTACACTCGTTCTTGATAGATTTTATCGAGTCAAGTCACTAAGATAACGTTTGCCTTAATAATAAATTTAATTTGATCATTTACTTAAAAGAATAACGTGTTTTCTAAGAGTGATCTAACTAACCTTTCAAAACACCAAACACCGAAACAAAAATCTCGTTTGTTCCTTACAATCATTGACTGTTTACTATAAAATAGAAAAAAGGACCCCTCAAGAAAACCCAAAAGGCAACATAAAATTGCTGGGTTGCTCTAGTTGAGCCCGTTCATGGACGGTAGACTAGTGGTAACTGCAAGCTGCTGTCCACGCCCAAAATCATCGGCACTTTATGTTATGAAGGTAACATATTAAGTTATACATGTTTAAAGAACAAAATGATCTTAATTGAACAATGAACAGAGCAAATCTGTACACAAATATAAGATTTTAATTCGGATTACACATGCATTGACCTCAATCAAAATTGAACCATTTGTTGCATTTATGTGTGGTTAAAATATATTTTTTTCATGTGTGTTTCGTGTCTACAAATAATAGTTTTATTTACTGTAAGTAAATTTCCTGAAAATTCAAATTTAAAATAAAATATTGGTTGCAAATTTCAACAGACTACGAGTCTTTAAAATAATATAATATTGAATGAAAATCGTAAGAAGTGAAATGCGATTCCGATGACAAATGAAACCTATAACATCATTTGCATTTTTTACAATCAACTTTATAAAAGATAGTGTTTTTTTTTTATAAAATCTATAATATTCGTTAGACAATAATATTTCCTTTTATTTTAAATTAGTATTTTTCTTTTAATAAAGTCAGTTTAAATTTTTCATAATTAACCTTAGGTAAATAAATGAACGCGTATATTATGCCAACGTTTTAAATAAAGGGAAACGAATCGTAATAATCGGTGCTTTATATTAAAGTCGCATTTAGAGCCCTTGTGATTGGGAAACATTGTTATTATTTCTCCCCATTGTTTACAGTACCAGTTACAGTACCAGTTACTAAAGGTAATGAGAGCCTTTATTGGCGTCCGCGCCGAAGCGCGGCGCCCTTATGGAATGAAATCAGATTTTGTGAAAGGGCGACAGCAACTTCTCGAGCCTTTTAGTCGGTCATAATAAAAGCCGATCATTCCGATCGGTATGAGGGTGCTTGATTATTAATTAAGAATGAAATGTCGCGATATGTTACAATGAATAGCGAACTGGAGAATTTCGCAATGCAAACATTTTCAAATGAAATAACCTTTTCGGTCAATAAATCGCGCTCTTCGGTTTTTTTTTTATTTTTCATTTTGTATTACACCGTGGGTTATCATGGTATGTTATTGTTGTACATGTATCCTAGAATGATCAGTTGATGACCAAAATATTCCGAAAATCTATTTATAGATATATCTATTTATCACTCCTATCGGTAATTACCGGTCTCTCCCGGTCTATTTTGACCGGGATTTACTAGTGACCGGCGAATAGTACCACACGTTTATTGTCCGGTCTCTCCCGGTTTTGGAGTAGATGTTTGATATCGTTACAATTATAAAAAAAACAACAATAGCATGTTTCATTTTATCTATATGAGATAAAAACAATAAAAATGTACAATAATTGAGAAAAATGTACATTTTTATGGTATTAATATGACATAATCAACTTTGAAACATTTTATTTAATTTGTTATCCGTGTTTAGTAAATATGCCGAGGAATTATTCAAAGTTACGAATTAGATTTTATGAATTATTCAATTGATTGATAATTTAAAAAATGATAAAGAAAAATACAAATGTACATGTACATGGTTTAAGAATAAACAATGTTATATTTTAAAAGATAAATCATAATTTACTGACTTTTTCCAGTTAAGTTTTGACTTATAATTGTTGGTTAATATGACAATTGAATTCTTAAAATTTATTTTACAATTTTAATAAAAAAAGAGTAATATAAACTCAGTATTAAAATAGCACATAAAACACAAACAAGAAAAGAAAACAATATTCATAAAATTTGTATTTTTTATCAAAATTAATAGATATTACATTTATTGTATAATAAACAATTATGCTCAAAATGATCAACATGGTAATATAACCAGTGTCATATTTTTACTAAGTGTGAACAGATACCTTAAGAGGGGGTCTTCGCTAATAGCGATAAACATAATAAGGGACAATTACAAAGGTGTGGTACGTGTTGATCATGCGTTACACATATGGATTATAAATGATTGTATACATGTATATCCGTTGCTATTAATAACCACGATCATAAAGAAATAACAAGTAATATTCTAATCTCTAGCATGCCAATCAAAGTTCATAATGAACAATGTCTTTCGTCCGCTCATTCATACGTGATATACATTTCTGGTAGTTTATAAGAATATCTTGTCATCATATGTAAACTAGTTCATCTTCACTTGCTGCATTTCTGTCTTGGACGCCCTTTGATGCTTTGCATCAATGCTTTTCTTGTATTATTGTATTATATCTGATGCAAGACATAACATTAAAATTATACCATGGATCAGCAATCAACTTTACTGTCCTAGGATGATAACTTGAGCTTTTACATATTAACAAAGACCAAGAACAATGCGAAAAATAGGTTAGGCAGATCAATGCCACAACCTATAAAAATGAAAATAAAACTAAATGTTATCATCACAGGGGCCTCCGTGGTCGAGTGGTTAAGGTCGTTGACTTGAGATCACAGGTCACTCACCGCTGTAGGTTCGATCCTCACTCGTGTCGAAATCTTTCAGGTGAGGAAGCCATCCAGCTGGCTTACGGAAGATCGGTGGTTCTACCCAGGTGCCCGCTCGTGCCCGAAATAATGCCCGAAGGGGCACTTGGGGTCTTCCTCCACCAATAAAGCTGGGAAAAAGCAACGACAAAATCTCGGCGGGACGCTATAGGATGGTCCGACTTGAGTGTACGGTCGCCCATATGGGCTTTCCGGCGGCGACCTTAAATAAACGCATTAAAAAAAATGTTATCATGTATCTTGTTAGCGCAGTAGGTAGAGCAACCGTGTCAGTAATGTGTTATATCCGTACAGGCAGAAGTTCGACTACTTGTAAGACACATTTTTAGTTTATCTCAGAACAGTCAATTCTTCAGAAAACAAGTTTGACCGTTTTTTTCTTCATATACATGCATGAGTATGAGATCTAATATTTAATTACACTGCGATAAAAAAAAATACAAAAAGAAAATAGAATAGAAAAAAAAAATATATTCTATAAAATATATATTACATGTATAAGAAGAAGAAAAAAGGAAAACGAAAAATATATAAATAATAATTATAAAAAACAGAGCAAGAAGAAAAGACTCTGGTAATAAAATGGCACTACGTGGGGTTCGAACCTATGAGTACAAAACAGTAAAAGTTACAATAACTTCGTTCTACCAGCAGAGCCATAACGGTAATACATCAACGATTCTGTAAGAATAATGCTATATAGTATATGTAAGAGTTTTCTTTTATGATATCGGATAATAATCCAGATAATCCCGGTTTTTTGGACTTTCCTATGTACCGTTAAGACCAATTTATCACCCTAGGACAGTATGTTTGCTGTCCGCTTAAAGACGTATATAAATACATTAAAGGGAAGCAACGCCCGATAAGCGTGTTCAAATATGAATATCACAGTTATGTTCTCTTTTACTACAGTAAGCTTAACTAATTAAAACGAATAATTCAGTAATATTTTAGCCTTAACATTATTAACAAATTTTGTGTATATGTTTTGTTATAGACATAGCTTGTTAAAAGAACAACATTAAAATATTTTTTCACTTTTTATAAATGAACTATATGATGCTATAGCATCCAGTGGTATTGCTGGAATACAGCTGACACCAGATACTGTACAAATTTTACTTTTACTATTTGCTGATGATGTTGCTTTGACTGCTAATACTGTAAATGGGTTACAGAAACAATTAAATATTTTGTCAATATATTGTAATGATTGGAAATTGTCTGTTAACATAGAAAAGTCTAAAATGTTGGTCTTTAGAAAAGGTGGCTACTTATCTCGTCATGAAAAATGGACATATAATAACAACCAATTACAATGTGTTAATGGATTCTCCTATGTTGGATTATATTTGAGTAGTAAGCTATCGATGCAAAAGATGGCTGAGAACAATGCTAATAAAGCTAAGAGAGTTTTAGTTTCCTTTTTATCTTCATTGAATCATTTAATGCCTATGTCAAAAAATGTATTTTTTAAGTTGTTTGATGCTAAAATTGCCCCCATTCTTTTGTATGGATCAGAAATTTGGGGTCTTGAATATATGTATAATATTGAAAAAATACAGTAGTATGCATGTAAACGATATATGAATGCACCCCAACGTTCTTGTAATGCTGTAATTGTTGGTGACTGTGGAAGATACCCAATGTATATTTTAAGTAGTATACGCTGTATTAAATTTTGGCTAAGAGTTCTTTCTATGCAAGATTATAGATATGTCAAAAAATGTTACCATATGTTGTTGTATTATGACAGTATTGGATATAGAAATTGGGCTTCTAATGTTAAATTGTTTTTATATAGAAACGGTTTTGGTTATATTTGGGAACAGCAGCATGTTTCAAATATAAAGTTATTTTTAAAACAGCTCGATTTAAGGCTTAAAGATCAGTATCTACAAGATTTGTCTGCTGAATGTCATTCAAATGCTAAACTTACTTCTTATCTTAATTATAAATCAGTGTTTGAGTATGAAAATTACCTTGATATTGTTGACATCAAGAAATTTAGGAATGCTTTAGTAAGTCTTCAGTCATCATCACACCCTTTAATGATTGAAAAAGGGAGACACGTAGGTATTGATAGAAATCAAAGATTTTGTTTCTTTTGTGATGACCAGATTGAAAATGAATTTCATTTTATTTTAGTTTGTTCAACTTATAGTCATCTAAGAAAAAAAAAATTATTAACAAAAAATATTATAATAATCCAACTTTGAACAAATTTCATGTATTAATGTCATCCAGAAAAGAACAGACAATAAAATGTTTAGCTATGTTTATTTATTATGCTCTAAAGCTGAGGTCATCATTATTGCAGTGTTAACATGTTGATTAATCTTAATTTTTATGTCAATTGATTATAGCAACAATCTAGATTATCTAGATTTAATACTTGAAGGTAATCTCCCTTATTTAAGGGCATATTTGAATAAATACAACCTTGTTCCTGTTTTTTTCTTGTTTTTCGTTTCTTCAAGATGCAGGAACAGGCAAATTAAATAGTCACTCTTTATATTTTCGTTTTTATAAAACTACTTATATACCTGTTTATATATGTAAATATGTTGATTACTGTAGATTTTCATCGTATTGGTGATTTTGTGTTATAATATGTAAATATATTTTGTGTTTATTGTGATTTACGAGTCTTGCTTGCTATGTTAATTACTGTAAATTTTCACTTTTTTGTGATTATGTATTATAATATGTAATTATGTTTTATGTTTATTGTGATGTATGGGCTGGTGGCCTGAATCATCTTAATAAAGAATTTAATTGAATTGAATTGAATATATAGTTCGGTTATTTAGTCATTTATCCCAAGAAATACATTGTAACAGCTAATGATTTCCAGTGAATGATATTTGCAAAGGAAAATTTGTGTGTAAATCATAGTTATATACAGATTTTTTTATTATTGACAATTATACAATGGTTAGCTGTTTCATCTGTCTTGGAATGATCATATTTTATCAAATTAGCAGAATATCTACTAATTGACAATTTTGTATTACTTTCTCAGGGGGCATTGGGACAGTTCATGAACTGTTTGTCAATCACATTTCTTATATCTGTCACTACATTGTAATCAGCAACCTGATATACGTTTCCTTGATATTTAAGTGGCATTATGGTGTTATGTTGAGTTGAATAAGGAATTCATTTCAAAGATTGGCTGTAAGTATAATCGTGCTTGCCCAATTAATGATATTGAAAAAGATATGATACAATATAAAAAAAACGACCTATGTAAATGAAAAATCTGAATTTAAAAATTTAAATCATTCAATCACTCTTCTGTCTAAAGGATAATAAGTAATACCTTAACCACACCCAATATTAGAATGACCACACACACTATAAGAATGATTTTAAGCGCATTTAATATAAGAAAAACCTGAACCAACTCCAATAGTAGAATAAACGTAACCACACCCACTATCAGAATGCCTTTAACCACGCCCACTATAAGAATGACCTTATTTGCGTACTTAAATATTTTTGTACTTAATGTGTCCGCATTGTGTATCACCGATCATTGATAGCAAATGATAGATACTGTAAAATTTCCTTTTTATTATCAGAAACATGTTTCATTGCCTGAATGGTTATGTAAGATGTTAAAACTAATTATAGTTATATTATTATCTTTATATTTCTTTTACGCACTGTAGGAAAAACATCAATCTGCATCTGCATGATTTCAGATGCTAAACATAAAAGTTGAATTGGCTTTGCTGAAAAATATTTATGAATGAATCCTATTGAATAAATTACGAGTAATAAGTAATTTTCATTTTGCATTCCAGGTTGTTGATGAAGCGGACAATAATTACACATGGTTTTGTGATAGTGATTATTGTAACCCATTTTATTTTGTCCCAGGTTATCAATTACAACAAAACTATTGGAAATTTCTGCTAAAACAATTTTCGTCTTGAAACGGTGTGCAAATAATTTATGATTTATGTCGGAAGTCTGATTTTATAATTTCTGACAAATATCTTTAAATACATAAAAGCATTGCCTTCTTAACAAATGTGTGCCTTTTTATAAAGTAAACTGACATTACTTTTAACATTCCTTATTATAAATAATGTATTATAATATAACAGAACAAACTAAACTAAAAACAACAAAGACTAATGACAGATGATTTAAATTAGCATGCCAATTAATTGTCATGGATAATATATAATCTAACTTGTCTACTTTCCGTGTTCTAGTTATAACGGTGGTGCAAAGGCAAGCCACTGCTAGACGTCTTGTTGATGTTAGTATATGAGCTAATGTAGAAAGAAATTAGCATAATTAAGGTGATGTAAGTGTTAGTGTAAGTGTTCTTGGTACAAGTTTTATATGTACTTCGAGGATCAAGCTCCTTGTTACAATTTAGAAAACAAAATCTGTTTGGTTCACTTACAAACTATATATAGCCTTCAATCAAACTATAAATTGCTGGTCAATTATTTTATGGTGCACTTGAATATATTCCTGTATTAAAGACGTTATTAAAAAAGGTGAATTATCGTTCTTAACATTTTAGTTTACCGTTATAGAACTATTTGAACATTATCATCTTCCAGTTATTGAATTCGAGTTGTTATGGGACAAATTAATTGGTCAGGTCATTTTAAATCATACTATAATTTATTTTTAATTCATTCGCTCCGCGTATTTTATAAATGTCTGACAGCTCGGCATTGTTTATTCTTATACTTTTTTGCAACACACTTACCGTTTTCCTACCTTGTTCTTTAATGAAATAAATAATGCACAATCAAGATTTAATAAAATTATGCATAAAAGAAATTTCTTTTTTTTCCGTTTCTGTATTTTACTGTATTTTATTTTATAACCCCCTCTTTATTTATAAACTTTACTTGAAATGTTGTTGTAGTAAATGCTTCCGAGGAATAAAGAGGAATCACTCTTAAGATCTTGTTTTGACGTCGAAGCAGAAAACGTCAAATGTCATGTGGCAGCAGTAAACAAGTTGCCCCGTACTTCAGGTTAGTCCATCCGGATCATTTATAACGGCACTTTACGGTGCTTGTAAAATGAGTAATGCTAAAAAAAAGTGCTAGGGATCGTGAAGGATGTTGCTCTTTATGATTATTCCTCATGTACAACTCAATCAAACAGTGTCTGCAATTTAAATTTATTGTAATCATTGCGTCCGAGCGACCACTCTTTCTCCAGATTTTAAGTATTTTGCAAGTATCTTTGAACCAAATATGTGATGAGAAATATGAAAATTATCTTTTGTTTCATATTATTCATTGTACACACACGCCACACGCATTTACGGGATGAACGGTATAATACAAACAAGTTTCTTAAACGTGTCTTTTGAAACATCGAATGCTCTGCTCGTTGTTGTTGCTTTATTTTTCAAAATATAATCGTATGCCAAATGCGAACAACTAGAGATACAGAATTTAAAACATCTGGTTAACACACATATGTTTGTACAAAAAGTAAGTAAATTATAAATACAATGTCATTATAGCAAGTAATATAATAAAAAAAGCAATTATAGATGTTTTCAATTAGTAATTACCATGACAGTTCTAGGCATTTGCAGAGGATATAATTCTTCCCGTTTAAGGAACAAATCTTTCGCTCCTTCCTCATTCAATTGACCTCGCTAAATTATTATGTTCTATGACGTAAATCTATTTTAGTCGATCTATATTAAGTCTAATTATTATTTCGCATTTTGTGTAGATATTTCAAATATGAAATTCCTTATCAAAACGTTATTGATTGTTATGATACAAATTCAGTTAGAAGATAGTTTTAATTACCAAATTAAGTGCGATCAAGCGTTTCAGAACCGGGAAATCTTATAAATTTCCTTGTAACGTTATTAACGTTATTTTATAAACAGCAATCGCGATCATGCGATTAATGACTACCTTAATGACGGCAATCATACTTAACTTTAAGGTTCTTTATTTGAATGTGTCAGGCATATCGGTAATATTTGATTAAAGCGACCTTCAGCTTTTAGGTAACATTACTGAAATACTTAGTTTGAAATGGCACAGAATTTAAAACCTCAAGCCATTAACATTTTTGAAATATAGAAAAAAACTAAGGTTGATGATAACGAATTCAATCGTTCAGTTTCAGATAATATAGTAAGAAGACGTTCCAAATTTGATTCGACAGGTCTGGTTTCATAACATTGACCTTAATTTATTTATTCATTCATTTATTTTTAATTCATTTTTTTTTTCACTTGAAAGGACTTTTCCCGCTGAGCCGTCATTATAACGTTGAAAAGACAAAATTTAATCAATTGTTTGTCGATTGTGTATAGTAATAATATTAATCAAGTATGATGAATTACAAATTTGGTCGGGATAAATATCTAACGATCATGTTTGTCACTATATAAAAGCGATTTGAATATGGAATATTGAATATTATTTGAATGAAGATTTTAGACTTGTGATCTCGTTTGTCCTGTCTTTGAATTGCTTGCGAACAAGTATCCTTATGGCCAAAGATTAACTATCGCACACATTTTCAGGTTTCAACAAACGTCACATTTTACGTTATGACCGCTGCTGTTCAAAACTTGATGATTCAGCGATATCGTGTCTGAATAACGTCAAATGTGGGCTGAATGTCACTTCAAGATAATAAAACGTGTTGGTGGAATGAATAAAAAAATATCAAATAAATTATGAATAAACTAGAAGAACAGCATAGCGTTAATAATTTTGTTGATGTTCTGCGCCGGGTGCGTGTTACCGTGGTAGCCGGGAACGCGCGTTAAGCGCAATAGTTTAATAAACGTACGCCTTAATTATAGAAAATATTTTCCGATCGATACACATTTGAAAATAGTGGAAATTGAATTAAATATAAAGAAACAAGACTCTTAGTGCAATTACGTATTGAAAAACCCTTGTATATTGTTCATTGTTCGCAGAGTATACTTTTAAATTGACCATAAAAAACCCGTTTATTTCTATGACAAAAAGCTCAATAAAATGAAAACAATAATTGACATTTTATAATCCCATCAAACAATGACCGTTTTGTAACAACAATCTTCCAGCACATATAATTTTAATTTATTCAACTACATAGGTAATAAAATAACAGTTAATAGTTAATTAATATATGATTGCACGTTCATTATATTGCAAATATGCAGTTCTTGATATTTTACTATGCTTATCAAGAGCGAAACATTGAAATCATCTTCGAATTAAAAAAACGCTCAAACTGTAAACTATTCGATTAAGGTTTGTTTCAATCTCAATGAGTCAACTTCAAAGTGTTAAAGACATTAAAGGGGCAAAATATTACTCATTTTATGTAACCCGACTGGAAATTTACTTTCAAGATTTCTATACCATCTTATATGGGACAATGCAAAAAACTATCAGAGCATTCGCTCACTCTCTTTTCCATAACACATTTTTTATTTAAAATGGCCCAAAATGAGTAGCGTTGCAATACCATTCACACACATCAGGCTAAGAATAACACAAACGTACGATTATCAATTTAATTTTGAGTATATTTCTTAAAATTGTTGTGCATATCTTTATATTTTAAGTGTTTTAGTAGATCTAAGTAAAAAATAAAATTTCATGTTTCAGGGTTCTGGACCTCAGTAGACTTCCTTTAATATGTAAAAAAAATAGAAACTTCAATAATAAACATAACAATAAATCATAAGTGTATTTAGGTATAATGCTGCAGACCTAAATTTAAATGCATCCTGTTATTTACAGTATTATGACTAATTGACTATTAAATAGCTATTAACGCCATTTTATTTGCTTATATTCATCATTTAGTTATCTTTAAGAGAAAAAACGATCTCGCAGTAAAAAGCTCAACTTGATTTAATATTAATTTTGTGATATTTTATTATAGTACACAAATTTGCAGATTGAACTGGAAACAGTATGTGTTATTCAAATATTTCTTCTAATGAGAGTTTAATATTATTGTACAATGAATTGTTGCTAGAATGCACCAATACCTGATATATATTTCCAAGAATTATATAGATCATACTATTTGCTTGCTTTAGTGTTAGATTATAAGATGACATGTTTTCATGTTTCGCGCATGCGACGCCTACTATTGAAAAATCATTTGAGTTTACATGAATAACAAACAATTATACTATTTCTGTTTAGCTCCGTCAGACACAATCGACTGCATTACAGCATTACTGTAGCATTTTTTCTAAGAAACACCCTCCTTGAAAAAAATAATACATAAACTTTTTTTCAGTCACCTTAGAAATGAATCTGGCATTCCGTCCGCCAAAATAACAATACTGCCCACGGATACTCAATTATAGTTTCCAAGACAGAAGAATGGTTTTGTCAAGCTAACATGATTTTAAAAAACATAATATCATTATTTTGCGTTTGTGAATTATTATGTGTTCAAATACAAGAGATTTTAGAGACAGTCATTTCTGAATAATAAAACTAGGGCAAAAATGGCTTTCGTTTCCACACACTGAATAGTCAACAATAACATGTCTTTTTTTGTTTGGAAATTATACATTTAAGTCATTGCAATTAATATATCTTATAAAAAATAACTCATTATTTTATGATAAGTGTTAGTATATTAAAACAGACATTGAAGAAATTTCAATTTGAACATAATTTTGGCATTCTCTCATGTTTTAGGTAGTAAAAAGGTAATATTCATTAATAACCAGAAATATAATAAAATCGATAAGAAAACAAAAAATAATTATTACAACAATAGAAACAACAAGAACAAAGTCGTATATTGAATAGAAAATTTATACTCAGCATAATATATGTTATCAATGAGGAATGTACAGAAGCGTTAATGTAAGGGTCTATTATAATATTTAAATTACTTGAGAGTTCAGTGGATCACCATTAGCAAACAACAATAATTTCAAATACAGAGCAATATCACATTGTGTAATTTTAAAAACAGTCCTATTATAAATATTCAAACGTCTGTAATAATGTCATGGGCTAACAGTCTGTGGTTTCCTTGTCAATTTCAAGACTGTCATGATCTTTCACATATTCATGACAGATTTTATTGAGTTAATTCACTTACTCCTTAGTTCCATCCAAAGCACTGATCGATTACTTAAAGGACATGAATATGAACCAAAGCGTTAAAACTCTTTCCATTTGTGTCTTTTTTTACCACATTGTGCAATAAAATGGTTCTAGAATCTCGATAAGATATTCAAGTCACTTCTTGTCAAAACCTTCAATTTAAACACTTGAAATAGGCATACCGGGTCGGCAATTGCCGTTACGCCTGTCTCCGAAATAATGTTAAGGTTCTTATTTTCTAGATAAATGAAAAATCACGAAGGGAATACATATGCAATGCATATGTGTTCATATTGCAAGCGTTAAAATATTTGTAGAATTTTCATTGACGATTGCGAAACGTTGCGAAATTTACAGTCAGACTTACATAACAGTGAGAGTTATAGAAAAGAAAACCTCTATTAAGAAATTATTGCATATATATACCAAAATACAAGAGTACTGAATTTAAATTCTAATGCAAACGTTAATATAAAATATAACAAATTATAATATCTAGCGAAAATTTCGCTTCGTTAGAATTGGTGTATGATATTTTGTCTTCGGAATCTGTTATGGAGTGTGCGAAACCTCTTGAAATTCTGAAGAACTGTATATTTTGTTATGTACCTTCACTGTCTCTTTTTCATTGTATAACTACAACAGACTTTAATTATTTAGATAACAAATTAATGTCATTCAATATCTGAGATAAGTACAAATGTACTGTAAGTGCATTATTCCCTTTAGACAAGTAGAAGTCCCTGTGTTCATGTTCAAATCCCTTACTGTTTTATTATAATAGACATGAAGTAGAAACTAAATGTTAAAAAACACGTTCTCAATAACAAAAATTTTAACCTTAAAGAATTTTCAAAAGCTATATACAAGTATGAAATTTTTATAACACCATTTTTGAAATAAAAGCAATCGCATATATAGGCATGCTATTAAATCCTTGCCCTTTGTTCACAAAGGATCAAATGAAACTTTTCAGATTTAGTGGGCCTGGACTGTTACATTTGATTTTTTTTGTAATGTTCTTTATCTTGCAAAATATTTTGAATTTATTCAAAATCGCGAGACAATCAGGAAGTCTTTCTTTGGTCAAACGTGTATTCACAAAGATGTGGTAAGAATGTATTACAAGAATAATCTCAGTTGTTTGACATTGACAAACATTATGATACAGAAACAAAAGTAGTATAAAGCTTTGGCAGAAAGATAAAAACTAACAATTACGGGTAAATTGAAAGTAAATTAAGTTACAAAATTGTGTATTGTTATGAATTATTATAGTACCCATAACCATCTTTGTAACTTAACCTTGTTCTTATTTTTAAGTGATATCTTTCATGATGGTAAAGTCATGTTCGTGTCAGTTAATATAAGAAGATATATATTGCGATACCGTCTATCAAAAGGTGTTCAGTTCCACTTTAGAAAATGTGGTATAGATAATTTTTGAAATTTATTTTTAATTTTGATGAGGAATGATTATTTCTTATGACATCGCTATATTTTTTAAAATATTGCATTTAATTTTTATCAAAACATTTAATGTTCTGTGTAAGCTTTTAATCCTTAGAGGGGACGGTTCCCCATAACATTTGCAAACGAAACAGGTAATAAAAGTGGAATGTTTACTTTGCATGTTTGTGTTTTACTTTTCACAAAACAATACCAATACTGTAGCTCTCAATAACCTTAAGCTAGTGTTTTCAAATGGGGAACGAATGTATTTTTTCCCTTTTTTAAAATACATGTATATCGAGTTGTAAGATGTTTTTCGTACTTTATGTTTCAGTATTGTGTATCATAAGTTAATGACAGCTAATAATAGGTACCGTAAAATTTCATTATTTGAATAGCATTGCATACATTGTTATGTAAGATAATTTAACTTATATTCATGTCACTTTAGGAGTGTAGAAGATAATCAATCTGCATAATTTCATTATGTAAGTATGTAAAATGGTAACGTAAACGGTCAGTAAGCTTTGCTAAACAATATCTATAAATGAATGCTAATGATTGACTCGTTTACTTTTTTGTCTTTGCATATTCCATATTGTTGTTAAGGTAGACCATGGGTAATGCATTACCTCCACTTTGAAGAGTATTCAAATATTAGGCTAAAATCGCTTGAAAACTACATTGAAATTTAGGGGCATGGGTTCAAACCCCAGAAGGGGCAACTTTTTTTTTCTTTCTTTTTTTTCTTTTTAACATTATTTATGTATCTCTCTTATCCCTTATGGAAGAAAAAAGGGTTTGATTTTAATTATATAATTATTGTAGTTATTTTTTGCTAAATAATGCCAAAATTTATAGCAAATATGATACCAGATATTTTCAAAGTTAAATGAAATAAAAACTACACGGTAAAAGTATTTTATATTTCTCATGATCAACCAATATACCTTTAAGAAAATTTAGGCAAACTTTGAAAACAGCTCCTCATTATGGTAAATTTTAGGAATATTTTGAATAAAGCATTTTAGATAGGGAAATGGTAAAATTGGTGTTTAAAGTGGGTGGGGTAGGGTAATATTTTTATACATATTAAGAACATTTTGTTTGGAAACAAACATTTTGCTTGTGTAATTTGTAACCTGAATGTTATTATTTGTTTCTTAACAATGGGAAATAGAAAAACATTTCTTTATAATGATGATATTACAGATTATTTAGAGTTTCTTCATTTCTGAAAATAAGCCCTTCTAATGGCAAAGTCTTAGTTCAGAAATATATCCATAACTCATAAACCACACGGTAAATTTTATTTAAATTTTGCATACAGGTAGCCTTGAAGACATAAAACTGTCCTATGTTGTCAATTTTACAGTTCCTTATGGTTCCCAATACCCATGGTCTACCTTAAAATATACAAACTACACACGGTTTTGTGATAGTGATTTATTGTAATCCATTTTTTATGATTTATTTTGGAAGTTTGGTTTTATAATTTCTGACAAGTATGATTTCATAAATAAAAGCGTTACATTCTTAACAATTTTTGTCATTTTTTAAAAATAAAACTGACATTCATGTTTACAGAAGTTATTATGTATAAAAATACAACATAACAAATTTAAAAAGAAACAACGAGTGGTTTAAATTGACATGCTGATTAATCGTCATGAATTATATATAATCTTGCTTGTCTACTGTTTGTTTTCTAGGCATAACGGTGGTGCCAGGCACACCGCTTCAAGAAGTCTTGTTGATGTAAGTATATGAGCTAATTTAAGAGCGGAATTAGTATAATTAAGGAAGTGTATGTGTTAGTGTAAGTGCTATTGTACCATTTCTATATGTACTTAGAGAATCTAGCTCCTTGTTACAAATTAGAAGAAAAATATGTTTTATATAATACTATAATTCATTTTGAATTCATTCGCCCAGGTTTTATATATATATGTCTGACACCTCGACATTATCTATTCTTATACTCTTTTGTTACAAACTTTTACTGTCCCTTAACTTGTTCTTTTATGAAAAATATAATGCAAGGTTAAGATTTAATGAAATTATGATTGAATTTAGACTACAAAATCTCCTTTTTCCGTTTCTGTATCTGAGGGTTTTTTTGTTTGTTATTTTTTTCTCCCACAACACAATCGTTATCTTTAAAATATATAAATAGGTCCCCGTTTTGTCGTATTATCCATTTTTTTTATTAATTAACTTTAAATGTAATTGTGTTGCGATCAATGTTTCAGAGGGATAACGAGGGATCACTTTTTCTCAAAATTTGTGGCAGCTGTAAAAATTTGCGAGGCTGGTCCTTCGAGAACATTGATTACGGCACTTTTCAGTGCTTGAAAAATGAGTACCGCTAAAAACGGTGCGAGGGGGCATGAATGTTGTTCACTTTAGATCATCCCTCATGTACATACCTAATCAATCATTGTCTGCAATTTAAATTTCTTGTGATTAATGTTTCCGAGCGATCACTTTCTCCAGAACTTAAGTATTTTGCCAATATCTTCGTACCAAAAATGTGATGAAAAATATGAAAATTACTTTTTGTTTCATTCATTGCACACACGGGATGAACGGCATAATTTTTAGTGTGTCTTTTGAAACATCGAAATTGCTCTGCTCGTTGTTTTTAATTTACTTTTGAAAATATAATTGTATGCCAATGCGAACAACATGTTGTACAAACATGAGATACAGAAAAAACATCTGGTAAACATACATGTACATATGTTTTTACCAAAATAGGATATAGATTAAATACAAATGTCATGCTAGCCAGAAATATAATAAAATAGCAATTAAAGAAGATGCATTTATTGAGTAATTAGGATACTAACAAACCAGGCATTTGCTAAGGATATTATTCTTCTCGTTTAAGGAACAGGTTTTTCGCTCCCTTCCTCATTCAATTTACCTCGCTTAATTATTATATTCTATGACGTCAATCTCTATTAGTCGATCTATATTAAGTCTAATTATTATTCCGCTTATATTTTTCTTTATTTTAAATAAGAAATCCTTTATCAAAACGTTTTTGATTGTTATGATACAAATTCAGTTAGAAAAGAGTTTTAATTACAAATTCACATGCGATCAAGCATTTCAGATCCGGGAGATCTGATAAAATTCCTTGTAATGTTTTAACGTTATTTTATAAACAGCAATCACGATTATGCGATCAATGATTACCAAATGGCGGAAATCATACTTAACTTCAATGATTCCTACCGAATTTAAGGTTCTGCCGTGAAATTTGTAAATTTATGTTTGATTAACAACTTATAATGAAATAAATATACAAAAGTTACCTATAACATGTCAACAATTATGTATTTCATACCGCATGCAATAACTCACGTCATTGACATTATATTTTGAAACGTAGAACAAAATTAATCTGATTGATTTCGAATTATTTTGTACAATAACAGATAATAACATTTAAACTAGAAGACGTTTGACAAAATTCGAAACAACGACTTTAGTTCTTTTTTTTGTCACTTCAAAGGAAGTTTCCCGTTGTGGCGACATTAATTTGAAAAATACCAATTTTAAAAAATTGTTATTCGGTGTAGAAAAGACCGTAATAATAGTTATCAAATATGACAAATAACAATTATGGTCGGGCATAATACATATTTTACGGACATCTCTTATCATTAAAGAAGCAATTAAAAATGAATCTGAGCTATTAAATGTTGTTCAAATCAAGATTTTCGACTGATTTTTGAGTATTTTTAAAATTTATTCCTACTTCATATTTAATTTACTTAAATTATTAAATGACAACTAGCTAAAGAATCAAAACAACCATTGTAAAATACCTGAAATTTGTCTTTTGTCAGCTATAACTCTTCTGCGAGAATAATTATTTGAATATTTGAGCAAAGAATACTCCCAAAAATACCGGTATGAAAGGAAACATGTTTATATTTTTCCTTAAGAGAGAATTGCCTGTGCATTAAATATTTGTTAAACGGATAAAACACTACTTGAAATAACAAGATGCTATTTTGCTTAGGAATATTTAATTCTGTTTACATGTACATATACTAATCGTATGTGTAAAATAACTGAGGCATTCCAATTACAACTATTATTAGAATCAACCACATTGCATTTTATGGAAACAACGCCATTTGACTGTTGAAACGTTTTATAATGAATTCGTTGGATTAAATTGTTAAACCTGTAAATTTTAGACACTTAAGCACTGCAGTAGCACTTTCCGAGGCATTTATGGCACTTTCTTAAATAATAGCAGTGGCAGTAGTCGAAGTCGTAGCAGTAGCAGAGGCAGTAGCAGCAGCAGCAGTAGCAGTAGTAGTAGTTATAGTAACAGATAAAATAAGAATACCAAATACAATTTATTTTATTCTTATAAATAAAATATTGAGAAATATTGATGAAATGAAATTCCTTTTTGATTTTCTGTTTTTACCACAGTGAAACATATTACTATTTTTTTTATAAAATTCAGTCAAACCAAAACACAACATTAAAGGGGAATTGTTTCAAATCATAATATTAAAAAACAACACAAAATGAATAATTAACAGAAAATTCAAGTTTTGTTGCTGTAAATACAGGTCCAGGACTTATTTACATATTGTGGTATGCGAATAATTATATTTCGTTCGTGAAATATACATTTTCATACATTTTGATGGCAATAAGACCTGTATTTATAGGAAAAAAACTTTAATATATTCTATATATTCAATCGTTTGTCATAATTTTATTGAAATAGATCAATGAAATTAATACATTATTTCCTTATAAATATTATATATCGGTTGCATAAAACAGCGTTAAATCATGGAAGTTATCAATCAAAATTGTTGTAAGACAAAAACTTGCTGCCTGGGACTACATTCAAAGTTCAAGTACGTTGGCTTGGTGACAAAGTCATATTGTATCATGATTGTTTAATATAGAAATGTGAGGGCACTTAATAGTACATGAACATTTGACATAAACATGATTAGTAGGTTTGTAATTGAGAAATGCGAATGATGAGACGAATACTAATCAAGCTTTGCACGTTGGTTGGAAAATGTGCCCGAACAATTTATTATGCCATAATATCATGGATTCATTATCAAACCATATTATTGATGTTTACGTGCTACGTCTAACACAATATATCATTTATGCACTTTGATATATAGGCATGATGCAATTTGTTATTCCGCCTGAGTATACTCAATTATTATCATGTGTTTGTCAACCAACAGTTGTCACCGTTGATATTTCGCATTTGATAGGCATAATGGAGGTGATAAAATGTCTTTTGATGATAGACAGACATTTGAAACACGGAACGTCTTAAGAGATATTGTAAAACAAGTGAAATTTATGTTAATTATATAAAAGTGCTGCCATATGATTACATTCAGGGTTCAAATATAATTTTGTTTTGTGACATATTCAAAGTGTATAAAGTTTGTTAAAACGAATATGTGATAACACTCAGTGTGATTAATGCATTAACAATTGACGCAAAACATTGAACAGTGGTGAAATTCTAGTTGTATCCACTAATGTGATAATAAGAATTAGACGGGTCTATGCATTGGAATAATTTCATGCAGAAATTCGTATATTTCTTTTATCGAATACACGCTAGTTTTGTACCGTGAATCTAGATATTCTGTTTTGATTATCAGAATGACTCCCAGACATAATTATTTACCGACACTTAGACGTGTCATATATAAGTGAAAGATACAGTCATTTGATACTTTTTTTCTTTTAAAAAAATTATCTTCAGACATATTTTATCTTCTGTATTTTCCGACTATTTTTTTTTAAGGAATAATGTTTCAATCTTCATCAGTATGAAGTTACTATCGATGTGAATGATTAATTTTCATCAATTTGTCCAGGTCACGATTTAATGTTACCGTTCAACATACCCCAAGGATTTTCATTACTTATGTTTACATTGTCTTATTCCATCAAGTTTCAAAATGATAACAATATCAATAAACCAGTCCAAACCCGTAGCAAAGATTAAATTCTATATATAAACTTAGGGGCTGATAATAATTTTTCAAATGAAAAACATTGAACTTGAGTGAGCCGTATTAAACTGTTACTGTATCATATAATTGCTTAACGTTTTTATTGTCATTCAAAATTTCATCCAATATAGCCAATCATAATATTGAGCTTAATAATATGGGACATACAAACACTAATTTTCTTTATATAAGAACACAAACATTCTTTGTTATATTAATGATTCATTAAAACACGAGGAGCTGCAATATCTATTTTGTATGTAAAGTACGTTTTTGCAATATTCATGTCACAAGGTACAAATTATATTTTCTGGGGTGATAGTCTTTCCTGTTTTGTGGGGTGCCGCCGGTCTATTAAATATACATAATATATTTAATTCAGTTTTCTCTTGAGACCACGCGATACATAGACTTGTAACCTTTATGCATCCAAATGTCAATTACTTGATCAAAATGTATTATGCATTTGGCACACATATACCTTGACATGTAATTCATTATTAATCATTAAACTATACGTACACAACTATATTTTCAAACATTTTGTCTGTCATATCTTTTTTCTTCGAAAGTCTGCTAGTTGTGAAGGTTTTTACTCAAGATGATTTGTTACGGTATGTTTGAAGTTGCTTTATGTTTATTTTGTCACTGTCAAGATAAGCTGAATTCAAAAATGTAGATTGACCGATAAAATATAAATCTGCTTATAATATAAAATATATCTTTCGTGCTCTTTTTTATGAATTGAAAGGTAACGCTATATTCCGATATATTAACTTGACACGGACGATAAATAATTCATTTTCAAGTTGTCAAAGAAAATTTCTGTTTAAATATATAAAAATATATAAAATTAAATAATAAACTTCAACAGAATTATGGCAAAATGTTATCTTATTTTGACTTTCACCTGTTTGCTCACTATATACCCTTTGATGGGCATGATGTCACTTTAGTAGATTTTTCAATCATGAGAATATTTTATCATGGATTTCAAGACTATAATCATTTCTAAAAACACTATAAGACTTAAATAATGACATGATTATTTTGATTGAATCATTTAAAGTACTTTTACTTGAAATTAATTCCATTTAGGTATAAATACACGTGACTTTTGACAAAGCCTGAAACCCGTATAGGAAAACAAAGTTTATCATATGTTATAGTGTAAGTAACATTTTTCAGTATATTTTATATAATCATAACTAAATCTATACAAACCTGTATGTTACATCAAACTGTGACTAACGAACCTAAAACATGATTATTTATCTTTTAATATTTGTGAATTGTGCTTTCATGTCATTGTTGTAATTAAATTACAAATTTTGCTGCTTTTCAATGACCGCTATTACATTAATGATTATAAATAATTTTTATCCGTTGAAACATGATTATGAGTTATTTCAGCAGTTATCTTGGACTAATTCTAGCATTCATCTAATGTCAAGTGTTCCGTAAAATGTTGCTGCTGTTCCATCACCCAAACTCACATAAGCTTTATGCACTCATTTTCCGTTTTAGCTCTTTTCACAATTTTTACACATTACCTACAATCATAAATTTTGAATTTACTACGAAGCAAACTTTCACAGATACTGCATTTTAATTAGTATGACTAAAAGTTTAATCAATCAATGCATTCTTGAAGACGATTTATAAGACACTTGTAAGGGAATTGATAGACATAAATGATGTCGATCATCTAACATCTTTAAGACATAGTTCTGTAACGAAGGTAATAATCTGTATATTACGCGGGAATTTGGTTTCAAGATAAATGTATTTTTTGCAGCTGGCAATCTCAAATTATCTCGTAACCCAGAAACAAAGCTTTCTATCATTTCACTTATTTAGAATTGAATTATCTGTCTGTTGTTTTGTCTGAAATATTCAGTCTTCTTAACGCCTAATCCCCTTCCAAACTCTCTTTTACGCTTGCATTTAATTCCGCCCTTAGTTTTCTCGATTAGAGCACGAGCATTCTTTGATATAGAAGTGCTGCACCACTTTCATTGAATGGTACTAACGTGTAAAATTTAGTTCCATGATAACCGCAGTATAAATACATTTGCGAATGTTTCATAATTAAAAATGTGACCGTGTTTATATTTATATGTTGAATATTGCTTTAGCCGGTGCTAGAGAGCATGAATGGCGTAAGCTTGCATTCGCCACTGTCATCAATTAACAACCCCAATTAAACAAAGCCTGCAATAGTTTACAGCAATTTTTCTATTTTTGGCGTTCTTTAAAGACAGGGCATCAAGACATCTTTCCGGTACTATCCTTTATCCAACCGAATTAAAATTTTCTGTACTTGATATTACCGGGAACGCTGAGCCCATAGCATATCCTGCAATAACCTATTTTTTAAATGTTGATCTCATTTTGCATTATATCAGATCGTCAAAATAGCATATTTAATATAGGATTAACAATACGATACATTCATATTTTAATGTTTCATACAGCAAAAAAGTGATTATACGTTTGATTTTGACTATATTTATATAACAGAAGATAATGACTTTTTAAAAATTATTAATAGAATAAGACCCTTTTTCAAGACCCAAGTAAAAGTTCCTAATCACAAAATATTCTAAAACTTATCCAATATCATTGTCCCTTATCAAGATTATTTCCACGAAATTGTTTACTTTTCAAGATCATTCGTGAAAATGATGACTTGACTACCGTTTTTAAACTAAAGTTTGTCTTTAAGAACAACAATGCATATTATACGGCATAATTTCAATTTTAGGTAGGCAAGTGACATTTATTGAACTTCTGATGATATAGCAAATCGAAATAAACTGATAAAATAAGATTCAAGTCGTTTTCATGAAGAAACGCCAATGTACGTGAATACGTGCTTCGCGGTATCGCCGGAAAATGTGATTTTATATGACTGAAAAAAGTGTTGAAATATCTGGGAAAAAGTGTTCCTTCGAAAGCATTAAAACAGCAAAATAAATCACGAAAATGCAGACTCGATTTAATTGGGTTGTACATGATAGATAATAAAAAGTGATACAACCCTCAGTCCCCATAGCACCGGCTTAAGCGTGACTCAACTCTCAACACTTAAAAGTGATGGGCTCAATCATTCTAAAGGACCAGGAAAATACATATCAACACTGAAGTGAAGTACGGGGCACCTTTTTGTGGATGCCACTATGCACTTGACACCTGCTGCTTTGATGTATAAATATCGCGTTAAACTCCGATTCAGTAATTTACTCCATTTCAATTTCACATTTCAATTTTTTCAAATTATTGCAAGAGCTTTAGGCCGTACAACGACTTGAAAAAAGTCTTTTGAGCTAAGGATGTTGTGCCAAGAAAAAGAACAATTAGGTACAGTCCCTATGGAAAGACCGGGCATCTAAACCAAGGGCAGTTAAACTTAAGCGGTCACATGTATTAGTTATTGCTAGGTCAAGCTCCGATAAATCTTAACAGATGTATAAATGAGGGCAAACATGGACAGCTGACCAACAGCTTCGCTCCCGCCTAGTCCCGACACAACTCGAACCCGGACCCGTCTCACGTAGTCAAGACGCCAAGATATCCTTGCTCGAGCTGCCAATCGTTTTGAAATCATCAAAGGACGAAACTATGCATGCAGTCAACGCACTAGACTAAACAACCGTTAACGCAAACGACCACTGGCTGAGCTTATGAGGAAAGTTTCGGATTTTTTTAGGGAAGGTGGCATCAGTTCGTCTTACAATTACTAAAATGAAAATTAAGATGTAACGAAAGAAACACAGTTTCATACAAATTCGATTTTTTCATGAAATGATTACTATTTTTACAACTTAACATGTATGCTGAAATTCTCACTTTTTGATACTGCATTTGTATATGATATGTAAAATACATAATTGATATTATTATATTCACTCTTGCTATATATAAATGCATGAAAGTGTATAGATATTCATAAGGCCAAGCCCAGATCTTTTCCAGGTCTTTCACTAGTCATTGTAGATCTAAGATATGTTGTTGATCTCTTCATGGTGCTGAATGACCGTTTCTCTGTAGTGGTAATTTCCCCAGAAGTTTTTAAGGAACTTGTGGACGGGCCAACGCAAGTGCGTCAGTCAACCATGTAACCCGCCATGATTTTTATATATAACACATAAACTTATCAATTCAATAAAATCTACCGACAAAACGTTTTGTTTTTTTAAATTTGATATATCTACTGTATATATAAATTACATTATATACACAACAGATATATCAATTTAAAAAAGACGTTTTGTCGAGAGTCTTTTAATGAATTGATAAATGTGTGTGTTATAGATAAGTTTATAAAATTCATGGCGGGTAGTCGGTCCCAAAGGGGAGTCGATCAAAAATTTTGTCATCAAGTGCCTCTGATTTATACTAGCCGTTTTCCCGGCCTCCGTTTTAGAGGTCTCCTGTGATGTCATAATCATGTGACTTCGTAACTCCGCCTCCTCCTTGAATGGGAAGATGTCTAGATAAAATCTTGTTATAAACTTCAAATCATAAAAAGATATTACCAAATACACATACTTATTTGCTACTTGTAAATGCTGTGGATTGTTGACTATGTATTTCCTACTTCTTGTCAGTGTGCTCGCGTTTTCTCCTGTTGTTGTGTGTTTGGACATAATTGGACCTACAAATCGGGCTAATTGGGGAACGTGGGGTCTTATGCATTATTGTGCAGAAGGTACATATGCTGCCGGATATGATATGAAGGTACGCTCAAAATTTATTATTGCCAATTAATCTGATTGTTTGTTTTTGCATTTAGTTTGTAATTTGTAATTACTGAATAACTGGTTAATTGGTTATCCAGCTCACCCGGTTAATTGGCCGGATCGCCGAGATGTGACCAAATGTGATAAAAAGACATAGAAACCAACCAACCAACCAAACAAACAATAAGATGTTGCCTCTCTTTTTCAACATTTCTTTTCTCCGCAAGTGACCCATTAGATTCTACTAATCATACATGATGTTGAATCAGTGGTGTAAGAGAAATCAAGTGACAATCAGTCAAGTATGAAATAGTAAATTCATACGTTATTGAAAGGGAAAGGAAAACATAACGGATAAAATGATATAAATTTCAACCAAAAAATATTTTGAGGTTTACTTTTTATTGTAGTATGTGGTAAAATATACAAGACAAAGATACCGCAATTGGCATCTGTTTGGAAATCACCAGATATTTTCACAAAAGATCTTAAAATATTTTTTAAGTTTTTGACCTACGATAAAGTCAAATGTTTAGTCATCTTCACAATAGTAAATATTCACTTAAAATAAATCTCAGGATAAGAAACATCCGCGGCAATGTTTATTTGATATTGATGCACTATTTCTGTTTTCGGTTTTGAAGAGCTTGATATATGTATTGAACACAATCATGTTATCCTTAAAAATTTAAAATTAAAATTAGGAGGAAAAAAATTCAATCTGATAGATTTTCTATCTTGAATGTAAATTATCATATGGGTCTTTCTATCTTAAATGTAAATTATCATATGGGTTTCAGAGATTGATAGAAACAAAGTCTACTACGTTATTGCCAAGGTGTAAACAAATAAAAAAGTGCGCAGATTGTACATGCTGGCAGAAAAAAAATCGAATACATGACATTGTACAAAACATAAGTGTTTAGAGATTCTTGACAGCCACCAGGGGCGTATCTCGGCTAATTCGAGCACAGGTCTTTGGCCGAAGGTTTGCCTGAGACTTATATAAACTATAACTCTGTGTTATTACACGGATTTAGGAATTTAATAATCCTACTTGAATGATATTAAAATCACCCTTTGGATATGTTGCCTGCTTTTTAAATTTAATATGCAGGCTTCATAACCTCTGATTTCCTTTCAAAATTCTATTTTATTTAGTTCTGCCCATTGTTTTCTCGTTAAGGGCATACACATTCTTTTACTTGGGGACCATACGCCGCTTTTCATGGAATGGCACTAAAGTGTCATATTGAAGGTTCCATGATAACCGCCATATGAGCACACCTGCAAATGTTTCTAAATTCAAAATGTAACCATAACTATGATTAAATATTGAAGTTTGCTTTAGTCGGTGCAAGGGGGCATGAATGATTACCTGCACTTTCCATTACCGTCCATGAACAGGCTCAATCAAACCGAACCTGCAACATTTTAAATTTTTTTCTTGTTGGACCTTCTTTAGGGATTCTTTATTTCTCTCTATTTTGTTTTTATCTATAGTTACGAAAATAACATCAAGTACCTGTATTGAATGCAAAAGAAATTGCATGAAGTCTAACGTAAGCAATGTTTTAAATAGTTCAAAAATTATTTATTATTAGAGAAAAAAAAACATAGCCAGGTGTCCCTATTGTATTCACTTTCAGAGATCAAAATGGGGGTTATTTCCTTTTTTAACAAGTCTTTTTTCTTTGTTACTTTTCTTTTGATTCACCATGTATAACATGAGATATAATCAAGGACAATCTGCTTAAAATGATCTGTATGACGATAATACAAACACAACGGGTTTAATGTTTTAAAGTTACAATAAGATAAGGTATTCACAGCTAAAAGGTTGTATCAAGCGATCATTTAGGTCCCTTAAAAATATTCTAAATGCGTTTTATGTAAATGTTAAGGAAATAATTATTTTCTACCCAAATAAGCAAAAGAAGAGTTCGGTTTGTGACTATAAATGTGGGCAATGATTCGATGCAAAGATTTTATTGAGATGTCCCGCATTATTCTACACTATCTAAAATGTACTCATATATGATATTTATGAATGTTACTAACTTAGAAACAATATACTAACTTACTTCTACAGGGTAAACATAAATAGGAATTCCATATGGTCCCTTCTATTGTACGAAAAACGCCAAGTTGCAGACAAAAGTTAATCGTGCATATTAATGTAATAAATATAGAAGATATTTGTTTGTTTGTGTGTTAGATGAAATTTTATTTCCTTGAGAGAGCTTTAAAAACAGAATTCTCACGAGTGGCGTAAGTTCACGAGATGAAATAAAATTACCTCTTACAAAACAAACAAACATATTTTATTACATGCTTAAAAACAAGTTTAAATGAAATTTCCTCAATATTAAAGTGACATTTTGCACATATTTTTATAGTAAAGTTGAGCTGAATTGACTGTTAAAATGGTGTTTGACAAACAGGTGATATTTAAAAAATTTTTAGGTTAACATTATAAATCTGCCTTCAATATAAAAAGACTGTCCCACTCTTTTTTATAAACTTAACGGTACACGTAAATTCTAATGGATATTTACAGAAAATTCCTTAGCTTCCGTGTGTTATTTATTGTTTTTGCAAAGTCAATTATTAAATCAAAAGGAATTATTGCAAAATGAAAACTTATTTATCTATTCATATGTTCATTTAGTACATTCCCTTTGATGGGCATTATGTCACTTTAACTTTAAAATGTAAATCTGTTTTCCCCACAGGTAGACTTTACTTTATGCCAATTTTAGTCCAATTTCTCATAAATACAAGAAGTCTTAAGCTGAAAAATAAGTTCGACAATCAACATAAAATGGCGATGATATCATTTATTTTATTAAAAATAATAAATTGTCGCTTGTTTTAATAATAAAAAACAAACAATTCTAGTGAAGAAAAAGTCAAACTATCCTACCCTTTTTCCGTTACTTACGGCGAATTTATTTTAGACTAGGCTTTGTGTAATATAAGCGGCCGCCACTTTTCAAAATTGTGTATTTCATGGGAGGAAAATAAGGATGAGGATTGTAAAAGTCAATAAATAATTGTTAACAGATGTGTTAACATTTAAAAAGCAGCTAGAAATTTGGAAAAAGGCTGTCTTACGAACGCTGGGTTGTTTTCTTATTCTTTTGGCTGATGACTGTCCTTGCTTTCGATATTTTCATATTGCATTAGGCAGTTATTGCTCATATGATGCTTAAAAATGCTTAAATATGCCTAAATATCATCAAGAGCAGTTTTGCACGTGGAAAGAAGTGTATTTTTCAGACTGTAAAAAAAATTTTAGACGATGTTTTGTGATTGGTAATTTTAATGAGTTGAAGTAAGTTTTTTTTATTTTTATTACTTTTGAAATTTAAGTTATTTATCAATTTCAGATTTGTTTATTCTAAGCAGCCCTGACAATGTCAGAATTTTCAGCAAAATAAAATTGAGGTACCATATGGGGAAAATCTTCAAAGTAGTCTATCATTGAAAAGTGTGAAATTATATTTTGATAATTTTCACTGTGAAATTATCAAATATAATTTTCACGGATAAATCAGTAATCCACTCAAACACATAAAATAAAGTTTTTTTTGTGTTTTTTTTTTATATAAATGAACCGTGACATGACATACCCAACATAGAGGTCAAATTTGACATTTTACTTTTTTCAAAGATTTTAAAAATGCATTCTTTCCTGAATCGTTCATAACAAATTTTATTATTTTGACAATAAAAACTTGATTTATAACGCTATTGAACATTATTTGACACCACTCAAAAATTGCAACGTCACGCTTATTTAACTGAATCAGCGATTTCCTTGACATATAATTCCTTCAATTGTAAATGTATCTTAGTACGAAAAACGCATACAGAATTTAAAACTGAAATTATCGACAAGGAAGCTCACATTTGTTATACATTATTACATAAACTTTGTGTAAGAGTACCGTATCAATTGCAAGCTATCTAAAGTTATGTAACGACTTGTTGCACGATCGGAAAAATAAATATATACAAGTACGTGTGTCGTATTCAATTAATTCGCCAAGTGGCGGTAGTGTATATTGTTTTTCATCATAAGTTCACACAGAATCAATGTAACGTAAGATCGTCAACGATCTTTCGTCATCATCGGGAGTTTTCCGCAGTTACAACGCCTGGTGTGGGCTATATCCTGACAATATTGAATTAAGATATGATATTATAACTTTACGAAAAAAGATTTATATGTACATTTATCTCATTCAGTTCAATATATACTTCTTTAAGCGTAAATATAAAATAAAGAAAAGTAGCAAATCTGTAAAACGAGTTATAGAAATATTGACCCCTGAACTGTTGATATGATAAAATACACGGTAGCAATTTGTATTTATTGTTAATAAATATGTTTTCAGTTAAAACAGTCCTGTGTTCATTATATATTATCTTGAATATTATCGATTTTACATTTTGATTTATATCATACCAGTCTGGACTAACAGTGTTACATAAGAATCGACCAGAATTTTAGGGAATATCACATGTAAACATGTTGGGCTTTTTTCAGCGGTTCTATGATTATTTGTTTTGTAATTTTCTTCTTATGAAGGTATAGTTAACATACCTGTATAGTCCCTTATATTTTGCAAATCCAGAAAAAAATCTAAAAACTGTATATATTTATTTTTGTTCGATAGATTGAACCTTCGTTCGTTGTTTGTTTTGTACTTAAATTTATAACCTTGTGTCCGGACACTACGGTGGCATAAAAGTGACATTTGCAATTTTATTTTTCTTTGTTTTTGAAACTTATTTTTTTTTCTGATTTTTTTTGTTTTTTTTTGTTTTTTTTTTGTTTTTTTTTTTTTGTGCATACTTTTTTGTTTATCGTACATATTGTTTTATTTAGTTTTTGATACACATTTTTTTAAAGTTATGATATTGAAAGGCTGTTTTGATTTCCTAAAAAATATGTTCGAAAAACAAAACAAAAATATGTACGAAAAACTAAAATAACATATGTATGCAAAACTAAAAAAAAATACGTATGCAAAACTGGAAAAAGTATGTATGCAAAACTAAAGTAATTTTTTTTGCAAAACTAAAATAAAATATATATGCAAAACTAAAAAAATATGTACGAAAAACAAACAAACAAAAATGTACGGAAGAAAGATGAGAATAAAAAAATATAAATGCAAATGTCACTTTTATGCCACTGTAGGAAACCGGTAGTGCATCATACTCAACAAATAAGCGGGCACAAAACTTCCTAACATAATGATGTTTTATCACGTCGTTGTGTGATCATATACGTGTATGCACGTAAAAGCATTAACACTAACAATTTTAAGTATGATAAATATTTTATTCAGGCATGGGAAACAGACCCACGCAAAAAATATGACGTCAGGCGTTGAACGGCTACGTGCACTACTGCGAAAAAACAAAAGAAGTTATAGCTAATAGTTATCATTGCGGAGAAATGTTTTATGATTTTTGTGCAGTTATGTCTTTGAATCAAGAAATATGCTTTAAAGAACAAGATACACAATACATATTAGGACATTAACGGAATCATAAAATAATACACAGACCACAAAAAAGATCAGCATAGCTTTGTTCGCAACACCATGACTGATATAGTACAAGCTGTTATGTTGTTACAATGAAAACGATGAACCGTCCAATACTGTGCAATAAATTACGTATCGACATTTTGATGATAAAGTCATTTATAATTCAAATGATAATAAAAGCTAATGGATCTGACCAAATATTAGTTAATCACATAGTGAAAAATGTAAGAAATTAAGTAAAAAGTGTTCACGGAACAACCGGCTGTGTTCAACATGTCAACAAATGAAAAGGTATCGAGTAACGTAGCGCTTTGGGCGCGACTTGTTAAACAAATAAAATAATTAAAAGTTCCCTACAGGTAAGGTCATGCCTCCAAAATCTGTTATTCAGGCCGTAGCGACTTAATATTCGCGGAATTCGCGGTTACTACAAATCCGCGAAAGTTTGTCTCCGCGAAAATGCCGTCATTGTGAAAAACGCAAAATATTGTATCCGCGAACATTGCTAGGAATACATTTCTCTATGTGATATGGTTTTTATTTCACGAAATAAAAATGCAGACACTCACTTATATGCATAAACTATTACAACGACTTGACAGAGTTCATTTAAATAACAACGCAAAATAAAATATCACTGTATGTCTTCTGCGTGACTAATGCAGCAGAGGCTATTTTGCCTATTTTGACATCTGTATAGTAATTTACGGGGATTGTATGGAATGTGTAAATGACTTCCTTTTTGCTCTTCACAATATTTTACTTTAAAAAACATTTTGCTTTTTATTATGAAAATAAGTATGGATTTGATGCATGGTACTTACATTATGTTGAATGATGTAATAACAAGGATATTTTGTTTTCCACTTAATTTTTATAATGCAAGACGTGATTTCATCAACTTCAATTTGCCTCTCAATTATATACTCTTGTTTTGAGTGTCCGTTATATAAAACAATGATATCCACGTGATGTGATATTTTCCTTGTTCCACTTACATTAAAGTGTTTATTCCGATTTACATACTTATCAGCCACGACATGTAACCATAAAAAGAAATACTTGGAAAACATTTTTTTCACTGCAAACAAAAAACAATCAAATGAATACATGCAATTATTGTTTAATAATTTTAAGTAAGTAAGCCCTGAAAGTATTTTCTGTTGCAAGGACAATATGTCAAGTTTTGTTTAAGTAGATGGAATAAGATTTGTCAACTCTTATCTCCTTGAAATGTTTTTTCTTGGTACTTAAGATACGATTGAGCTAGTGTTTTGCTAGAGGTTCAAGGTTACGAGTGCAGTTTTCACTTAATCTTAAAGCTGTGAAAATGAGTCATTTCTACCCATATCTTTAAACTGCGGAAACCGTCATCATTGTGGTGAACAATTTTATTATTTTAGTGCACTAATGATTTTTCCTTACATACAATTGATGTACGCACTGTTTAAAAAATGCACAGTCCTGACTGGAACAGCGCGCGTCGTAAAATTAAAAAAAAATGGTGTCAACTTTTTTCTACGATTACGTCATTTGACCACTATGTTGGTAATGTGAGTCAGGGCTCATTAATATTTACTTTTTACTGATTTTGATTCTGTGGAAAAGATTATTTTAATCTTTTGGACATTTTCTGAACATAATTTAGGTTTTTACGAGTTTAATTAGCATTACAGCATTGATTATTTAAAGCATAACTCAATCTGAAAAAAAGAGAAAAATTGTTTCTATCATATTTTAAAATTGCATGTCACATCACTTCGTGGTTCTGTAGAAAGGCCGAACGTTTTGTTTTCTGAGTTTTAGAGTCCCCATCCTTGATGAAATCCGCATAGGGTGGTATAAATTGAAATCTTAAGAAAATTCAAACCATAACTCCTTAGACTGAAACAATGATAGAAAAATTCTATGTAATATGGTTTCCCGCGATGTTATAAATTTGCTTATAAGTGCTTCCACCCTTCTTTCATAAGCTTTGATTGATTGTGCATACACATTATCAAAATAGGTAACACATATTCGAATCAGGTTACATCCTTAGCATACCTAGCAGCTACGAATATTTTGGTCAGACAATCTACGCCCAAATTATTGATGACATTTTTTGTGCCTTTTCTCTACTAAAAGAAACGTAATATTTTAAATACTCTTCAGGAAAAAAATACACATACGAATTGGAACACCTTTCCTCAAATTAGGACTAATATTGCACTTAAGCTTATATACTGCTACTTTTAGGTTACAATAAACATTGTAAAGTATAAGAGAACTGTATGAAGATTACAAGAACAGTAAATCAAACGATCATTTATGATTAATTGCGATGCATTTCACTTTCATAGCCATCATATTTTTTAGATTCAGCCAAAGCAAGGGGTCGATCATGACGATGTGTCACTTATTGCAATTAAGCTTGTGTGTTTGTCACTAGACGGTAGACGCTTTGGTGGAAACATCACTTCAACTTTTGGACATTATTTTGGATACTGGAGTGGCGTAATTATGTGCCCTAATAATATGTTTCTGAAAGAATTTGCGTTACAAGTTGAAGAGAACCAGCATGTGAGTTTAATTTCATTACTCCATTAATTTTAATAAGAATCTGTAGCTTTCTCCATAAATTGTCTTATTTCAAGTATTATATACTAAGTAAAATATGTACAGAAGAAAACTACAAATTAAAGAAAGCTTTCGCTTGGAGACTTTTGAATATTTGACTGATTAAAGCAAGATAGATTTATAAACCAAACGAATTCGCTTCTGCTATAATTGTATTCTATAAACAAAGACTGACTGGTGAATGTATCTTTTTATTCTAAAAGAGTGGGGACGACACAGCTGCGAACTATATTAAGTTCAGATGTGGACGTATGGATTCTGGATCGTGTAACTACGAACTTGCACAAACGCCTGGATATGGGTTTTGGGGAGTAATTGGTGGATGGAGTAGGGAATGTTCAACAAACTCTGCAATATGCGGCATACAGACTCGAGTGGAAGATTATCATTATGGCGGAGATAACACCTGTCTTAATGATGTAAAGTTCACCTGTTGCAATGATGACTCTTTGAAAAAGTAAAATGTAAAAATTTAAGCTAGAACACCGCTTAGGAACTAAATAAAAAGCTGACAATATTGCACAGTTATATGCCTTACAGGACACCTGTATGCAAATTTTAAATAAAATTTAGCGTATGGTGTATGGACATTTTTCTGAACTAAAACTTGGCTATTAGAAGTACTCTTTTTCAGCAATGAGGAAACTCTAAATAATCTATAATTATTATATCATAATTATGAAAACTGTTTTTTTTTATTGATCATTGTTAAGAAACAAATACTAGCATTCAGGTAACAAATCACATGTGAAATATAATTGTTTTTATACAAAAATGTTTGTAATATGTATAAAAATGGTATCCTACCCCACCTACTTTAACACATTTTTGATAATTTACCTATTAAAAGGCCTTATTCAAAAATTCCTAAAATTTGCCATAATGATGAGTGGTTTCAAGAGTTTGCCAAAATTTTCTAAAAAGCATATTGATTGATGTTGCAAAATATTAGATACTTTTACTATGTAGTTCTTATTTTATTAGACTTAAGAAATATATTGTATCATATTCGCTTTAAAATTTAGCATTATTTAGCCAATGAATACCTTCAATCATTATATAAATATTATAATTATATAAGCAATTATCATAGTATTGCAAGCAATCCAAAAGTCCCCTACCGGTTAGAACCCCAGCAACATTCTGATGGGCCATTGGCCATTCAATTTTACCAGTGAATGAATGACATGAATGAACTTAAACCTTTTGAGTTCTAAGTTTGTCTATATCACAGTAATGTGTTAAGTTTCCCTGCCTAGTAAGGAAATTATGTTTATACAACCTTGTCATATTATTACGATGTGGGATTTTAAAGTAAATCCTGAAAGGAATGATTCATAAGAAATTGGAGTGAAAAATACCAATTTCTCGAAAAAAGTTCAAGGGAGACACAATTCTGGACTAGTCTTGCTAGAGTATTTAATCTTCTCAAAAATGTTGAGTGATAATAAGAAACATATAAACATTATAAGAAGTTTGAAGTAGATACATTAGGAAATAATGAAGTTATTTTAAACATACAACATTTTTTTCCATAAAAATTCTAAGTTCAAGGGAGGTAATAATGATAATTTTTGTGCTAGAGTTGTAAACCTTGTCACAGATGATGTGGTTGATGACCAGAAATTTATATTTAAAGTTTGAAATCACACCTTAAGAAATAAAGAACTTATAGTGAAAAAGCTGAAAAATTTAAATCAGAAATCTTGAAATTCAGGCTTTTTGGTGCCATAGCAACCAGAATGTTCAACATAGGAAGAAAAAAAAAGATGTGCATAAATTCCAGACTGCCACCTACCCATATTTCAAGTTTCATAAAATATTTTTAGTACTTTTTGAGTAATCACTGGATCCAGTTTATGTGTTAAATTTACCATATTTTCAGACTATTTGTTGCCATATCAACAAGAATTTTCAACATAGGAAGACAAAAAAGACGTGCATAATCTCAAAACTGCCATCTATCCATATATCAAGTTTCATAAAAATATTTTCAGTACTTTTTTGCGTTATCGCGGAATCCAGTTTTGTGGACGGACGGACTGACGGACGGACAGACACACGGACATACAGACGGACAGACGGACTGAGGGTTAACCTAAAGTCCCCCTCCGGTTAAACCGGTAGGGGACTAATTACACTTTTTTTGTTCCATAAGGGATTTGAGAGATACACAAATAATGTAAAAAAGAAAAAAAGATGCTCCTTTTGGGGTTTAAAGCAACGCCCCTAAGTTTCAAATTAGTTGACATTAACTTGATGGGATTCGAACCAAAAGTGATGAGGGGCAATTGGTTTAAAAACACAAAATCTTAAAACTCTAGCCTGAATACCTCTTTCTGTGAAATAACTTTCCGCTACTTCTTGATCATTATATACATACACCGCTCTATCGATTCACAGACTTGATAGTAACCGTTCGATATGTTTACCGACTGTTGAGTCCTCGACTGCCCCTTACCCACGGGAATTGCTGAACCTTTATTTTCGGATAATCAAAAAATTAAAGCGAAAACTGTATGTGGTTAAATAGACGCTAAATCCTACGATAGTATTCCCGCTATATTGATGTCGAAACAAAATCTGCACTCTTGCCCCTATAATAAAGTAATGCGCCCTTAATCCTCAGTCAATATTTCTAAACAAAAATTTCTGTGATTATATAAATATTTCAAATATAATTAATAAAATCATCATTTGTAGAATCTACTTTCATCAACCATAAGGAATTCATTAACGAATTGCACTATTTAATACGAATATGAAAAAAAAAACCACAAAAAACAAAGGGCCATAATTAGGTTAAACATAATGGAATCACTTATCTGCTTCAACAAGTGCAAGAGCACTTGATGTCAAATTTCTGTAAAGAAACATTGTTCGATATACTAGTATATTCCAAATAAGAAGAAAATCCAAAGGGCTATTATAAGGTCAACTGGCAACCCAAAGCAAGATATTCACATAATCTTGTTATACACCACGTTTAATTGAAATATTTCATTACTTACTGTAATTTTTGACTGGTAACAAATTATCTATTTTTAGTTAAATGTACATTGACCTTGACTATACAGGACCAAAAAGCAGGCAGATGAGCTGCCAGGAGTGCAACACACTAGATAGTTTCTGTTCAATGAATATATAAAGTTTGTTTAAATATTCTAATTGATACATGTTATGGAAAAACCAAAGGGTCATAGCTTGGTCAAAATTTATCCAGACACAAAACCAAGACAGTGAAAGTTTGAACTATATCCTTTACGGAATGTAGGAGGTGTTGCGCACAGAAGATATTGTTCACTATATTTTCTTTATAAGGAAACAAATAAAGGGCCATAATTAAAAAAAAATAGTCGATCACAAAATCCTGACATTATGTGCAAGGGTACTTAATTACAAAGCTTCCATGAGAGTTTGGTCAAAATTCCTTTAGGAATTTAGGAGGGGTTGCGCTAAAAGACATTGTTTACGCCCGACTGCTCACCGATATACAAATACCTATTAACCAGTTTTTCCAACGGAAAACCTGGTTATCCAGTAAAACTGGGATACTCTTTGAAAGTTTGAACAAAACCCCTTGAAAAATGTAGGAGGAGTTGCGCACAGAAGAAATTGTTTACGCCAGACCGCCCGCTGACATACATCAATCTTTGGTTGTGTGAGCTTTACTGCATTCATTAAGGCTATCACCGGTTGATAACTTGCAATCAGCACAATTAGATAGCCCTATCACCGTGAGCTTTACTGCATTTTTTCAAGCTATCAACGTGGGTTAACTTGTGAAAAGATAAATTTGATAGGTCTATCACCACTGCTTTGTTAATTTTTCTGTATTCCCTATGGCTTTCGTCGAGGGTAAACTTGCAATAAAAACATGAGATATGCGTCTCACTGTGTGCTGTGTGAGCTGTGCTGACTTCCCTAAAGCAATCATTGTTGGTAAACCTGCGTTAAAACCATTAGATATACCTATAACCGTGGTTTGTTTGTGTACGTGTTACTGCATTCCCTGAGGCTATCAACGTAGGTGAATCTGCGATAAGAACCATTAGATAGACCTATCACCTTTGGTTGTTTGAGCTTTAGAGCATTTACTGAGATTATCTTTTGGGTTAATTTGCGCGAAGAACCATAATATAGGCCTATCACGGTGGGTTAATTGGCGAAAAGAACCGTTAAATAGGTATATTACCGTAAGATGTTTTAGCTATACTGCAAGTATCTGCAGCTATCACCGTGGTTTAACTTGCGATGAATTGATAGGCTATTCAATTTGAATTACTTATCACCGTAGATTGTGTTATTTTTACTGCATTCCCTAGTATATCACAGTATGTTAATTTGCGATCAGAAACATCAGATAGGACTCTGAAGGTTGGTTTAATTGTGATAAGAACCATAAGATTCTCTATCACCGTAGGTTGTGTGAGGTTTACTGCATTCCGTGAGGTTATCACCGTGGTTTATCTTGCGAAAAGAACCGTTAGATAGACCAATCATTGTTGGTTGTTTGAGCTTGACTACATTCATTGAGGCTATCTCCTTTGAATTACGTGCGTCAAGGACGATTAGATAGGCCTATTATCTTTACTTGTTTGAGATTTACTGTATTCCTTGATGCTATAATCGTGGAATACCTTGCCATAAGTACCATTATTAGACATAACACCGTGTGTTGTGTGATCCCACTGCATATCCGGAGGCTATAACCGGTTAGGCGATAAAAATCCTTACATAGGCCATGCACAGTTGTTTGTGTGTGACGTTTAATTCATTCTCTGATGCTATCACCGTGGGTTGACATGTGACAGGAACCATAAGATTGACCGATCATATTCCTTGACTCTATCACGTTACTTAACTTGCAAAAAACCATTAATGCAGGATATCACAATGGATTAACTTTCGATCAAAACAATTAAACAGTCCTATCACCTTGGGTTGTGTGAGCTTTACTGCGCTCCCTGAGACTGTCTTCTTGGGTTAACTTACGATTAGAAACGTTTAATATGCCAAATTATTGAGGGTTGTGCGAGCCTGGCTGCATTCCCTGAGGCTATCACCGTGGATAGCCTTGTGATAATAACCATAAGATATCAGAGTGGGTTGATTTTGTGAAACTTACTGTATTCCCTATGACTATCAATTTGTGTTAACTTACGATAAGAACCATTAGATAGACCAAATTGCCTTGTGTTAACTTGCGATTAGAACAATTAGGAAGACCTATCATCGTAGATTGCGAGAGATTTATTGCATTCCTTGGAGCTATCAACATGGGTTAACTTGCAAAAAGAACCATTAGATAGGCCTTCCACAGTGGGTTTTGTCAGCTTTTCTGCATTTCCTTAGTTACCTTGCAATAAGAATCATAAGATATGTATATCACCATAGGTTGTGTCAGCTTGACTGCATTTCCTCAGGGTATCACCATTGGTAGTCATGCGATAAGAACCATTTGATAGGCCTATCACTGTTGGTCGATTGTGTGAGCTTTACTGCATTTACCGGAGGCTATCAGTGTGGGTTAACTTACGATAAGAACCATTCGATAGACTTATAATTTTATTTTAATTGCAATAAGAATCAGAAGATTGGCCTATCACCATGGGTTGTGTGATTTTTACTGCATTCCCTGAGTCTATCACCGTAAGTTAACTTGCAATAAGAATCATTAAACTGAGTGAATATATGTATGTAATTAAGTTTCTTCATACTCTCCACCGGTTGCCCGTATAGGCGAGTTCTTCAGAAGAGTAATAGTCGTTTTAGAGTCTGGAGGACAGCGCAAGATACAGATAGCAAGGTGCCACAATTTCAGAACAAGAAGGCCAAGATGGCCCTTAATCGCTCATCTGACCCATCAATTTCATCCGAACAATTATCAAGACAAGCATTCTCAGACCAAGTTTCATAAAATGTGAGTCAAAAATGTGACAACTAGTGTTAACAAGGATTATCCAAATTTGAGCAGTTTGACCTAGATTTTGACACCAGGTGACTCATATTGGAATTGGACGTAGAAATCATCAAAAGAAACTTTTAAACCAATTTCCTTGATATTTGGATCAAAGCAGTAACCACTTAAGTGTTAACAAGATTTTTCTATTTTTAGCTCCTGTGACCTTTTTTTTTCATCCGAGGTGACCCATGTGTGAACTTATCCGAGCATTTACCTACGCAAGCATCCTGACTAAGTTTGATGATTACAGAGACAAAAATGTTGACACGTCTAGAGTGATAACGATGTTTTTTTTACTTTTAGCTCCTGTGACCTAGTTTTTCATCCGAGATAATATATGTTCAAACTCCTCCGAGCAATTACCTAGATAAGCAACCTGACGAAGTTTGATGATGATCGAGTAAAAAATGTAACCGCTAGAGTGTTAAGAAGGTTTTTCTATTTTAAGCTCTTGTGACCTTGTTCTTCATCCGAAATGACCCATATTCAAGCTCATCCTAGCAATTATCTAGGCAAGCATCCTGACCAAGTTTGATGAAAATTGAGTCAAAAATGTGACCTCTAGAGTGTTAACAAGGTTTTTCAATATTTAGGCCTTGTGACCTAGTTTTTGGCCTCAGGTGACCCATATTCACAGTTGACCTAGAAATCATCAAAACAAACTTTCAGATCAAGTTCAAGGATATTTGGATCAAAACATTAGCCACTATTGTGTTAACAAGATTTTTCTATTTAAAGCTCCTGTGACCTGTTTTTTATCCGAGATGACACATGTTTAAATTCATCAGAGCATTTACCTAGCCAAGCATCCTGACCAAGTTTGATGATGATTGAGGCAAAAATGTGACCGCTAGAGTGTTAACAAGTTTTTTTTTCTATTTTTAGCTCATGTGACCTAGTTTTTCAACCGAGATGACCCATGTTCAATCCCATCCAAGCAATTACCAAGATAAACATCCTGACGAAGCTTGATGATGATGGAGTCAAAAATGTGACGGTTTGAGTGTTAACAACGTTTTTCTATTTTTAGCTCCTGTGACATTGTTTTTCATCCGAGATAAACCCATGTTCAAACTCATCCAAACAATTACCTAGTTTAGCATCCTGACCAAGTTTGATTATGATCGAGTCAAAAATGTGACAGCTAGAGTGTAAACAATGTTTATATATTGTTAGCTCCTGTGACCTAGTTTATCATTCGAAATGATCCATGTTCAAAGTACTCCGAGCTATTACCTGGATAAGCATCCTGACCAAGTTTGATGATGATTGAGGCATAAATGTGACCGCTAGAGTGTTAACAAGGTTTTTTATTTCTAGCCCCTGTGACCTAGTTTTTTTATAATAACCGAGATGACCTATGTTCGAATTTATCCGATCAATTACCAAGAAAAGCATCCTGACCAAGTTTGATGATGATCGAGTAAAAAATATGACCGCTAGAGTGTTAACAAGGTTCCTCTATTTTTAGCTCATGTGACCTTGTTTTTCATTCGAGATGACCCATGTTCGAACGCGTTCGAGCTATTACCTAGAAAAGCATCCTGACCAGGCTTAATGATGTTTGAGTCAAAAATGTGACCGCTAGACTGTTCACATTTTTTTTATTTTAGATCCAGTGAACTAGTTTTTCATCCGAGATAACCCATGTTAAAACTCATCCGAGCAATTACCAAGACAAGCATCCTGATGAAGTTTCATGATGATCGAGTTAAAAATGTGACCGCTAGAGTGTTAACAAGGTTTTTCTATTTTTAGCTCCTATGACATAGTTTTTCATCAGTAATGACCCATATTTAAACTTGTCTTAGCTATTACCTAGCAAAGCATCCTGACCAAGTTTGATGATGATCCGGTCAAAAATGTGACCGCTAGAGTGTTAAAAAGATTTTTCTTTTTTGAGCTCCTGTGACCTAGTTTATCATCCAAATGACCCACGTTCAAACCCATCTGAGCAATAGCCTAGGCCAGCATCCTGACCAAGTATTTTAAGCTCTTGTGACCTTGTTTTTCATCCGAGATGACCCATATTCAAGCTCATCCCAGCAATTATCTAGGCAAGCATCCTGACCAAGTTTGATGAAAATTGAGTAAAAAATGTGACCGCTAGAGTGTTTACAAGGTTTTTCTATATTAGCTCTTGTGACTTAGTTTTTGATCCGAGATGACCCATGTTCGAACTCATCCAGCTATTGCCTACACAAGCATCCTGACCAAGCTTAATGATGATTGAGGCAAAATTGTGACCACTAGTGTGTTAGCAAAGTTTTTTCTATTTTTAGTTCCTGTGACCTAGTTTTTCATCCGATATGACCCATGTTCGAGCTTATCTGAGCTATTACCTAGGTAAGCTTCAGACAAGGTAAAATACCCTCCGATATCCGGTCGGACACCTTTTGTTATCGGTTACATAACGGTTAAGATTTTGACCTTCTGGGCACCAAATGTTCATCCAGTTTCCGAGAGGTATCTGAGCGGTCACCAAATGCATCTCGGAAGGTAACTGACCGGGACCCAGATGGACGCAGTACCTTGCATGTACGGTCCTTAGGTGTCCGTTTGGATAGCGTTGGAGTTATCAAACAGACCTTAAGGCAGGTAAGCATTGGACTATGAATCGACCCGTGTTTAATTTTCGGACAACGGTGAAGGTCACTTTTGTTGTGCAGAAGTTATCAATACCTTGCGAAAGTGAAAGAGATTATTACAGTTTAACTGCTTCACTGTCCAGGAACGATGCGGTGGCTGAACTGTGCTCTGGTATGTATATTCATAAATGCCACCAGCATTTTCTCACTAGCCAGCGTGCAGAGCTGAATCGGTTAAATCACTAAACTTGTAATATTGACATTGTGGGTTCGATTCCCGCGATGACCAACTCAAAATTGCTAGAACTCTTTCGGGCGAGACTTTAAAGAGAGGTCCCATGTATTAGTGCTGAAACACTTGGATGAAGAAGGAGAATATTGTTAAGTGTCCTGCTTTGCTCCTTGACGATGATTATCTTGTGATGCTGGATAGTGTCAGGATTGCGTTCATTGAACGCCGCCATCCTTATTGATCATGTTTTTCATATATTTAGCTCACCTGAGCTAACTCAAGGTGAACTTTTAGGATCGTTGAATGTCCGTCGTTCGTTGTCTGTTGCCCCGTCGTCCGTCCACACTTGTTCGTTAACACTCTAGCGGTCACATCTTTGCCTCAATCATCATCGAACTTTGTTCGGAAGCTTACAGATCACAAGTTAGCCGACAGCCATAGCCTCAAGGAATGCAGGAAAACTGATCAAACTTACGGTTATAGTCCTTTAGGAAGATTCTGATCGCAACAAAACCCACGGTGATAGGCTCAAGGAATACAGTACAACGTTGATAAGCCTTTGAGAGGGCTCTGATCGAAATATAAACCATTGTGATAGCCTCAACGACTGCTGCGAAGCTGACACAACCGACAGTAATAGGCATTTTAGAGGGTTCTGAATACAATGCATATTACCAAGGGTAATAGCCTCATCAAATCCAGTGAAACTGACACAACCAGAGTGAAGGCCTTTTACAGGTTCAGATAGCAAAAAAAATGACGGTGATAGCCTAAAGAAATGCAGAAAGGCTGACACAACCCACGGTGATGGGCTTATATTTTATTCATTGCAATTCTTTGCAAATATCTTCAAAATTTAAATTAACAGTTAAACTTTCAATATATAGTGGAACCTGTCTAATCCGAACTCGTCCGGACCTGAAGAAAAGTTCGGATTAGAAAGGTTTCCGGATTAGAAAGGTTTCCGAATTAGGAGGGTTTTTTTACATGTTTTTTCATGTTATTTGCAAAATTGTTTAAGGGAAGAAAACGGGAATGCATTTGAGATTGCAAATTAGATATTTTATTTTTGCAGTCTCTTGTCGTTCATTTTACTACTTGTGAATACAAAAATAAAGAAATAAAAATAAATCAATAAGCAAAAATATTATGTCCTCAAGGGTAAGTTAACCTACGATGTTAAACAGGAGGCTGAGACATGATTTGATATTCGTACCAGCATTTGTCAGTTGTTGTTTGTAAACTCGTATCCGATTCAGCGACTATCCGTATTCACTGACAGTTTCCATAAATTTTCATCACTTAATCACGTATCATTTAATCCTATACAAAGGATTAAAAGATATTTTAATTGCATTATATCAAAATATTTATAAAAGCTGACGAAAAACAATAAATGAAGCAATTATAGAAGATATCAAGGCAAGCTAAGTGCAATTTTCACACCTTCGCAGATCATACGTTTCACCCATTAATCAAGCGAAATATCGGTTTGGTGTATGTTTACACCTGTAATATGTGCGATTATTTGTTATTTTGAATGAAGGTGTGACATTTGGCAAAATCTGTTCGGATCCGAGGGGTAAATTTCAGAGTAAAATAAGAACAAAAATTGAAAAAAATCGTCCAGGATTTGGAGTAGACAGGTTCCGGATCCGAAAGGTTTTTTACTATTGAAAATAGAACGAATAAAATCGGGACCGGACACTTCGTTCATTGGTCATTTGAAATATATTATGCAATGTATATTTTTTATTGGTATTTTTTCTCTTTTAATTGTTTAGATTCAGTAAATAACAAGAGTTTTATTATGTTTTGCCAGATGTTATTAAATGCATTGTAAAAGTTCCTTTATTATTTTATCAAATGTTACATTATCACTTTACTTACATACATTAGCTGTTCTATAGATATTTAACCAGTTTTGAATCATAAATTATTGTGCAGTTTTAACTTGTACTGACAAAGTTAAAGAACGAAAATGAAAAAAATAATAATCCTGTAATTAACTATTTAAAAACAATTGAAAGAAACATTTGATTCAGGGGAAAAACCTGAATTTCAGAATTAAGACATTGTTTCTTCTATTTTGAAGAGTGGATAATACTTGTTTTACTCCTCAGAACACTATTGGCATTTTGTTAGGGTTTTGAATATACTAGATTGTTTGTTTGTTTGTTTTCGGCTTTACGTCACATCGACACAGTATAGGTCATATCGCGACGTTCCAGCTTTACTGGTGGAGGAAGACCTCAGGTGCCCTTCCGTGCATTATTTCAGGCACGAACGGGCACCTGAGTAGAACCACCGACGTTCCGTAAGCTAGCTGGATAGCTTCCTCACTTGAAAGAATCCAAAGTCCCTGTCGGGATTCGAACCCACAGCGGTGAGGGGCAAGTGATAATATACTTGAAAAGTAGTATGAACTATATATAAAAACAAGCTGAAATACATTGAAAGAAACATTTAATTTAAAATATTGAAGTGTGGTTAACATTTTTTTTTTCATTTTACTCAACAGAACACTATTTAGAATATTATTACAGTTTTAAACATGTTGTATAAAATAATTGTGTTCCATTTATGTTAAAGTTGTAAAGCTGCACTCCTCCAGATGAGCCAAAATATTTCAAGAAATCAGTATTGTGAAAAATGTACTAAAATTTTAAGAAAAGTAAAAACATTCCCGATCCAAGTAATATTTTACATGTTATGTGCAGTTTAAGATTTGATTTTGCAGTATTTTATTACCATATTTCTAGGGCCGTTTTTGCATATGTTGACGATTTTTTGGTAATTTTCTTTGACTGTAAGTGCCGATTGCAATATGTAAATTACTTTATTTGTTCAATTCACAATATTCTTCATTTAAATACATTATGTTTAAAATAACAAAATAACAAAATGAGGTGAACAGAGGAACATTTCCAAAATTTTCATGAAAATTAACATGAATCTGGAGGCGTGCTGCTTTAAGATATCATCTGTTAATTAAAGGCCCATTATGTCTCAGAAATGCTACCGATTAAATTAACTTCTCTAAAACTTTTAAATTTTGGTATCTTCTTACTGTTTTCAAAGTAATACTATATTGCCGTATACATGGACTATCTTTTGTAACTGTAGCTCTGTTTGAAATCGGTAAAATCATAATGAATTAGTATTTTGTAATTGGAAGTCAAAATACTACTTTGTTTACATTTTGCTACCTTTTGGGCACTGCAAGGTCAGTACTAGTTTCTTGAGATGTTTAACATCTAACATGCTTTAAATCCATAATTAAAACATAAATAAACACGTGTTTGACGTTTCTAAAGAATAAAAAAATAGATTGAATTTCTTAAGCATAGTGTGCCTTAAAAAGAAAAAAATAGAGTTATTGTAAAATGTACATGACATCAATGAAAATATTGTGCATGTTCAATTATCCATGTTTTATACCTGTATGTATATATATTGTTCACGGAAAATTCTTATATATTTTTGTATCATATGAATATAATAATACATTAAAGTAAAATCATTTTCTACAGCTACTATAACAATTTTATTATACTTAATTAGCTTTTACATTTCGTAAAGGGGATGTGACTGTACTCTTTAGGAGTGTGTGACGGTATCTGTTATTTCATAAATCAGGGAAGATGTTTGTTGTAATTATGCCCCCGCCATGTAATGGCCGGGGCATATAGTGTTACCCTGTTCCGTCATTCCGTCCTTCCGTCCTTCCGTCATTCTGTCATTCCGTCATCATCAGTTTCCGTTCATTATCTTAAGAACGGTTGGGCACATTCACCTCAAATTTGACATATGGATATGTCATGAGAAAATACAGGCCAAGTTCGAATTTGGTCATGGTTCGATGATTTTTGGCAGAGTTATGCCCCTTTTACTTTGAAAATAATATGACATTTTCAGTTTCCGTTCATTATCTCCCCAACGGTACAACACAATCAACTCAAACTTGACATATGGATATGTCATGAGAAAATACAGGTCAAGTTCGAATTTGGTCATGGTTCGATGATTTTTGGCAGAGTTATGCCCCTTTCACTTTGAAAATAATATTAAATTTTCAGTTTCCGTTCATTATGTCCCTCAAGGTACAACACATTCAACTCAAACGTGACATATTGATGCGTCAAAGGAATGCACAGGTCAAGTTCAAATTTGGTCGTGGTTCGATGATTTTTGGCAGAGTTATGCCCCTTTTACTTTGAAAATAATATGAAATTTTCAGTTTCCGTTCATTATCTCCCTCAAGGTACAACACATTCAACTCAAACGTGACATATGGATGCGTCAATGGAATGCGCAGGTCAAGTTCAAATTTGGTCATGGTTCAATGATTTTTGGCAGAGTTATGCCCCTTTCACTTTGAAAGTAATATGAAATTTTCAGTTTCCGTTTATTATCTCCCCAATGGTACAACACATTCAACTCAAATTTGACATATGGATATGTTTTTGGAATGCACAGACCAAGTTCGAATTTGATCATGGTTCAATGATTTTTGGCAGAGTAATGCCCCTTTCACTTTGAAAATAATATGAAATTTACAGTTTCTGTTCATTATCTACCTAACAGTGTTACATATTCAATTTTAATTTGACATATGGATATGTCAAAGGAATGGGCAGGTCAAGTTGGAATTTGGTCATGGTTTGATGGTTTTTTAGCAGAGTTATGTCCCTTTCACTTTGAAAATAATATAGATACATCTTAGGAATAAGCAGTTTAAGTTTGAATTTGGTCGTGGTTCAATGATTTAGACAAACTTATCTTTCCTGAATGTTGGAAAAATTTTGAACTTTCAGTTTCAGCACTCATTCTTTTAGCCATTATTTTGGCTACAAATATGCAATATGCTTTTTCTAAAGGTTAAGACTGAATAATTTCAGTGCCTTGAACGTTGTATGGAAATGGTTTGTGTTAACATTGAAAAGTTTTAAGGGCTTTGAACTTAAAATGAAAAAAAAAAAATTAATGCACCATCTGAAATTTTGGCTGCATGCGGGGGCATCCGTGGCATGATGACACATTTCTAGTTTAAAGATGTTTGCTTGGACGATTATAAATGTCTTTGACATATAAGTGAAGGTCACTATACAACGTGATAATTATTTGAAGTCACTGTGCAAGGCCCATAACTTTTACATAAATTTTGACTGAATTATGTTTCTTTGATCGTAGAAAATTTTCTGATTGAAGTTTTGTAGAGAAGATAAAAAAATATTGAAAAAAAACCTTGTTTTTATTTGAAACTTAGTACACGACTTTTGGATTATAATTGTAAGCAACTAACCAAGACATATCATAACTGTTGCATAAATTTTGACATAATTATGACCATTGGTTAATTATATAATCAATGCCTTGCATCACCAGTCAACAAGATCAAAGTGTTTTCTAAGATCTTGAAATAAAGTTCAAAAAAAATATCTTGAAATCTTAATCTGTATGCTCTAAATAGCAGAGTTAGTGCGGTGTTACATGAATGATACTGTTTAACCTTAAATTGTAATATATTACAATTTTTCTTATCATTATAAGGGTTACATGATTGACACTGTCTTAAACCTGAATTGTAGTATGCTTGACATTTTCTTATCATTTTTAGGGTTTTGATTAGGTTAATTAGCTTTACAACAGTGATTATTGAAAGCTGCATGCCTCCAGATGAACAAAATTATTTCGACAAAATATTCTAGTAAAAATGTACATGTTATGTGCGATTCATGACCGAATTGTTCAGTAATTATAACTATATTTCTACTGCATTATTAAAACAGTAAGGGCTTTTTATGCATATTTTGACCTCTTTATAGTAATTTACATTGGTGTAAGTGCCATTGATCATATGTAAATTGCATTCTTTTGGTAACTTTACAATATTATACTGTTAAATACATTTTCAAATTTTCATGAAAATTAGCATGCATCTGGAGGTGTGTTGCTTTTAAGCATAACACAATCTGAAAAAGGGAATTTCCATAGAAATTGTTTATATCATATTTTAACATTGCGTGTCACGTCAATGATATCCTTAGGCTGTTGAAATTTGAATCATTTTGGGTTCGAATCCTGCCATTTATTCTCCCAAAAGTTAAACAGGAAAATCGCTTTTAAAGTATTATACATAACTGAGATGACACTTCCCTTAATGATGTCAAATTCTTCTGTTGCAATGATGATTCTTGGAAATGTTAAATGTAAAAACTTAAAACGTTTATTTATTTCTTACTTCTGTTTTACACATATATTCATAGTTTTATGATTATAACTTGCTGGAATAAAATGTTCATTCATGTAAAAAGGGGCAGAATCTGTACATGTTGTATGTATTTTAAAAACATGATCAATAGTGATTTGCTCAACTCTGTTTAAATACTTGACCTACTCAGTTTGCTAAATAGAAGTACAATTACACATTTTAGCCTGATTTTAGACCCAAATAGAATTGATTCTGTTTTCCCTATATGTAAAGACAATTTGTAACAACTTAACAGTTACTAACTTGTTCAAGGTATTTTGTTTGCAAATATTCAATTTTACATTTGCATTTACTAGCAATTAAATAAGCAGAATCATCTGCAAACGATAAATGTTTGTTTTTCACAACACCTGCCATGTCATTAATATAAATCAAAAAAGAAAATATATTAATTTTTCAATGTTTGCATTTAATTCAATGTAAAATTTTCGTCAAACGTTGTTCTAATTAGTACAATACAAACCAAAAGAAAGAAATAAAACACACTCAAAAACGGTGAGTGGCTTTTATTTGTCTAAAGTCCATTTCCTCAAATCAGAGCAAGCTTGTTTCTCATTTACGTAAAAACACTTGAATTTTCAAAAAAAAACAAACAAACAAGGATCTGGTACTCGACTGTTAGCTAAGAGACTTTTAATTGACAATAAGTGATATTAAGTGTTCATAGAAATCAGCTATCATATACGTGGAAATAGTGAGAGGGTGGAAATTATGAGAGGGCTTTCAATGAATTGTTAACATTTCAAAGAAACAATATATTTTTGAATTGAAAGTAGAGTTGATTACAAGGAATAAGACAGGAAGTATACCATTCAAACCGCCAGTATCCCCCCCCCCCGAAAAAAATCAAAGGACTGCAAGCTCTGTGGCATTTCTGATCTTTGCAATCAAAATCGTACTGTATATCTGTATGCATTTTCCTGTATAAGGTTATTTTTAAAAACTATAATTCATCTTAAAGGGCACCGAGATGCAGCGACTGCGTTTAGTTTTTTTACTATCACAGTTTGAGTTTGATACATACGAATTTTGCATGACTAGAGTTGCATCAAAAATCATTTATGTTCATTTTTATGAGAGCTACACTTTATCCTTGCATACTTGCATATCGTGGCTACTTCCTCCAAAAGGACACTTAAAAATAGTTGCCTCGACTGGGATTTGAACCCCGGACCTATCATACCCTAAACGAGCGCGTTAGCCCTGCACCACGGGGAAGATATACGTAGAAAGCTTGAATAAAATCAAATAATTCTAAATTTAGAATTTCCATTTTGGGTTTGTAATCCTTATTAATTTCGAGGTGTTTTGTTCACGATAAACCTGTTGTTTCACATTGCACACTGTTAATACTTTAGCGAACACCTTTTCGCCTAAACAGTCCGACATGTATATTCCACTAATCGACAGTCAGATTTATTTCTGTACTACGCTCTGAAGTACTCGCTAATCGACATCGCTAAAATAGCATTTTCATTGATTAAAAAGTGGATTAAAATGATATTTATCCGCGTTATTTGTGATTGTGCATTTATTGACAATTCTGTTAGCCAACGCTACTTTTAATTTTGAATGCGTTGTAATTTGTTGGATACTTGTAACACAATAAAAACATTTCTTTCATTTACATCGCTAGCTTAAGCTGTTTTGAGAACTACTTGTTGTTAGGTTTGTCGTGAAATTCTGTGCAAGGGATTGAATGTCAGCATTGTAGCATTAGCAGGAGCAGTAGTAGTATAGAGTAGTTTTTAAATTCTAAATTTTACCAGTTCATGTTAATTGTTGAAAATTGCTTAAGCCGGTGCTATAGGCCGTGGATGGTAGTGGATGCACTTGACAGTACCGTCCATTAACAGGTTCAATCAAACCAAGCCTGTAACATTCAAATTTACCCGTGTTGGGCTTTCTTTAGGGACTCTTTTTTTCTCTCTTTTTTAGTATAATTATTATTAACATTATTATTATTATTATTACCAGTATTATTATTATTATTATTATTATTATTTCATTTCTTTTATCTACTGATTTTAATGAATTGATGTATTTGTTTTTTTACGGGGAACCAGTGACAACAGTGGCGTTGATATGCAGGTTAAAAGTTAACACTCAAGTGTATCTTGCTCTGTTAATACAGTGAAAGTTGAGAAAACCGGACGGCTTTCGGACCGAGGGTTTTGTCCGGTTTTCTCAGCGGTCCGGTTTTCTCAATGTCCCTTTAAGAATCCTATGTACCGAGCATTGACTTACAAAGGATGCTGTAAATTTGCATTTTCATGATCATTTGCACAGACACTTGGGGTTTGGAGCTCAAAAACGCCTTTACAATCCAAATAAAATGCATATTTGTCAATCCCAGCATATGTACTGATCATATATATCAAAAAAAAACTTAATATAAGCCGTTTTGAAAAAAACATCATATTTCAACATCTATAATAATACACAAGATAAAAATGTTCGCCGGAAAAAATACCCACCCCTACCGTCATAATCACCATGTATTTTATTCCATTTCCAATATTTTCACATAATCCTTTGGTCCATCGACACAGAAGATAAAATTCTTCACGATGATGGTAAATTTTAAACTTCAACGGTAATATAAACAACGCAACAGCCGAAATAAACATCAAGATTATCGCCGTTTTCCTCCATTGACAAAATCTTTCGATAAATTTAAACGTGCCAGTCGGCTATGAACGAAGCCATCCGATTATGTGGTTCCCAAACTTAAAAGCGCTGCGCATTTTGCACACGGCAAAGCTGGGGCCACATAATCGGATAGCTTGTACTCTTAATATTTCTTTAAAAACATTATATTCCGAAAAGAACCCTCAAAAACGCCTATAAAGGTGAGTTCTATGAGATTTACTGAATTCAGCGAAGATACGACTGCTGGTTATATTTTGATATGAACTTTTAAGCGTCAAGGAATGCAGTGAGCTGACACAAACAACGGTGATAGGCCCTTAAGAGGTATCTTATCGCAATAAAACCCCCTGTGATAAATTCGAAGGATACAATGAAGCTGACACAACCGACGGTTATATACCAGTAAGAGGGTTCCGAACGCAATATAATACATGTTGATTGCCTCAAGGTGTGCAGTAAAGCTGACACAACCCACGGTGATATACCCTTAAGAGGGTTCCGAACGCAATATGATACATATTGATTGCCTCAAGGAATGATGAAAAGCTGAGACAATCCTCGGTGATATGTCATTAAGTAGGTTCCGACCGCTTTTAATACACGTTGATTGCTTCAAGGAATGCAGTAAAGCTGACACAACCCACGGTGATATACCCTTAAGAAGGTTCCGAACGCAATATGATACATATTGATTGCCTCAAGGAATGATGAAAAGCTGAGACAATCCTCGGTGATATGTCATTAAGTAGGTTCTGACCGCATTTTAATACACGTTGATTGCTTCAAGGAATGCAGTAAAGCTGACACAACCCACGGTGATATACCCTTAAGACGGTTCCGAACGCAATATGATACATATTGATTGCCTCAAGGAATGATGAAAAGCTGAGACAATCCTCGGTGATATGTCATTAAGTAGGTTCCGACCGCATTTGAATACACGTTGATAGCTTCAAGGAATGCAGTAAAGCTGACACAACCCACGGTGATAGACCCTTAAGGGGGCTCCGAACGCAATATAATACACGTTGTGTGCCTCAAAGAATGCAATTAAGCTGACTCAACCCACGGTGATATGCCATTTAGAGGGTTTCAAACGCAATATAATACACATTAATTGCCTCAAGGAATGCAGTAAAGCTGACACAACCCACGGTGATATGCCCTTAAGAAGGTTCCGAACGCAATATAATACATGTTGTTTGCCTCAAGTATGCAGTAAAGCTGATACAACCCACGGTGATATGCCCTTTAGAAGGTTCCAAACGAAATATAATACACGTTTATAGTAGTAAAAGAAGTAATAGTAGTAGTGGAAGCAGAAGTAGTAGTAGTAGTATTAGTAGCAGTAGTAGTAGTAGTAGTATTATGGTATGAGGACGAGGAAAAGAAGAGGAGGAGCAGCAGAATCAGCGGCAGTAGTAGTATATAGTACATTTATTATTATTATTACTTCATTTCTTTTATTTGACGATTTTAATGAATTGATGTATTTGTTTTGTTTTCGGGGAACCAGTGACAACCTTCTAGCGTCAAGGAATGCAGAGAACTGACACAAACAACGATGATTTGCCCTTGTGAGTTATCTAATTGCAATAAATCCCACGATGATAGCGTCGCAGGACACAATGAAGCTGACACAACCAAAGATAAAAATAAAACTCCAAAATTGGGTTTTGAAAATTTTAAATCTCGATCATGGATATGGCTCGAATTTCGACTTCAGCACGAAATTCGTGTTTTTAATTTTTTCAATTTTGATCTTTGAGTCAACTTAAAATTCAACTCCAGCCTGGAAATCGGATTTTGAAATTTTTTAGTTTCGATCTTCCAGCTGGCTCGAATTGCAATTCCAGCTCAAAATTCGAATTTGAAAATTTTAAATTTCGATCTGAGAACTTGCTCTAAATTCACCAGCTCGAAATTCTGCTTTTGAAAAGTTTTTAATTCAATCGTCGAGCTGGTTTGAAATTTAACTTAATCTCTAGCTTGAAATTCGGCTTTAGAAAATTTTAAATTTCGATCTTCGATCTTGCTCGAAATTCAACTCCAGCTCGAAATTCGGGTTTTGAAAAATTTTGAATTTCGTTCGGAGACCTGGCTCAACATTTAATTCCAGCTCGAAATTCTGCTTTTGAAAATTTTGCAATTCGATCATCGAGCTAGGTCGAAATTCAATTCCAACTCGAAATTGTGCTATTGAAAATTTCGAATTTGATCTTCAATCTGACTTAAAATTCAATTGAAGCTCGAAATTCGGGTTTTGAAAATTTTGAATTTTGATCTTCGAGCTGGCTCGCAAATCAACTCCAGCTCGAAATTTGGGTTTTGAAAATTTTGAATTTGGATCTTCGAGCTGGCTCGCAAATCTACTCAAGCTCGAAATTCGGGTTTTCGATCTTTGGGCTTATTAAAAATTCATCTCCAGCTCGAAATTTGGGGTTTAAAAATTTTGAATTTCGATCTGAGAACAGGCTCAAAATTCACTCTAGCTCGAAATTGTGCTTTTGAATATTTTGAATTTTGATCTTTAATCTTGCTCAAAATTTAACTCCAGCTCGAAAATTGGGTTTTGAAATTTCTAAATTTCGATCCACAAGCTGGCTTGAAATTCAACTTTAGGTTTAAATTTTGGTTTTGAATTTTGATCTTCGAACTGGCTCGAAATTCAACTCCAGCACAAAATTTTTGATTTTGATCTTCGATCTGGCTCAAAGTTCAATTCCAGCTCGAAATTCTGCTTTTGAAAATTTTAAAATTCGATCTTCGAGCTGGGTCAAAATTCAATTCCAGTATGAAATTCCGTTTTTTTTCTTCAAATTTTGAAATTCAATGTTCGAGCTTACTTTAAATTCAACTGAAGCCAAAAAAAAATCGATTTTTTGAAAAAAAATAATTACGAATTTCGAGATGGCTGGAATTGCAATTCCAGCTCGAAATTCTGCTTTTGAAAATTTTGAAATTTGACCTTTAAGATGACTCGAAATTCAACTCCAGCTCCAAAACTGGGTTTTGAAAATTTTGAATTTTTCGATCATGGAGCTGGCTCAAAATTCGATTTCAGCCCGAAATTCGGATTTTGAAAGTATTCAATTTCGATCTTAGAGCTGACTCGAAATTTAACATCAGCTTAAAAATTGGATTTTCAAATTTTAATTTCGATCTTCGAGTTGGATCGAAATTCAATTCCAGCTCGTAATTCTGCTTTTGAAAATTTTGAAATTCGATCTTTGAGCAGGCATAAAATTCAATTTCAGCTCGAAATTAAGCTTTTGAAAATTTTGACTATCGATCTTCGAGCTTACTCAAAATTCAACTCCAGCTCGAAATTGTTTTTTTTAATTTTGAATTTCGATCTTTGAGCAAATTCAAAATTCAATTCCAGCTCGAAATTTGGTATATGAAAATTTTAATTTCGATCTTCGAGCTGTCTCAAAAATTCAAATCCAGCTCGAAATTGTGGTTTTGAAACTTTTGGATTTCGATCTTCGAGCTGGCTCGAAATTCAATTCCAGCCTGAAATTCTGATTTATAAAATTTTGAAATTCGTTCTTCGAACTGGCTCGAAATTCAACTCCAGCTCGAAATTCTGCTTTTTCAGATAATGAATTTTGATCTTCGAGCTTACTCGAAATTCAACTTGGTTTTGAAAATTTGGAATTTCGATCATGAAGCTGACTCGACATTCGACTTGAGCTCGAAACTTTAAACAATCTGGAAATTAAACTCATGCTCGAAATTCAGCTTTGGAAAATATTGAATTTCGATCTTAGAGCTTACTCATAATTCAACTCCAGTTCAAAAATCGCGTTTTGAAATGATGTAATTTTCATCAAACAGCTGGCTAGAAATTCATCTTCAGCTCAAAATTTGGGTTATGAAAATTTTAAATTTCGAAGTTAGTTTTTTTTTTAATTTTGAATTTCGATCTTCGAGCTGGATTGAAATTCGACTTTAGCTTGAAATTCGGCTTGTAAAAATTTTGATTGTCGATCTTCGAGCTAACTCGAAATTCGACTCCAGCCCGAAAGTCGGTCCTTGAAAATTTTAAATTTCGATCTTCGAGATGTCTCAAAATTTGAATTCAGCTCCAAATTGTTGTTTTGAAATTTTTAAATTTCGATCTTCAATCTGGTCTTAAATTCAACTCCAGCTCATAATTTAGGGTTTGAAAATTTGAATTTCGATCTTCGAGCTTGTTTGAAATTTAACTCCAGCTCCAGCTTGAAATTTGGGTTTTGAAAATTTTGAATTTCGGTCATGGAGATGGCTTGAAATTTAATTCCAGCTCGAAATTTGGGTTTTGAAAATATTGAATTTCGCTTTCGAGCTAACTTGAAATGCAATACCAGTTCGAAATTCGGGTTTTGAACATTTTGAATTTCGATCTTCGAGCTTGCTCTCAATTCAACTCCAGCACGAAATTCTTTTTTTTTTTTTCATTTTGAATTTCGATCTTCGAGCTGACTCAAAATTCGACTTCAGCTTGAAACTCGGCTTTGAAAATTTTTAATTTCGATCTTTGAGCTACCTCAAAATTCGACACCAGTTCGAAATTCGGGTTTAAAAATTTTGAATTTTGATCTCCACGGTTGCTTGAAATTTTGCTTCAGCTCGAAATTCGACTTTTGAAAATTTTGAATTTCGGTCTTAGAGCTGGCTCAAATTTTTATTCCAGCACGAAATTCGGGTTTAGAAAATACTGAATTTCGATCTTCGAGCTATCGGGAAATTCAACTTCAGCTCGAAATTCAGCTTTTGAAAACATTGAATTTCGATCTTAGAGCTTACTCGAAATTCAAGTCCAGCTAAAAATTCAGCAGTTCAAATTTTTTAAATTCGATCTTCGAGCTGGCTCGAAAAATTCTATTCGAGTTCGAAATTCGCTTTTTAAGATTTTGAATTTCGATCTTCAAGCTTGTTCTTAAATCAACTCCAGCTCAAAATTTATTATTTTATATTGAATTTCGATCTTCGAGCTAACTCAATATTCAATTCCATCTCGAAATTCGGTATTTGAAAAGTTTGCATTTCGATCTTCGAGCTGTCTTGAAATTCAACTCCAGCTCGAAATTGCGGTTTTGAAACTTTTTAATCTCGATCTTCGAGCTGGCTCGAAATTCGGTTCCATCATGACATTTTGCTTTTCAAATTTTGAAATTCGATCTGGCTCGAAATTCAATTCCAGCTCGAAATTCCGCTGTTTCAGATTTTGAATTTTGATTTTTTAGCTGACAGGAAATTCAGCTCAAAAATTGGGTTTTGAAAATTTTGAATTTCGATCTTCGAGCTATCTGGAAATTCATTTCCAGCTCGAAATTCCGCATAAAAGCTGAAACAAACCATTATAATATTTATGTCTTGAGCTGAAAACTAAGTACGACAACCAAATGACGGTGATATTATTCATTTTATTAAAAAATATGAATGATCGCTTGTTTAATAATAAAAACAAACAATTCTTGTAGGAGAAAAAGTCCAACCATCCATCCATATTTCTTTAACTTACTGCGAATCTATATTAGACCTGGGTTTGTTAAATATAAGCGGCAGCCATTTTTTTAAATGTGAATTTCACGGGAGGAAAATAATTGTATTTGACTCAGAGGGATATCATTTAGATTTGTTACTCATACACCGTTTTAAAAGAAAGAAAACTTATTCGAGGATTGTAACAGACACAAAATAATTTTTGACAGATGTGAAAACATTCAAAAAAGCAGCAAGGAAAATGGAACACTTGGAAGCTGGCTCAGGAACGCTGGGTTGTTTGCATATTCTTCAAGTGATGACTGTCATTGCTTTTCAATTTTTCATAAAGCATACGACAGTTATTCCTCGTAAGATACTTAAATATGCCCAAATGTCATCAAGAAATGTTTTGCATGTGGACGGAATGTATTTGTCAGACTGTAAAAAACGAAAAAAAAATTAGAGACGAAATTTGGTGATTGGAATTTGAATAAATTGAAGTAAGTTTTCTACTTTTTATTACTTTTGACATTTAAGTTATTTATCAATTTCAGCTTTGCATTTTCTTTAAACAGCCTGACATTGTCAGAATTGTCAGCAAAAATGAAATTGAGGTACCACATGGCAAAAAAATCTTAAAAAGTAGTTTCGACATTGAAAAGTGGGAAATTATATTTTGATAATTTTCACTGTGAAATTATCTAATATGATTTTCACGGATAAATCAGTAATCCACTGAAAAGCATAAAATAAATAGTTACTGTAGTAAAAGTATTATTATTATTTCTTTTCTTTTATTTGCTGCTTTCAATGTATTGATGTATTTGTTTTCTTTACGTGGAACCAGTGGCGTTGATATGCAGGTTAAGTGTTATCACTCAACTGTCCTTTTATTTTTTCTTTAAAAACATTAAATTGCCATAAGAACCCTCTTAAGTGAGTTATATGAGCTTTACTGTATTCAGCGAGGATATGACTGCTGGTTTTATTTTGATATGAACTCTCTAGCGTCAAGAAATGCAGTGAGATGACACAAACCACGATGACAGGCCTTTTAGAGGTATCTAATCGCAAAAAAAACCCGACGGTTATTGTCTCAAGGTATGCAGTGAAGCTGACACAAGCAACAGTGATAGACATTTCAGACGTTGTCATTGCAGGTTCAGCAACGTATTAGTGGTAACGGTGGTGGTGGTGGTAGTGTTCGTAGTGGTAGTAGCAGTAGTACTATTTGTTGTAGTAGCAGTAACAGAAGAAGTTGTGGTAGTAGTAGTAGTAGTGTAGTAGTAGTGGTCGTCGTAGTGGAAGTGGTGGTGGTGGTGGCGGTGGTAGTAGTAATGGTGGTGGTCGTCGTAGTAGTAGTAGAAGTAGTAGTTGTAGTAGTAGTAGTAGGGTACCCATATTAGGGCCTAAAACTACCAAACGAGTAGGAGTCCTTAAGAGGGTTCTTAACGAAAACAATACACGGGCATTGCCTCACGAAATGCAGTAAAGCTGACACAACCCACGGTGATATGACCTTAAGAGTTTTCAAAACGCATATAATACACCTTGATTGCCTCAAGGAATGCGGTGATGCTGAGATAAGCCTTTTAGAGGGTTCTGAACGTATAAAAGCTGGGAAAAAAAACATTATATTATTTCGTTTACTGATAGCAAGTTGTCCCCAGTTGATAGCCTCACGGAATGCAGTGAAGCTGACATTACGCAAGGTGATATGCCCTTAACAGGGTTCTGAACGCAATAAAATGCACGTTGATTGCCTCAAGGAATGTAGTAAAGCTGACACAACCAACAATGAAAGGCATTTCAGACGGTTGTTATTGCCGGTTCAGACATGTAGTAGTGGTGGTGGTGAAGTTGATGGTGGTGTTGGTGTTGATGTTGATGGTGGTGGTAGTGGTAGAAGTAGCAGTGGTAGTGGTGGTGGTGGTTGTGGTAATAGTAGGAAGAGGATGAGGAGGAAGAGCAGCCGAAGTAGTATATAGAATAATAATAATTGTTATTATTTAATTCTTTTATTTGGTGATTTTAATGTATTGATGTCTTTGTTTTATTTACGGGGAAACAGTGACAACAGTGGCGTTGGCATGTATCTTTTACTCTTAATATTTCTTTAAAAACATAATATTGCGATAAGAACCGTCCAAAACGTGAGTTCTCTGAGCTTCACTGAATTCATCGAGGATATGACTGCTGGTTTTATTTCGTAATGAATTATGAGTAAAAGGCATCTCAGACGGTTATTACTGCATGTTCAGACAAGAAGTAGTAGTTGTGATGGTAGTAGTAGTAGTAGTAGTAGTAGTGGTAGTGGTAGTGGAAGTGGTGGTAGTAGTAGTAGTAGTAGTAGTAGTAGAAGTAGTAGTAGTAGTAGTAGTGGTAGTGGTAGTAGTAGTGGTAGTGGCAGTGGTAGTAGTAGTGGTAGTAGTAGAAGTGGTAGTGGTAGTAGAAATGGTAGTTGTATTTGTAGTAGTGGTGGTGGTAGTAGTAGTAGTAGTAGTAGTAGTAGTAGTAGTAGTAGTAGTAGTAGTAGTGGTGGTAGTAGTAGTAGTAGTAGTAGTAGTGGTAGTGGTAGTAGGTAGTAGTAGTGGTAGTAGTAGTAGTAGTGGTAGTAGTAGTAGTAGTAGTAGTGGTAGTAGTAGTAGTAGTAGTAGTAGTAGTAGTAGTAGTAGTAGTAGTAGTAGTAGTAGTGGTAGTGGTAGTAGAAGTGGTAGTGGTAGTGGTGGTAGTAGTAGTAGTAGTAGTAGTAGTAGTAGTAGTAGTCGTCGTCGTAGTCGTAGCAGCGGCAGTAGCAGTAGCAAAGCAGTAGCATACGCAGCAGCATCAGTAGTAGTAGTTGTATCAGATAAGATAAGAATAGCATATACTATTTATTTTATTCTTATAAATAAAATATTGAGAAATATTGATGCAATGAAATGCCTTTTTGATTTTCAGTACTTTTACTTTAAAATTTATTTTTACTACAGTGAAATATATTACTTTTTTTCTAAATTCAGTTCAAACACAACAATAAAGGGGAATTGTTTCAAATAATGAGATTAAAAAGAGGAAAGGTGTATAATAAACAGAAAATGCAAGTTTTTTGTTCCTGTAAATACAGGTCCAGGACTTTTTTACATTTTGTGGTATGCGAATAATCATATTTCATTCGTGAAATTTATTTCTTCATACCACTCGATGATAATGAAATCTGTATTTTTTATAGAAAAAAAAACTTGAATATCCTCTATATATTCAATCGAATATCATAATTGTATTGAAATAGATAAATAAAATTAATACATTATTTCCTAATAAATATCATATATCGGTTCCATAAAAACAGTCTTAAATTTAGAAGTAATCAATCAAAATTGATGTAATACATAAACTTCCTGCCTGGGACCACATTTAAAGTTCATGTAAGTTTTTGTTTGTGACAAAATCATATTGTTGATCAAGATTGTTTAAGATGGAAATGTGACGACACTTACATGTTATAGTACATTAACAAATGACACGAACATGATTATCAAATATAAATTTGTAATTGAGAATTGCGTATAATAAGACGTAGACTGATCAAGCTTTGCATCTTTGGAAAATATGCCCGAACAATTTATTATGCCATAATAATATGGATTCATTATCAAGCCTTACTAATTGATGTTTACATGCTACGTCTAACACAATATATCATTTATGTACTCGGATTTAAAGTCATGGTGTAAATTGTTATGCGCCTGAGTGTCCTCAGTTATCATCATTTGTATATCAATTAACAGATGGCAGCTTTGATATTTCACATTTGATAGACATAATGAGGTGATAAAATGTCTTTCGGTAATGAACAGACATATCAATACGGAACGTCTTAAAAGATAATGTAACACATTGACAAAAGGTAATTATTTTTGTTAATTATATAAAATTGCTGCCATGTGATTACATTCAGGGTTCAAATATAATTTTGTTTTGTGACATATTCAAAGTGTATTAAGTTCGGTTAAACAAATATGTGATGGCACTGATTAATGCATTAACAATTGACGCAAAACTTTGTTTATCAAGAATTGAAAAATATATCTATGATGGGCTTTTAATAATCACGTTTTACACCTAAATTGACCATTGTGCACAATCAATTTAAAACGTATTATTAAGCCTTATAAATTGATGTTTACGTGCTATGTCTTTCACAATATATCATTTTCGTACGCGGAAATATAGACATGATGCAAAAAGTGTTTCTGCCTGAGTGTACTCAATTATTATCATTTTATGTCAATCAACAGTTGCCAGTTTTGATATATCAAATTTGATAGACCTTATGTCTGTCGTAAAATTGTCCTCCAGTAACAGACATAGACGGAACATCCTCAGGGAAATGTAAAAGAAATCAGTGTCCAGAATTTCTAATTTAGAGAATTGCAAAACAGTGACAAAAGGTTATGTTCCACTCTTTTAATCCCACTCACAAGTCTTAGTTTTTATACTGATTGACACTGTGTCTATTTATTACTTCCGCTTCCGTGTCTAATAGATTGCACAGCCGTGGGAATTTTGCAACGTCATTTACGAAAATTGAGCATAATCAACTAAACGGCTTATTCAACGATAAGCTTAATTTTTTTATCTAAATAGGCTTTTGATTTTGTAAACTTCCGAGATAAAATAACTGTGGCGTTATTAAAAATATATTGTATTACATTCGTTTGGATTATTGTATAATTGATCTATTCATACTGTACTAAAAGTGTGTACACTTCTTATATTAATCTGCAATCATTGTTAAGATATTTGTAACATATACATGAATAAATCAGATATTTTTATGACGAGGTTGAACGAAAAATTAACTCCGCACTGAAAAAATTATCAATATAACAAATGCGGAGCATAAATATAAATCATCAAGAATCCTGCTATAGTTCATAAATAATACATTTTATCTAATGTCCATGTAAGAGTCATATAGGCCTGTAAAACCGAAATTTTTTATCAATACAACCAATCATATGTTGATATAAATAATAGTGAAAATCTAAAAGAAGTAAAATAGAGAAAACAAAATAACGTCCAAAACAAGAAAATTGAACATCCTGCAAGCTCGGTTTGAGTAAGCCTGTTCATAAACAATACTGGAAAATGCAAGTTACCGTCCACGCCCCATAGCATCGGCTTAAGCAGAATTCAACATTTTAACATAACAATGTTGAAATTTTCAATAGCTTTTGGAGGCTGTCAAATCTAACATAGTCAATTGTGTGAAAGTAGTAACAACTTATTCCGTACTTCAACTGCGTGTTGATATATGTGTCTGATACTTCGTTATCAGTGTTGCCAATACGGGTTGTGTTAAAGTTTCAGTTCAGCCTACAAATGAATTATGCAATGAGCGTCATCAAGTTTTAACATTTGAATCCTGTTTTTAGTTGTGATCCTGTTTTAAATTTAAATGATGAATGGAAATACACTTTGGTTTTAACTAAAGGACATTACAAATGCATATAGCCGATTGGTTAAGTGTTGTTAAATGACGTTATTAAGCAACATCCACTCTCTTAAATTCTTATTCTGCATTCTGTCTATTCGAATTAATACATTCTTGTTTTTTATTAAACATGTATGTCTGTTATTAATCATTGACGGCTAAACCAGACATGGGCTAAATATATAAAATCATTTACTTCATTATATGATAATCATTATTGTTAAGTAGTCAAACTGTTAATCTCAAAAGCACTACCAAGTTTCCATTTTTCCTTCCATTTATTGCTAATTTTATTACATATTTACACCTTATATCCATTCCCGTTTAGTACCGTTTTATGAGAATTTGATGGCATATCCCAGACAACAAGAACGGATGAGACAAAATATTGTCAATACCATAACAAAATGACACTAACGTGAAGGGGTAAATTCAAATCTTATTTGCAAAGATTATGGATTTAATACGTTTTTTATATCGTATTTTTTTCGGCCAATTTATTGTATTATGTGATAGAGAGACAAAGATTGGTTTTGTATATGGTCAAATATTTTAAACGAAAGACAGTACGTGGTGTGTTAGTGCTCAAGTTACTCAAGGGCCTCAGTGACAAAAGGAAATATTGACCTCGAAATTTATCAACGAGTGGTTTATAAATATTTAACATAAACATTCCAAATGATTATTCGTTAATTAGGTTTAGTTACGTTTTCAGTTTACAGTTTTCCAGGATCTATAAACAATTGTGTTTCATTGAGCTTGTAACTGATTTGACCACTGAGAAAAAAGTTGAAGCTCAAAATTTTCCAAATTGTGTTTTAAATAAATAGTTTACTTTGACATCCCAATTGGTTGTCCGTATTATTAAAAAAATTAAATTTTCAGAGCTGATTTTAATAGCTTTTTTCTGCTATAGGACCTATAAAAACACACTCGTTGCATTGAACTTGTAAATGATTTAACCCACTTATGAAGGTACTCCCTAAATCTTACCAATACGGCTGTTAAACCATGTAACAGTATCATGGCAAATTCTGCATGGCCTGGTTAACAGAAAGTTCTTTGATAATTAATCATCCGTTGACAAACATTGTCTGATCTTTGTTCACATAATAAGTGATAACCTGTCTTAGGCAAGATGTTATTTTTTAAACTTGTTCAATTACTAATATCCTCTTTACGCCCATTTCCTTAAATATATTGCAGTAAATTGTGAAATGCCTTCGAGTTCCTGCTGTGATAGTAAGGATTTAACTTTACGTTACATGAAATTAAATGAAGCCCTTTTACAGCATAATCCAATCATTATGAGAAAATTCAATGACACTCCTTTTCCTTTTTAGTAATTTTACATCATCACAAGTCAGTGATTTATTTCAGACTACACCGCTTTACATTGGAGGAAGAAATCTATAGAATTACACAATTATGTTATATATAGAAACATCCAATTTTGGATGTCGAGTGGAAAATGACGAATTTAAAGTGATGCTATGTTCAATAAAATTATATTCAGAAATACTAAGTTTAAAGTATGTATTAATTAATTGGAACATATGTGTTCTCAATTATTTACTTAACAATCAATAAAGGGTAAGAAGGAAAGTGCATCATAAATTATCTTATTATCTTATTAGTAGGGAAGTATCAATATTCAGTAAGTGCAAGTTGATTTCAAATTGGATGGTAATCTTACATGAGTAAACGTATTAGCTTTTAGCTTTTATGTATTGTAGGAAAAACAATTCAGTGTTTCAGTGTTGTTTCAAATAAACTAAATATTTCAATCATTGCATATTGTAAAAGTGCATTATAGCACTATTGTGTATGTATTTTATTGACGGCAAGTTTCATTGTCATTCTTCTTATTTTTATTCATCTATGTGTTGACAATTATATGAATAGATATATATATATATATAAAATAACATATCTAACCTATATAAAAGCTGAAGGCCTCTTTAAATATATCTCTTGTTACTGAATACATTTACAAGTTTTTGTGACACCACTTAATCAAATATTCGTTTCGTTTAAAGGTTGTCATCATCATACATAAACAGGTCGCAATCCATAAATTGCCGTATCAGATTTTATTTTGATTTGTGTGTGCAATGTATCAGTTTTACTTCAAAAAGCGTAGCAAACCGTACCAGTATGGCAATTGGCGTGAAACACTTTTGAGCGTGCGTTATTTTGTCATTCTTTTTTCAATTTCTTTTCCGTTTTTATTGGTTGTAGTCTTTTTCCCATTGTGCCTCGAAATCGTTTGATAAGATATATACCAAATAGATAATTGTAGTAAAATAACTTATCAGTGTTGTAATGTTTGTGTCAAAACTGGGCATTTCTTCGTTGGAAACTTAACCATGTAAACGTGTGTTGCATTTAAGTTACAACCCTTAAATTTCGGCCCTTTAGTACAATTTTGTATGTCTATTAAACCTTGGATAACCTAGCCTCCGAACGCAAAATATAAATAACTAATACATCACTCCAAATAACGTTGTTACATTGTTCGCTAAAGCGTATGCTAACACCCTGTCAAATTGTGAAGAGAATTAGTGCAGTTATCGATATTCGTAAAAAATAAAACATCCACGCCAAAGACGAATTTATTTGTTAAATTGATTTTATTAAAATTGTCAAAACATCTAAACGTTTGTTTAATTTCATTGTCTGTGAAATAAGCAGAACAAACTAGGTACATTTATTACCGCCATTATTGTCACTGTTCTTTTTCTTCCGCGAATTTGCATCACCGACGTATGCGATGCGAAGATGTTTGAAACAAAATATAGCGATTCCCCAATCAAAACCATTTAAATGAACACATTTTTCAAGTTATCCATTTGTAATCTTTTGACTGTCTTAGATCGAGTGCAAAGACGTTTCTAACGCAATCTCTCTTTCTTTTCTTGTTTTTTTTTGTTTGCAAAAAAGAACGGAAGTGTTGTGGTTAATCACTTTTAAATAAATTTATTGTTATGTCCTTTATCATTACACAGAATAAATTAAATTTTGTTAGGATGGTGTGATGCAGTGGTCATGAATATTTCAATTTTTAATTAAAACGCATTTTTCAAAGAAAATTACGCGCAAGCTTAACATTGTTTATTAATGTTAATAGGTTTGCAGATTGTAAAAGACATGCGTCTCAGTGTCTCCTTTAAATTGTCACCATTTTGTGTGTATACAATTCGAATGGAAAATAACAGAAACTATCTATCGAAGATAAAGAAAAATATAAATGTCATCTGGTTTAACATCACTCGTCTCCAAATTGTTAAATGTAACTTTTCCGCACGATCAAACTGTAACCATTGTGTATTAATACATTTTGAATGGAACTCTATAATTGATGAAGATATCACACCGGGAAGTGAAAAGCTTCAAACTATTTAGATAATTGAGTTACGCCAGACTTGCCAGTATTATACGGAAAAGGGATATAACAATGTTAACTCTGCAGGATATAATTAAATATTTCACTTAAACAAGCAATCAAACAAACAAACACACTATTAGTAGTTAACTATTTGTAGTTTACAAAAACCTCTATTACATAGTTGACAATATTTTTCTCTGTTTCTAGTGATCAAGTATACGAACAAGAATGCATTTCATTGCACATACGAAAACATATCTTGCGCATAAACAATTTGAGAAGAAAACTTTTCCCAGTTAACAAGTTAATAACATTAAAACTTAAGCAGTCGTTTATTATAATACAAAATGCATAATGACACATTTGACAAATAAAGAACAAATAAGCAGGACATAAATTTTGATATGAAAATAAAAACAGCAAAATAAACTGATTTAAGGTACTTTTTACAATCTATCTCATTTACATTTAAAGTTAATGATGAATATTGCTTAAAAATGACGCTGTATTTTGTCGAGCAGTGCAGAGGATATGTTGTTTGAAAGATTTTCTCATTTTTTACAAGTTGAATAAGAAGATTTACTCATGCATGCATTATGTAGTAGTAAATTTGTATCTACATAATAAGATTTACTTCAAACACAAATAATGTTGTTTTAAATGATTATTTCCGACATGATTTCTTTAGTATTTCGTCCAAGAACAGGCTAAATCAAACCGAGCCTGCATTTTTTTCAATTATGCCGTTTTGGACTTGCTTTAGGGATTCCTATTTTCTCTATTTTAGAATTTTGTATTCTCTTATTAATAATTTAAAAATGTTTCATATTTCATATGTGTACCATACAGTTAAACTTGTATTAAAACACCTATTGCATTAGAATAAATAAATTATATATAAATCATCCCTTCTCATTGTACGTTTCATTCTTTTTTCTTGTTATGACATGCATTATTGTCAATATAGCGTTACAGTCTGATTATCAGAAATAACATAATATCATAATAAACAAGATTTTATTAATAATTGATATTACAGTAAATATGCTAAATTTACCTCTGATTAAAAACGATATAGCACGATCTCCCGCTCTTGTTACTGCAACGAAATTATCTCAAACGAGGATTCATCATATAAAGTTGTTATAATTAAACTAAAGCTACATAATTCACATTATATTTAGATATTTGGCTGAACAAAACTAAAAATAATTAGAATAAACATTCCACTTCTTAATAAACAAAACAAAAATAACAAGCGATGTTAACAAAATGTTTATTTTGATTATTTGTTAGACATAATGTAAGTAACCGAAAAGTATGTTAAAATGCTACTATTATTCACCAAGTTTCTCAAAACCTATATTAACTAAATTGTTTGACCTTCTAAATTAAATCATAAATTTAAGAAATGCGTCCACCACCCTCGTCTTTATGCAAGGTTTAATTGCTCAAAATGTTCTAAAATGATGTAAATAACCTCATAACTCAATGGCTAGATAGAAAATATGTTTAACGCTTAAATTTGTATTATGAAGTAATTTCTTGATAATAAATTGTGTTTTTCCTTTATATATAATCAATTATGCTTTAACACTTAAACCATTCTTATTTTGATGATAAAAAGCTCAATAAAATAAAGACAATAACTATTGACAGTTTATAGTCCCATCAAACAATGATCGTTTTATATAATATTAATTTATTTCGACTATATAGGTAATAAAATAACAGTTAATAATTAAATTTATACATAGTAACATGCTCATTTTATTGCAAATAGGCAATTCTTCATTTTTACAATGCTTGTCAAGAGCGAAGACATTGAAATCATCTCTGAATTCAAAAAAGCTCAAAATGTAAACTATTCGGTGAGGGCTGTTTTTTTTTTAAATCTAAATGAATCTACTTTAAAGTTTAAACATTAAAGGGACAAAATATCATTCATTTTATTTGACCGAACTGGATGTTTATTTTCAAGATTTCTGTACCATCTGATGTAGGTCAATGCCAATAACGTGCGTGAAAACTTTCAGAGCATTTGCTGACTCTCTTTTCCAAAGAGAAATTTCTTATTGTAAAAATGACCCAAAATGAGTAGCGTTACAACGCTATTCACACAAATCAGGCTAAGAATAGCACAAAGGTACGATTTTCAATGTAATTCTGAGAATATTTCTTAATCATGTTGTGCACAACTTTATATTTAAAGTGCTTCAGTAGATCTAAGTAAAACAATTAAATTTCATGACCTGAGTAGACTTCCTTTAATCTGTAAAGAAAAAAAGTAGAATCTTCAATATACCACAATTAATCTTAAGTATATTTAAATATAATGCTGCAGACCTAAATCTAAATGTATCCTGTTGTTTTTACAGTATTAAAGCTAATTGACTAGTAAATACCAGTTAACGCCATTTTATTTGCTTATATACATGTTTTAGTTATCTTAAAAACACGATTTAGCAGTAAAAAGAAGCAACATGATTTAATGTTTCAATTATTTTATAATAGTACACACATTTACAAATTTAACTGGATACAAAATGTGTTCTTTACATATTTCTTCTAATGAGAAATCAATGTTATTCGACAATGAACTGTTGCTAGAAAAAGACAACTTCTGGCATATATTCCCGAGAATGATACAGATCATAACATTTGCTTGCTTAAGTGTTAGAACAATCATAGCTAGCATACGCTATCGAGTTAGAATTTTAATTGCATGCATATAATAATATGAAATTCTACATTATGCCTATTCCAATTATATATATAATTATTCAGTATTCGCAGAGTATATTTCTGTCATAAGTCATTGAGGGCTGAACCAAACATGAATTAAATAAAACAAAATTTAATGCGGAGCATACATATAAAACACAGAACAACCTATAAGAATTGATAAATAAAATGTTATATCTATTATCAACGAACATATTAAAATGACCTAAAAATCCTAATTTACTATTCATTCAACCAATTTTATGTCCATATAAATTAAAGTGGAGATTAAAAAAGTAAGTCTTCAAACGTTTTGTTGATTATTAACAGTATAAGAATTATATACATCTAATTTTCTTTGAAAGCTAGTTTAAATAATAAGAGGCAGCCAAACTTGAATATTTACTTCCAAACTTGGCTTTTTCGGCACAACTAACGTCGACTCGATGTGTTTGTAGAACCAATTTTCTAGTAGGGGTGTTGTTTCCACCATGTCTGTAATTTCATAGCAAGGCAATTCAATTAGTTTCTGGCGGTTGAAGTAACTAAATATCTTAAATAATCATCGTGACAAACATATAAATCAGAGGCAGTCTTGTTGTTATATTTTTCCTAACAGGGGAGAACAAATTTAATCTAATCGTCATTGGAGGCTGTCAAATCAATACTTAGTAAATTGTTTGACAAAAGAAAGAAAGTAACCCCTTCTCTCAACTGAGTGTTGATATATTTTCTGACATTTCGAGATCAGTGTTACCGTTGAGGTTTCAGTACTGCTTGCTAGTGGATAATGAACTTTTGAGTTGAGCGTTATCGAATATTTACAATGTATTCTTGCTTCCGGTTTCCTGTTAGCAAATTATTTACTAACATCGCTTTGTTATTAAATGACGTTATCAAGCAACATCCACTCTCTTAAATTCCAAGTCTGCATTCTATTCAAATTAATAAAGTCTTGATAATTTGCATTGTATAATTCTGTCATTAATCATTGACGGCTTAACCAGGCATGGGTTAAATATATTTAATGGTAAACTTAATTATATGATAATCATTTATTGTTAAGTGATCAAAATGTTAAAAGTCTGAAAAGCCTTATCAACTTTCCCTTTTTCTTTCCATTTATATTTACACCGTACATCCATTCAATTTTTATATCTTTTTATGAGAATTTGATGGCATATCCCGGACAAGAAGAACGATTGAGACAGGATATTGTCAATACCATTAAACAATTACACTAGGTAATCACCTTATATAATGTGAAGTGGTGAATTAAAATCTTATTTGCAAAGATTATGAATTTAACATGTCTTTTATGATGTATTTTTTCAGCTATTATATTTTTTGCATTATGTGCTAAAGAGAGAAAAATTGCTTTTGTACGTTATCAAACATTTTAAACGTAAAACAGTAGGTGGCGAGTTAGTGGACAAGTTACCCAAGGGCCTCAGTGACAAAGGAAATGTTGACTCGAAATTGTCAACGTCTTTACTATAAATGTTTAAAACAAACATTTCTATTGATTATCCGTTTATTCAAAATAGTTTAATTATTTCTATTTTTCAGTTCTCGTAGCATCTTGTTGCTACATGTTCTTTAAACCCACACGTATCATTGACCTTGTTACGGATTTGACCTCTTAGATGAAGGTTAAATCTCAAAAATTTCCAAAATGTGTTTTAATAGATATTTTACATTGACATCCCAATTGGCTGTCCGTTTCTCTAAACTATTTAGATTTTAGAGATACTTTTTAATGTACATAACCTTTTAAGACCTATAAAATACACTGTAATTGAGCTTGTTAATGATGTAACACACTTGAATTTGCTCTCTAGAACTAACCAATTAGAAATTTAGGAGGAAACCCCTGATGCCTTCCTGGTAAACAGGAAAGTTGTTCTGCTGACAATCGTTGTTGAGCCTGGTTCATATTGATTGGTGCCCTTATTGATGATATATGGTCTTAGGCAAGATGTTATTTGTAAAACCTGCTCAATTACTAGAATCCTCTTTTCGTCCATTTCTTATAAGGTATTGGAGTAAATTGTAAAATGTCTCTGAATTCCTTCTGTCAAAGGATTTAACTTTTCGGTCACAAGAAATTGAATGAAGCTTTTTCACAGCATAATCCAATCATTTTGAGAAAATTCAATGACACTACTTTTCCTTTAAAGTCATTTTACATTATCAGAAGTGAGTTATTTATTTCAGACGACACCGCTTTAAATTGGAGGAAGATTTCTATAAAGTAACACAATTATGTTATATATAGAAACATCCAGTTTAAGATGTCGAGTAGAAAATTACGAACTTAAAATGATGCTATTCTCAATATAATTATCCCAAATTAGGAACTACTAGGTTTCTGTATTGGTAAGTTGGAACATATGTACTTTATAATCAAGAAAGGGTAAGGACGGACAGTGGTACATATTTTATCGTATTATAAGATAAGTATCACTATTCAGTAAGTGCAATTTGGCTTCAAATTGGATGGAAATTGAACGTGAGTAAACCTTTAAAGCGGCGGCATTCAGTTTTCATTTTTGTTGTTGGAAAACCAATTCTGTGTTGTTTCAAACTTAGTATTTCAATGATATTATCTTGTAAAATGCATCATATCACTATAACCCTTCCTTCAAGTTAAAAGGAGCTATTTCTAACGTGTCAGTGACGTTCGTTTCTAAAAGATAAACGATTGGGAAACGAATTGTCCGCATTACTTATCTACATGGCCGGTAAATTAGAGGTATCACGGTTATGTTATTATGTATATATTTTATAGGTGGCAATTAAATGACCATCGTTTTTCTTCCGTTAATTTCACAGACAATAAAAAAACTAAACGCATGTTTAGTTGTTTTAACGATTTTAATAAAATCAAATTAACAAATAAATGCGTTATTGGATTGGTTGTTATTTAACGAATCTCGCTAACTGCACTAACTCTTTATTTACCATTTGACTAGCTTAGTGTTTACATGGGTTTAAGATAGAAATGCGATTTTTTTGTAAAAAGTAGTGAAATAGTAAGTCTTATTTTGGAATTGTAGGCTACTTGGTTATCCAAGGTTTAATCGACACACAAACTTGTACTAAAGGTTTCAAATTTGAGGGTTGTAACCAAAATTAAACCAAAATTAAACACACGTTTCGATGATTAAATTGGTAATACAAAAATCCCCGTTATTCTAGCACATATAAAACTTATAAGATATTTTACTACAATAATCATATTTAACTGTCTTAAATTGAGAGCAAATACGTTTTAAAAGTACGTAATAAAATAAAAATTCATATTTGTTATTCATGCAATCTCCCATAGGGCGAGACGTGAGATAAAGTTAAACGATTTTTTAAAAGAACGCTAGTGTTGTGAGTTTTCATTTTTAAATAAATGAGTTGTTATGTCCTTTATCATTGTGCAGAATGCATTCAATTTTGTTAGGATGTTGTGATGCAATGGTCATGAATATTTCAATTTTTAATTAAAACGCATTTTTCAAAGAAAAATAAGCGAAGCTGAGCATTGTTTATATAAAATAGTTTTTATGAAAGACAGCCAAAATTCTCAAAATAATGATGATTTATATAAGGTTTAATTGCTATCAATTTCCTTAAATTATATTCCATGCCCATTCATTCAATGGCTAGATACATTATATGATATTTTAAAATTCCATCAAACAATAAACGTTTTATGTTGTTTTTTTTGTAACGTAATTTGCTTCCATCACATATAATTTCAATTTTATTTCGACATTACACTCAGGTAATAAATAACAAATAAAAGTTAAAGTTATATAATAACATGTTCATTTTATTGCAAATAGGCAATTCTTTGTTTTTACTATTCTTGTCAAGAGTGAAAATATTGAAATCATCACCGAATTCACAAAACGCTCAACATGTAAGTTATTCTATTCAAGTCTATTTCGATTACACAATTTTAAAAGTAAAAGTGTCTCCCCTGAGTTTTTTTTATGTGACGGGACTGGAATTTATTCACCAAGATATTTGAGGCATCTGATTAAGGTCCATGCCAATAACTTGCATGCAAAATTTTTGAGCATTGGCTCACTCCCTTTTTTCCGAAATAATAAATCTAATTGTAAAAATGACCCAAAATTGAATAGCAATGCATCGCGTTACACTCAAACCAGGCTAAGAATAGAAAAAAGATACGTACGATTTAAATTTATTTCTTAGAATATTTCTTGTGCATATCTTTCTAATTAACTGTCTAAGAAGATATAAGTAAGAAAGTTAAAAGAAGAATTTAATATAATATTATAAAATATCCAGGGTTTGTAAACGAACAACATGGATCCTGATCAGATTGCGCGGATGCAAACGCATTATGTATTTTTTTTGTCATGGCGCGGCTCTTATGGTTTTTTGGGGCTTTTGGACCTTAGTTAAGTTCATTTAAAGAAAAGAACTTCAATATACAAAAATAAATCTTAAGTGTTTTATAAGTATAATGCTACAGACAAAAATCTAAATGTATCCTGTTTTTACAATAGTATAGCTAATTTACTATTAAATAGCTATTAATGTCATTGTCTTTATATTCTTTTGCGTATATACATGTTCTTATTTCTCTTAAAAAAGTATTAGAAGTACATAGAATTAACTGACTTAATGTTCTGTAATGTTAATTATATACAAAAAAAAGATTGCAGATTTAACTGGAAATAAAATGAGTTGTTCTTATGAGAAATTATTGCATTTTTTTATTATAGGACAATTAGTTACTACTGGGTAAACCAATTCATGACATATGTTCTTGAGGGGGGCAAGAGATAATATTTGTTTGGTAAAGATGAATTGTTTTCATGTGTCGCGCATCTGACGCCTAAGATTTTTATAATGATTTATTCTACATGTAAAACAGAAATGTGTCCCATTTACTTCTTTTTAGTTCATTCACGACATCATCGACTTTTAGCATTACTGTAACAATCTTTTAACAAACACTCTCTATGCAAATGTGCACAAGTAAGATAGAGAAATATTTTTAAGTCATCTCAGAAGTAAATCTGACATTTTGTATCTGCCAAAAGAACATTATTGCACATGAAAACTCAATTTCAATTTCCCAGACAAAAGAATGAATTTGTAAACTGATATGATTTTTATGCACAGACTATCATTGTTTTGCGTTTATGAAATTCAATTAATAATATAAAGTATTCAATGTTGTAATTGTCTGAACTCAAATACAAGATACTTTAAAACAAATAATTTCTAAATAATAAAATTAGCATATTAAATGATTCTATTTTCCCCACACTGATTGGTAAAAAATCACAAATTTTATTTAAATTAAGATAAACTAAAGTTATTGAAATTATAATGTATTTTAAATCAAATCACTCATTTTCTTATGATACTTTGAATGAAGTTATTTCAGTTTTGAACATAATTCAAGCACTTTCTCATGTTTGAGGTAGTAAAACACAACAATTACTTTTATTAGTAACCGGTCTGAGCAATACGGTAAAAGCGATAAGAACAAAAAAACAATATAAACGCAAAAACATGAACAGCAAAAACAACAGAAACACAAAGAACACAGTTTATATTCGAATATATGTTTACAATTCAGCATAATGTATGTGAATAATTCATAGTAATTTAAGGAGCGTTTAAGTTATTGCCTATTTTATGTAAATTACTTCAAAAAAAAAAGTTCGCAAATAGCAACATCCTTAAACATATAGCAATAACACTTAATCGATCAATACATCAATGCTTAATCGTTTGGGACAATGTCATTGTCTAACAGTATATAGCTTTTGTGCCAATTTAAAGAATGCCACAATCCTTAAAGTCTTGACGATTGGATTAATTCACTGATACATGTTTGTCTCCGTTCAATGCAAAACCTTGATCGATTACTAAGGAATTAATTTTGTAGCCTACTTATTATGGTGTCCGTAACATAATTGTTTCTGCTCACTAAGTTACTTTGAAAATGCTTCAATGATTTTTACTTAACTTTGAACAAATAATCTCTAGTTGGACGTGATGAGCGTAACAACCTGATAGCTACATTCAAAGGTCCGGGTCAATTGTAAAAAGTCCTAATGCGTATTCTAAATTCTAATCATAACTTGAAACTAGATTTTTTTATTAACTTTGCACAAATAGTCAATGTACTAATATGCCAGTCAGAAGTTAAGAAACCAAAAAGCAGAGGATATGAAAATTATATTAACTTTGCACAAATAATCAATGTACTAATATGCCGGTCAAAAGTTAAGTAATGATGCAGAGGATTATTCCATTTTTTCAAGTTGTGTCCCTTTAAACAGACATAAGGCATAGGAAATGCGCATGTGTTCTTGCAACACTCAAAAAGATATTTGCAGCATTTCAATGGACAATGCATACTTTACAGTCAAACTTATTTAACAATGAGAGCTTTAAAAATGTAAACCTGTATTTAAAAATTATTACATTGATTAAACAACTTAAACAACATGCGTCTTGTAACTCGGTAAAGTGTTTGGTAAGTCTGAAAAAATAAATGATAATATCTAGCCAAAATTGCGCTTAGCATTCCTACAAATTGAAATTGATGTGTAGTATTTTGTTCTGTCTTGGGAATCAGTCTAGAAGTGCGAAACATCTTGAAATACTGAAGTACTGTATATTTTGTTCTGTAATTCAAGTGATTCTTAATGTATAACTATAGCAGACTTTAATTATTTAGATTACAAATTAATGTCCTTCAATATATCTGGGATAAGTGCAAATGCATTTTAAGTGCATCATTATCCCTGACAAGTAGAAGTGTTTGTGTTCATGTGCGAATCCCTTACTGTTTTAATCACAGACATAAATAAGAAACTAAATGTTTTAAAATATGTACACAATAAAAAATCTTTATACACCTTAAATATTTTTAAAACACTTTATATACATGACATGTGTATAACTTTTTTTATGTTTTAAAACAAACGCAATCGAAATACATGTTATATACTACACCCAGTACAGACGAAACTAGATCCAAATAAAATTAAACTGTTAAAGTCGCAGGAAGGCGGTTTAGGTTATACATCTAATCAATTGCCCCTCGTCACTTAAGGTTCAAATCAAGTCAGGGACTTTTGGAACTTCATGTATGGAAGTAATATGGATAGCTTTTGAAAGGTCAGTCCTTTTGCTCAGGTGCCCGCTCAAGACTAAACTAATTTACAAAAGAACATGTCAGGTCTTCATTATATAGTTAATCTAAAAAGTTGCTTTATGATGAAACAAACAAACAGCAATACATTTCGCAATCAAGTGTCATTGGATCAAGTACGATACCTTTATTGTGTGCATGTGAAGTTTCGAACAAATGATACAAATAGTCAAACTTGACTGCGATATCGTTTAAAATATTTACAGTTAGATTTTTATCCTATCTTCAATAATTTCCGATCTTTAAAATAAAATACCATTACCTTATAAATTTTTCAAACCACCAGAGCAAAAACGAAAACAAGTGGATGAAATGTCGGTAAATTTGGACGAATTAACACTCAAGTGGGCGAATTGTTATGGGATGAATCGACAAGTTTGGGAAAGTCATATTATCTATTATGGGTTTTAACGTAACATAATTTATAATGATAATATAAAAGGGCTTTACAATAATATGTATACGTCTAAGAACCTATTGAGTGACAGACAGTTTCATAAATTGAAGCAGAAATGAAGGTATGCATTACTTCTGAAGCCGTTTTTATTAAAACATCTTAAATCTTTTAAAGCTTAAGTGTTACAAAATGGCATAATAATTCTCTGCTTAATATCCGAATAAACAGTTCTCCTAAGTTAATGCGATCTTAATGATGTGTATTCAAATACAGACAGAACAGACAGAATCTAATGACTTATGACTTAAAACATTGTTTTTATTGACAGAATGATCGTTTTGAATTGCAATGTGGTCAGAATGTTTTTAGGAAAATATTTTCTGTTGTTTAATTGCCATAGATCTGAGTTATCCTATTACATATTTCCCGCGGCACAATATATTATCCGTTCTTCATTTCTAAAGCATAAAAAATAGTGTTATATTTTAAGACTTCAAACACTTACAATATATTTGTTGTTGCGATGTGTTTCTTAATTGATATCATTCATTGATACAAAAGCCAAATCGGTATAAAATATTTGACGGAGAGAATTTTATTTAACATTAAATTTCACGAGTTGATTCAAATACAGTTATGATGCATAATGGTTTTATTAGACTAGTATAAATTTCACGGGTTGATCATCATCATTGCTCCGAAGAAATTAAAATAATTCTGAAATTAACTTTAGAACGTAAACCAGTATCCTAACTTAACACATATTAATAGATATTCGTTACTAAACCTTGTTCTTTTTGTTATTACATAATCTCTTGCATTATGTAAAATCTGATTTTTGTGACAGAAAACATGAACAGATGCACGTTTAGATCACATTTTAGAAGTCAACGGAAGCATTGAAGCAGGGAAAATTTACTACTGCTAAGTTTGTTTGTTTGGTTGGGTTTTACGTCACAACGACACAGAATAGGTCATATGGCGACGTTCCAGCTTTACTGGTGGAGGAAGACCTCAGGTGCCCTTCCGTGCATTATTTCAGACACAAACGGGCACCTAAGTAGAACCACCGACGTTCTGTAAGGTAGCTTGATAGCTTCCGCACATGAAAAGATCTAAAGTCCATGTCGGAATTCGAACCGAAAGCGATGAGGGGCAAGTGGTTTAAAGTCAACGACCTTAACCACTCGGCCGCGGACGCCCCAACTACTGCTAACTTACTAAGTTAATAAGGAAATGCGACTGGTGCACTAACCGCGGAGATATGATCAACATATGTAAAAAAAACACCATTTTATCGGGTCAAACGTTTAAACACCATTTCATTGATTCTGGTACAAATGCGATTGTGTATGTACAAGTTTGGAGATGATTCCTTACGTAATAAAAGGTCCAAGGCCAAGCCATAAAGCTAATATTGAATTTATTTTCGTGTAATCATTATTAAATTGAGTTTTTGCCACTAATTGAAATATTCCTGTCCAATTAAAATAATTTGTATTAAAAAAAAGAATAGCTTAAAACTGTTATTAAGGCACGATAAAAATATTTCATTTATATGGTTTATAACATTTCACTGTAATGCAGAATTCAACGTGTACTCCACAGAAGAATTTTAATTGATCGTAAAAAGTATTTTAAAACAAAATCTGGGACAAGAAAAAATCTAATGACATTTAAAGTGCTTTTCATTCGGAACAAAAAAACAACGCGTAATAAACATGTTAGACGTTGTATTTCGTTGTATTTTCTTGCATTTAACTTGAATTGTTGCCCTCCTTGTAATTTTTTTTGCTATGTGCATGACTGATAAATGATCGCAATGACCGGAGACAAAATATGTAATATGTGATTTTTTAAGGGGTGTATCGTGGCAAAAAAAGACTTTTAACGATATTTGAAAGTTATGTACCAACAATGTTCAATGCTTGCTGCAGCTTCAAACATTGAAACATTTTATCTTCAGGCTTGCTGATTTGACAATTTAATTAAACAAATGGCCGACAATTTAGTTAAACAAATTATAGTATTGTAGTGTCAATAAACGTAATAAACGTTGCATCGAGCCGATCTATTAATATTTGTGTACGAAGAAATCCGATCCAATGTTGTTACATAAATTACTTCGAATACAACACAGAAATCCTGAATGATAGTATTGCCCTCAATCTCCATTTTAATTGAATTGAATATGTTCAGTAATCACTTCTAAATGAGGACATCAATTATATTTGTCTCAACATTCTTTGAAAATTTAATATAATATTATTATATCATATTTAATTATATATTAATATTGATTCATATCTTAGTCTATTATTGCATGTATGTAGTAGTGATTATGTGGGCGTTTTATTGCTCTATTGCTCGTTTTATTGAATTTCGAGAAAACAGTTTGGTACGCCATTTTATCAAATAAGTTTTTGATAAAATACAAGATAATTGGCAGATACGTATGGATTGGAACAAATCTAAGATACTGTCTTGTTACAATTTGTAATAGGGTAGTATTCCCATTGATGATGCATGTTGCATGTTCGTTTATGCTTTTTTGTGGGTATTGTCATGTGTATGTATCTTCAAAATGCATAAACTATATGATCAATTTAGATAAAAATACTCTTTAAATATAAAGTAAACAAATTAAAAGTTAACCAATTGTAACATTTGCCTTGCGTTTCATGATGTGCTCTATACACAGCCTAAAGATAGAAACCTATAAACCTATAAGTATAAAAAGTAACACACTAGTCCAAATGATTACAATATATTTTCTCTAAAATTTTGATTTTGATTTTGCATTACTTCCATCTTCAAAACTCTTTACATAACGTTCATTATGATTCAATCATTTGTTTTCAAATTCTGATTATTTACGCCACATTGTTGTCATATACCTTTAGCATAAGTATCACATATTTTAAAATCTGAAGCAATAAAGCATACACCAAAAATCATTGTAATATGACTGAATAAACCCGCATTTCGTTAAATTAAAGATTTTTTTTGACACGTGCTGAATTATAATAATTAACATGACTTAATTAAATAAGCAATAATTTACAAATATAACCTTGTGAGATACTATGTATTTCTATAACTTGGTGAACACATTTGTCTGTCTAAATTTGATTTCCCGACAGTCTATATCAGAAAATACTAAAACCATATCTTGTAATTGCAAAAACATAAACACACGTTTTCATGGCGCCACTTAAATGAGCTTTGGAATTGTTTTATTTTTATTATTTAACGCTAAAGATATGTTTTATACATTCGTTTTGATCATAGAGACATAAATATGAACTTTATGTGCAGAGAAGCTTATCGCCGATGAATAATTTTCTTAGATCACGATACGACAGAGTAGTCAAAAATACTTTGCATTTCAAATATTCACTCAATCTGTAAACACCACTAATCATTAAAGTTTAACTACTTACTGCAAATTTTAAATAGTTTCAATTCAATTGAATAAAGGAAACATATCTTCTTCCATATAACTTTGACACTTATGGTTAAATACATAATTATGTATTTGTGTTTCAAGGACATTAAAAAATCATGAAAGGACGCCAAAAGGGCAAAATTGAAATCGGCACAGGCTCGGTTTGTTGGATGACTGATCGTGGAAAGACCATTCTTTTTATTCATATTATTTCTGGGATCTGTCGAATGTTACGTAGTCTACAGACTGGGCTTTAGTCTTTTTTTCCTGCTAAAAACAATAAGTTTTTAATGCTTTTCGAGGAGTTGAAAAAAAGAATAACAAAGATACAAAGTGTACTATAGTTAGCAATGTGCATTACGGGTTACGACATAGTTTTGCAGCTTTTTTCAAATAAGAAATAGCTATATACTACATTACCATTGTCGCGGAATAAAATGTTGTAAATTGAACATGAACAAAAAAAGCCATGTACATCTTAAATAAAATGGTATTTTGTATTCGAAATTTATGTGAATTTACAGCTATGAAAGAAAAAAACAGAATAGCAAATATATCAAGCAATAACATTGAATTTAAAACTCATAAATGTCCACACAATTCAAAGCATATTTTTCTTGACAGTATAAAAATATTGTGTTTTACGATTATACAATCAATAATTCATAGAGAAAATGAGTATTATTTTCTAGAATCAAGTTTTATTTGCAAGATGCAGTGATATGCTGATGATTAATATTAATCTTCTTTAAATATAAATGACAAATAATTTAAAAAATCACAACTGAATACCAGAAAATAATAGTCTGTTGTTTTGTAATAAACATCTCGGAGGAAAGGATTGGCATTATGACATCTAACAGTTCTACAATGAGCTGTTTTCGTTTTTCTCTTTCATAACGAAATAAGACAAAAATTTGCTTTAAACTTTGATAACATATTGGTACGTTTTTAACTTTTTTGTTTAATTATCTTTCTCAGTTACATGGAATTATATTTCATTATGTTACACAAATCTCATTAAGAAAGGGAAAAACAGTCTGCCACATTATGAATCATTAAAACAGGATGTTCATAATCCCCCCACGGTGGCTATTCAAATATTTTCATGACAAACCAAACAACGACCAGAAGACAATATAAACAAGTTAAACTCATTTGAAGCTTAAACATGTTATAACGGTCTTCTTTAAATGGTTAAATAACTATTTGATAAAAGCATTTCTCAAATGAGTCTCTTTCTTTTTTAAAACAACTCGGTATCAATGATTCAAGACAAACTTTTATTTATTTTTTTTCTTTCCTTCTTTGTTCTAATGACACGTGTACGGCATTCTGTATCAATATTTTATAACCAGCACTAAAATAGCATATCAAGCAAATATCAGGGAACATAAAAACATAGAAAACAAGATAAGATGTCTGTTTTCGTACGTCAATCGTTTGAATTAGATTTGATCTTTTTCAGAAAAGTAAATTTTAGTAATGGCAATTCCTCTTTAAGTTGCGTCGTCTTAAATCGTTTGTAATATATTTAACTGTCAGGAACACTCCCAAGTCTTCTGTAACGGTGCACTATCAAATGTCATATCAAATCAGACACCAGTTTGAAAACTACGCTTCCCTGGAAAAAGAATTTTTTTTTGTAGTTAACAAATTCACAGGCTTAACAATATTTCCATTGATGAAACACCCTGAAGGTATACATTTAAATATATCAATAAGATAATACTTGACTGTGCGTAGAGAATTTGATATTGTCAATAAAATGATAGAACAGGTTGCATATTGAATTGTTTTTGTGATTTTTGTACGGTGGCATCGAGGTGACATTTGTAATATTTTTTATCTCGTGGCCATGGCTTATTAAGTTGTGGCCACAACTTGTTATCTTGGGCCCTCAAGATTTAATCTGTCGTGACCATGACTTTTACAATAATTGTTCATATTATGTTTCTAAGGTCAAATTTTGGTGACCCCTGCAAACAATAAGTTTTTATTTGGTTAGCACAGCTTTTAATAAGGTTAGAACCCAAACAATTTATTGTCACATGTAAGCACGCATGTTGATTAATAATAGAATAAACGTTAGTGAATAGCTTTAGACCATTTGCAGGTCAAATGTTACACTATTTAAATAACTAATCGATCTTCTGTTTCCTTGTCTATAAGTGTCGTTATGTTATTCATATAATCAACAATAAATTTGCATGATAATGATATGTACTTCATGTACTTCATTCATAAATGACGACTGATATACTAGTAAGTGCCGGCAATCCGTTACACTAAACAAGAAGGCATGTAAGGTATTGCAGTGTGTTTCTATCATAAATATATACGTAATAATATTGCTCATAGAATATGGAAAATTGATAATTCCGAAAAAAATCACAAAAACAATGTCAATAAACATTTTAATTTAAAACTTACATATTTAACGTTTCACGGTTAAGTTATGTGTATAAAAAACATAAGGCGTAACTACACCTATTTAAAACATCTGAAAGATTACAATCTGCTTCATATTTTGAATTTGAATTATTTTGTTAAACGTCTGGTCTGTGTCTTTCTGTCTTTTTCAAGGCAAAAATAAACGGCGAGCAAACCTCGTAAACAGATTTAGTTTAAATGATTTTTATTTCAACAAACATATATAATTAAACTTATATATTATTACTGCTGAAGGGTAATTAAAGGGATGTCACGAATGCTCATGAAGATAATTGAAGATATTAAATGTTAGAAAATAACAAACATGTTGTCTGCATTACAGTTATTATTTGTCATTAGGTAACAAGACATTAATTTCAGTCTGAAACCAGACTGAAATACCACACGTATTTGTTAACTGGCATGTTTTGGATACAATAGTAAAGAAATGAAACTTATGATGTAAGGTCTGCTCGGCATTGTGAAAATAAATCACATGCCAGTCAATCTAAATACGAGTTTCTATCTTCTTATGACAATTGCTGTTCTTTTTATTAAGAGACGTCTAGTATTGCATCATATTATAGATTGACATACCACTGCTGCTTAGACAAACATAACGCTCAGTTATTTATTGAAATTTAAACTGTTAATTTAAACGATTATTGTAAATTTAATTAAAAATGATCAAAGCAAGGTAGGAACAAAGGCAAAGTTCATTATACACTGTGACATTATAGCAAAATTTGTCAGTCAAGTAGAAAGGGAACTTCAAATCAAATACATGAAATAGATAGATCATTTTTGGACTGTTTTCCTGATATGTTTTATCATATTTTTAACAATAACTTTTTTCTATGAAAAAGGAATTCGACATAACTATATCTACTATTTAATTATCATTATTACTCGAGAAGCCAACTGGTTTTAAACCTCATTATATTTAAATGGTATGCATGACCATTATATCACTTTTTATAAATTATTTCTAAAACCTGATTCTCAAAAATGATGAATAAGATCTACATTTAAGACGAAGGTTTACAAATGATATATTGAAAGTAATAAAGGTCACAGTTTACGAATACATGCTTGGTAATATAATTAAAGGTATCGAAAGACATGGACAAAAAGTTGAGGTGTCATTGATTTTTATAATGAAGAATTTCTTTGCAGATCTTGCGTTTGAATTTGAATAAGCTAAAAAACAATATTATTATATCAAATACTGATTTATTTCAGGAGTCCAATTTAAATTGTATGTCTTTAAATTTTGTAAATAAGATAAATACATAAACCGAATTATAAATTCATTTGTTGCATTTAGGGGAACCTTAAGATCTTTAGGTCGATTGATAATAATAGTTAAAAAGGACGTTGAAAGCTATGTTAGTGTTTGTTTTTCACTTCTTTTAGAGACAAAAATATACTGTACCTTATTTTTTATTTTGATTTCATACGATTATTAAATATGATTTGGTTAGCTTATTTTTTCATTTCGTCGTAGCAGTTGTAACGCATGCAAAAAGGTCAAAACAATGCTTTTACTATTTTCATAACTAATAATTCTGATAAAAGAAACAATGTTTGATTTATAAAGGTACTTTGTATGTAGAAGCGTGATAAACAATTCAGCTAGAAAACCTTCCGTCTATATTTTCTGTATTTAAGTGAAAACAAAGGCCCTGTTTCTATTATTATTCTGGTCAATTAGGTGCACAGGTCCAAACATTTGTCGTTTAAATTAATGAAAAGTCCGTTAAACGATGCGAAAGTGCATGGTAGGTGTTGCACTTCCTGTTATTTATATTGAACAGGCCTGAATAGATTTAATTTTTCTTTCTAGTTTTTATTGCGTTAATAGATATCCCCTTCAGCATTTAAGAATTCAGTTGGCTTCGTGAATTGACAAAAGTGACGAAATGTTCACCCACAAGATAGAAAAATAATAATACAGTTAATTTTATTACGTTTCAATTCTGTCATACCTTTATCGTACCAGATTTAAGAGAAATTAACATGACTAAATGATGCAAAGAAATACAAGGATTTGCTTTAATTGTAAATGTTGTATACGAACCATGTAAATGTTAAAGTCCAAAACATAGGCTTCAAATAGGTTGAATGAATAGAAATAAAAACAAAGTAAATAAAATGCTAGTGAGGGTCTCTCGATTGGATATCAAATATCAATATATTGAGATCAAAGACTGAAATATTCTCAGGTAGGTTGTTTACACAATTAAAAGTGTGTACATTTTACATGCTTTTTATTATGGTTCTAGCCAGAGTTGGACATCTCGATATTAACTTGTTCTCTTATCTGTCATTAGCTTACATTTTGTATGCTATATTTTGAGATAAATGAAAGGCAAATAAACGAGAACTAAAATGAAATTAACCGTCGTTCTTCAATAATTATTAAAGAGATCCGGAAAGAGGAATATACACAGTAATAAAAATGAATATTTCATAAATTAGTAATTAATTATAAAACATAAGATAGTTAACATTTTAAGATTTGAAGAAATGAATGTATAGAACATGATATAGATTACTAATTTAAAAATTACATAGTTTTATACAAATTGTTTAATGTTTTTCCTCAAGAAACTTTGTTTTACTTACATCATTCTTCTATTACAATACATCTCACTGTGTTAATAATATACAACATTTCATTGGATTTGAGAGTTTTCGATACATTCGCAGCGCAATTCTCCTCTGAGACATTTCAAATAGTTTTGCTGAACAGTTTATATTTCATTGGCGTAACGGAGTCTGTAGTATGAATATCGCCTATTGTGAATAAAGAGAAACAAAACAATAAGGGAGAATAAGATTGTTACATAAGTTAATGTGAAAATGTCAGACACATAGGAATAACATAATTTAAGGTAAAAGATGTATTTGAATGATAAAAGTGGTTTATTTATTTCACTGACATTTTCGTGTAAATTGTTGAGCCATCATTATAAATGCGGATAATGCTTTCGATATATATATAATTTCAAATTTATACTTGACAATGCTTTTTTTCCATTGAATAATTTTTTTTAAGTAAATATGAATTCGGAAATTATATTATTAACTTTAAGGTGTACATTTTATTTGTTTAGATATTCATCACGATGATATATCGAAAGACGTTGCCTTCTTAACTTCTAAAATGTATGTTTTTAATGCTCGTATTTTTTTCTATAATATTCATCTTGACCATCTCTTAAATCTTTACATTTCAAGTTTCCCTTATGCATTACCTCCACTTTGAAGAGTATTTAAATAGGTTAGAATCATTGTCAATTGCATGGAAACTGAGGGGTGTGGGTTTAAACCTCAGAAGGGTTTTTTTCTGTTTCACATTATTTTTGTATCTCTCAGATCCCTTATGGAAAGAAAAAAGTGTTTGATTTTAATCAAGAATTATTGTAGGTATTTATTTGCCTTATATACCTACATTTTATAGGAAATGTGATACCAGATATTTTCAAAATTTAACGAAATAGAAACTACACTGTAAAATTATTTTATATTTTCCAAGGTCAACCAATAAACATTTAAGAAAATTTAGGAAAACCCCTCATTATGGTAAATTTGAGGGATATTTTGAACAAGGCTTTTTATATAGGGAAATGGTCAAATAAGTGTTTAAATTTGGTTGGGTATAGTAACATTTTTATACATAATTATTTAAAACATTATGTTTAGAAACATTCATTTTGCTCGTGTAATTTGTTACCTGGATGCTATTATTTGTTTCTTTACTATGAGCAATAGGAAAACATTTTTTATTATGATGATGTTTTTGATTATTTAGAGTTTCCTTATTTCTTAAAGAAGAGCGCTTCTAATAGCAACGTCTAAGTTCGGAAAAATAACCATAAATTATACACCCTAGGCCTAGAGTAAATTGTGTTTGAATTTTGCATACAGGTTACCTTTAAGGATAATTTTAGACAAAGATTTACTAAAATGTTTTTTAATGTTTATTTGCTTAAGCGTTTTATAACAGGTTAAGACTAATAACTAAAACATTTTATTTTTAGTTACGGAATTGTTTTTTTCTATAGAATTTATTGATGATATTGAAATAGTAGATTATAAAATATTGTTTACCATTATCTCATTATGATAATTTAATATGTATTTGAATTATTTCATGAAATGACATTTATTTGAAAAATATGTATCAATACAATTGCCAAATAAATATTCGTTATCATGCATATGTATTTAAAATGTAAATAAAAACAAAGACATGGATTGGATTTCGTTGGCTTTCGTTGATGTTATTAAAATATTGATTGAACAATCAAATAAATTTTTAAGACATTGGTACCATAAACAAGTCTTTCTTGTGTGTGTGTTTTTTTTAAATCCATTCCTGAAAATAAAAAAAAATAAATAAAAAATAAAGATACATACAAAATACTTTGCATTAAATAATTGATATGCTTGTAAATTAATTGTCAACTATTATGAAAACAATAAATATGTTTTATAAAAGATATTTATTCTGTATTTTGCAGTTTGATACCCATTTAAATTCTATTTTTAGTAACAATGACATTGATCTTGACCCTGAGGGCCCTAAGGTAACCTCAAAAGACGTCTTAACATAAGCTGGCTATACACCAAGTGTCATTGAATTATCTAAAACCAAACTGTAGCAGGGCCCTATAATGAATAGTTTAATTTCCTGTGTAAGATATCAATCCTAATTGCGCGCTTTACTTCACTCAAGTATAACTGGGCACATTAGGGGGCATTATGATATTGTCGCGACGTAAAACTGGCTGTCATAAAACGGGAAACAATTAATCGCTATTGAGATAGGCATATTAACCTGGGGTAAAGCTATTCAATTGGTGAAAGGCCTAAGGCGTGCAACATTTTAACTATTTATACGATTTGATATTTTATAGAGACACACAGTTGAATATTCCATCATGTTTAATGGTAAATCGAAATTAATAAATGATGAAACAGATAAAGCTTCCATATCTAATTTAAATATAACCGAAAATAAAACTGGGAATCACAGTCCTGGTGATAGTAATTTTGATCAACGGATTACAGTTGCAACAAATGAACTGAAAAAGCAATATGTTCCAGTTATAAATGCCAACAGTTAATTACAGTCGCCTGCGCTTACTGAAGGTTTTGTTGCCATGTTTGATTTATCATTAACAATATCTCATTTATCAAATCTGTATTGGGATGTATTAGTATGGCATTGTTAATATACTTTATATATTAAATGGAAGTTTATGTTATACGTCAATGTGTGCCTTAGCAATATATTATGTCAGAAATAAAGTATTCATATTGATTTTCAGTAAGTGATTGTCTGAGACATAAACCGGCATCAATTAAAACTAGAAATGTGCCCATAGGACACGGGTGCCCCCACCGCGCCACTGTTCTGTCAATCTTTTAACTAAATCAAGGGAAATAACTCTACAAATACCGGATAAATCCACAAGCAAAACCCCAGGTGCAAATCTAAAATATGCTGAGCAACCTGCCTATAAGGTTTAATGACTATGTCAAATCCTTTTTGAGAAACTTGCGACACAAGTTGAAAATTGCTAAAACTTTCTAAGTGAAGGGCAATAAGTCTAAAAGTACCAAATAAATCCAGACGAAAATACCTGGTGCACAACTGCACATGCTAATCAATATTCCTGTAAAGTTACATGACTCTAGGTCAAATAATTTTTGAGTTACGTGCGACACAAGTTGAAAATTGCAAAATTTTACTAAGTCAAGGGCAATAACTCTGAAAATAATAAAAACAGCCAAACGAAAATACCCAGGTGCACAACTACACATGCTGATCAACATTCCTGTAAAGTTTAATGACTCTAGGTCAAATTCTTTTTGAGTTACATGCGACACAAGTTGAAAATTGCAAAAATTTTACTAAGTCAAGGGCAATAACTCTGAAAATACTAAAAATATCCAGACGAAAATACCCAGGTGCACAACTACACATGCTGATCAACATTCCTGTAAAGTTTCATGACTCTAGGTCAAATACTTTTTGAGTTACATGCGACACAAAAGTGAACGGACGGACGGACGGAAGGACGGACGGACAGACGGACGGACAAGGGTAAATCTAAATGCCCGCCACTAACGTGGGGGCACAAAAAGATAAGTGATTATATAACGTCACCATATTTATATGTCGTAATTTATATGAGGACGTATTTTACTACCATAACTAGTTATTGCCTGATAATTCATTTATTTCAAAATGAATTAGATAATGACTTCTGAATAATTTTATCCTAGGATAATTATTAAAAATGAATGCTACTCACATTGATAAGATTATTATAAGATAATTTAAACGTCTTACCGAAATATAATTAAGACGATATATTTTTTTTAATTTTAAAAATTTCAGCTCTGTAATTTCTTTTATTTTGTAAAGTATATTCTGAACAGTTTTGTAGATCAACTGTTGTTCTATTGTTTTTGATATGCTGATAAAAAAACATTCACTTTATATTTCATTCTTAGTATTGACTTTTGTTGGATAAAAGTTATATAAGGAAATCGTTTAAATCTGGCTTATTTTATATCTAACAGAAGTAAAAAAAAAATACAAAAAAGGACAACAAAAAACACACTTATTATATCTGTTTGGTAGATACTTTTTTGTAAAATAACAGCTCATATTAAACATAATTATCATAAATATGAGATATATTATCCTTATTTGCTTTTCAGGTATTTTACACAAGTTTGAAGAAACAAATGGCTAATGGTTAGGTTAGTCATCTGGTGCGAACATATTGCAGGCAATTTACTAACAATTGATGATGATACGTTAGCAATCTGCTATCATTTATACAATTTAGTTTAATGGACGATTTATTTAATTCGTCGTTTTTTCATAGCTATGTAAGTATTTTTAAGTACGCTATAAGTGATTCAAATAATTAAGAGTGCCTTTTAAGGTCGTAAAATTACTTACCAATTATTATCTTAGGTCAGAAAAGGTAATTCTGAGAATAGAAATGTGTTATTATCTAATACTTCGAAAAGTCTAGTCGGAAATTCTTAGTAACTAGTAACAGTGAATGGGAATGTTACGGAGCTGTTTTACAAAGCTGTTGTCCGTGCAACTTACACGTATGTATGCTGAGTATTCTCAACAATTCGTATTAAACATTAAGCCTATATAGCTGATATTCGTAGTAAAAGAACATTATTACGCATTTCATCATTTATAATATATTTTCTCTGTGATGTTTTAACTCTTGTTTCCTTATTTTCATTACAGCTTAGCAGAATGAATTCACCACCGTGTACATTAGACGATTCCATGTCATTGAATGATTCAAACAGTTCTTCTAACACTATATTTTCCAACTGCAGTGCACCGGCTTTTAATGATTTCTTAGATTTTGATTTACAAAGCAACTTTGAATATCAGAAACCATCAGTTTATATAATCGGATTAAATTTATTCTCATACTTTACACCATTTATACTAGTTATCGGTTTGATAGGAAACGGACTATCTCTGGCTGTATTCACCTCAAAGAACATGCGCAAAATGTCTGCAAGTTCTTATCTGGCGGCGTTATCAGCAGCTGATATTTGTACCCTGATCTTCTATGTGTTTATTGAATGGTTACGAAGAGGTCTTGTCCATATAAATCCGGATGCTGATATTTTATTAAACGTTTTGAATAGGGACGGACCGTGTCAAGTGTTCTTGTTTTTGTCATACATATCTCGTGTAATGTCAACTTGGATAATTGTTGTATTCACCATCGAACGGTTTACAGGAGTTTGTTACCCTCTTAAATCTTTCAAAGGAAAGTCAAAAAAGATATTAATAGGAATGTTGATCATTGGCGGTCTTCTTGTTTTATACAAACCTATTCTTAGCGGCGAGTACATAAAGAGAGGACAAATGACTTGCAGTTCAAATCCAATGTACAGTTTTGAGTCATTTGTGTTAGATTCAATTTTTGCTTTACTTATAACACTTGTTCCTTTTATCGTCATAACAATTCTAAATATAATGATTATGCGAACTTTGTACTTAAGAAATTATCGCCACCGTGAACTTTTTGCGGAAACAACTAAGATACGACTCGAGTTTACGTTTATACTGCTAGCGATTTCATTCTTCTTTATTGCGTTCAATTTGCCCTATTCAGCAGTCTGGTTCAGAAATTTTATGTCTTCGAAATTTAAAAGATTTGATACCTATAATTTCAATTACAAAGACATTGACTACTGGAACGGGGTGCTACTTGTTACAAGAACAGTGTTTTATATGAACTATTGTGTTAATTTCTTTTTATACAGTATCACGGGTGCATATTTTAGAAATGAACTTGCACTTATGTTGCGTTTCAAACAAAGGAAAAACAGGATCTACAAATCACATATCCGTAGTAGCAGATTTGGCAGCTCAAATCATTCTGGAACAATAGCTACATATATGGCTTAGGCTTCATAAAGACACATATGATAACTTTTTTTTAGCGAAAACCGTATATCAGGTTATTTTCTCGTACGACAAATTTCGCGATTCTGGCATTTCTTATTCTTTAGTGATTCTAGCGATTTTGTTGTATATGTTTCTTTTTTCCGCGTTTTTCTGCTTACAAAGACAGATCATTCTTTTTTGTCAGAAATTTATTGTTCTCACAGTTAAAACTTTGTTTTCAATTTTTCTCTTGACGTATTGCTTACAAGTATGTATTTAGTAGTTCACACTTATTGCCTCATCTCACCTTATTGTTGAGCTGCCTGTGTTCGTTTACCTACCAGCAATGTGTGAATTATCTTATTATATCGGGCAATTAGTAAAACTGCAAGTTTGCTCACTATCTATGCCACTTAAGATTTGTTTATGTAAAACAAAGTCCCCAAAAAACAATTCTAAACAAGCATGAATATCGAAAATTGATATTGGATATATTGATATGCAGGTATCACAGTTTCAGATATTTACGACTAAACTGAGTAGCAAAATCCAAAAAGGTCCAAAAATAGAAAGAAATAAGAATCCCTAACACCCCAGTTACACAGAGCCATCGGTGATTGATCGGTAGTTTTTTTAGCCAAATTATGGAGTGAGCCGATGACAACGTATTGATCACCGATATCACCTATTGGTCACCTGTTTTCCACCTATCAACTGCTATTGGGGAAAGATAAGTTTCATCGGTGAAAAATTACCGATTGGGATTTTTAAACACGTTTAAAATTCTCGATCGGTGAAAATATTTTAAAAATTACCGACGGCAACCTATATCATGAGATATGCAAGCTCTTAATCACCGATATCACCGATCGGACAAAGATAACCAAATATGAATCACCGGCCATATCTGACGGAAAGTGTTTAACCACTGATGACTAGCTATCAAACACCGATTAATCAGCGTTACGCCCGATTTAGCTCCGATTTACAAACGATAAAAACCAAAAGTATTTCAGCATTTAATCATCGACTCATTCCCGTTTGAGTTTGCTTTCTGTCACCGATGGCCGTTTACACAGAAAACCAGAAATAAAATCACGCATGACAACCGATCATAACAGCGAGTAAATTTAAAATTAAATGACCGATTGGGGACCGACCGTCTGTGTAACTGGGCCCTAAAGAAAGCCCAACATGGCACAATTGAAAATGTTGCAGACTCGGTTTGATTGAGCCTGTTCATAGACGGTACTGTCAAATGCAAAGTACCGTCCACGCCCCTAGCACCGGCTTATGCAGAATTCAACATTTAACATGAAATGGTAAAATTTAGAATTTCGAAACATCCGCAGAAAAAACTCGCAAAATCACCTTATCAAATTGAAAGGAAATTGGTCGATTTTTTTTTTGCGATATTCATTGCACGTGAATAAAGCAAAAATTAGATACTCGCGAAAAAGCCTGATATACGGTATGTTGTAAGATGGTATAATTAACATGGAAATGATGTAATATTTCAAATAATGGTAAATACTGGTGTTATCAGATTAAATGTGTAAATCATTACTTTTGGTAAATATACGTCACTTAAAACAACAACATTACCATGTAAAATGTTTTATTTATAAACATTTAATACTTAACATATACCATAGTCTCCTAATGCCATTCCACATCTATATGATACTCATATAGGTATATCATTCAACCAATTACACAGAGCTCCTGAACAAGTCGAGAACAAATGAATACGTCACAATTATGTGTGACTTCATATGTGTAGTTGTTGATTACGTGACTACTATTACTTCATAATTGATAAAATCGCCAATAAAGCGTGTTTTAATCGCATAATATACTGTCAAATTCACATTTTATGCCTTACTTATTACATTTCATTGATGCCGTTACCACTTATTGTTATAAATAAATAACGTTATTAAATGATCCAAAATATCAGATAAGTGTTCTCTAGGACTTTGTTTCAATGATGTTTAGTCTTTTATATTATACACTGATAACTTCTCTGGAGAAATAAAAAAAAACGAAATTCCGAATTAGATACTTTGTTTTCATCTACAAGCCTGTGTAACATCTGACATACTGACGGACCAAACGTGTGAATGAAATTAATATTTTCCGTATTAAACGACCAGAACCCATCTTTATTCGCAAAAACCTAGATTATTGATATTGAGATCTTCAAACATGTCACAGAATAAATGTAATAGAAAAACTCATATAAGAAAATCATATTACTGAAACTAAAATGTAAATTGTTTCCATAATTTAAGTATCATTATATTGTATTTTTGTAAAAATTGATGCTGGCCTTTCCAACTTAATAGTTTAAATGCTGGGTAAATTCGCGCGCTCCATGACGTCATATAAAATCAATCGCGTACTATTGCAACATAACAATTACTCGACCTATTTAAGGAATAACAAATAACTTATTTCTTCCGTTCAAATATATGTTTCGTATTTTACTGAAAATATACGTTTATAGTAAAAAGAATAATAGATGAATGCACTGTTCTGGTTTATTTAATTGCTTCTTTTTATGTATTTTGAAAAAGAACACACAATTTTATACAATCTGCTTGAATGATACACACCTTCAGAAGAGTACATACATGTTCTATTCTCAAACTTATTAGAAATTATTCTAAAACTGACAATTAAATCTTTGTAATTAGTGATTTTTTGTCTTGAATAAATTTTTTGAATTTTTTATTTTTTCAATCTGTGTAAACAAAACAAGTAACTGTGATAATGCATAATCTATGAGGCATCACGTAATGTATTATTGAATTAAAGAAAACATGATCAAAATTGATACATCGAATGAGGAAGAAATAACGCTGCCTGAAGAGCTATCAAATGTCAATGGCTGGTTTGATTAAGCTTTGAAGGACCAAGTGATATAAATATCGTTTTTTAGATAAAAACTCCTAGGAAAACAATAAACACGTTTATACACAGCGAAACGATGTGTTAAATGTTAGCGTTACACTACAAGTGTGTAAATAAAAATATGATTATTTTTAACTATAAATAGTTCTTATATTGTTTGTAATAAATTGAACAATATATTCACATAGCTTCTTTTTTTATAAATGTAGAGATTACTTCAAACTTTTTTTGCATGAAGCTAATCATCTACAGTACCCATATATAAAACAGGAACAAAAGTTATCGCACAGTTTCCATTCTATTGTTTGCAAACATTGCATTTCTTTTGTAAAACATGTATGTAAATTAACAAAACTCTGCATGATAAAACCATACACAGATAATGTATTTGGCCATTATAAATTTATTCTTATGCAAACGGTTTCCAGATTCATGCTTATTTTCATGACAAATTTAAAATATATTTTAAAAAAATTATAAGAGGGAAAGTTTTGTCATGTAAACAAACAATGTATGTTACAATTTCTCTACAAGAAATACCAAAAAGTAGGAAAGATCATGCAAAAAAGCCTTTCTGCAATAGTCACGCAGTAGGAATATAGTGATATTAATGCAAAATCAATCAGACATTAATTGCAAATAACATGCACACCATCTCTTGAATTGTGAATATTTCCATTGCTTGTTGTTTTGATATGAGAAACATCATTTAAAAGATAGTTTTATAAATGTAATTAACTTGGTGTAATTATTCTAAATATTATATATCATTCTTGTTATTTTAGACATATACATTTGTTTTAATACACTAAAAGATATGTCTTAAAACTATAATTAATGACTTTCTTTGAAGGAACATGTTTCTGTGATATTATTTTCATTTTGTGTTTAAAAGGCGGGAGCGAAGTTATCGAAATTATTTTATCTCTCTTTTCAAAGCACCTTGTTTTTTATTTTTATAATTATTAAAAACTTTATCTAATTGGTCGTCAGATGATATTGAGGTTTTTGGACAGCTTAAAGGCAACATCTATTTTGAAATTAACATAAATGCTGACAAAGAATACATTCATCTTTTGAATAATCTGAATTGCTTGCTTTTATAAACAATTTATATCGAACAACAAAGACAATATAACAATTATCAGAATATTTGTTGCCTTGATGATTTGTCAAATCTACAATCGTATTATTTACGCCACCACAACAAAAGCTCATGCAATAACCATTATGAAACAAATGTGTTACCTAAAAAAATCGTGTTTGTGCTAATTGTGATATCTAACACAATATTTTGATAAAAACAAAATTGAAGCGCAACATCAGTAAGTATTGACAGAATCAACAAATTGGAACATCTCGGCTTTTATCTTCAGTAACCTTGGACTTAATACTGATTGAGCGTTGTTTTACCACGTGGTTTTAGATGTAAACAGACAAAAAATAGGGGATGTAAACATTGATATATAAAGAATATAATTATATATATGTTTGACATTCAAAAGAAAATAAAGTATAGTTCGTAAAACTATGACTGCAAAGATGGCTGACAGTCATGATCAGTTTAAAATACTGATGCACAGTTTAAAAACAAAATCAAACTATGTCAACAAGTAGTCATAAACTCCTAAAATAAATTCATTATTTGTGTACATGTTTAGTTTCATATGGTAGCTTAGACCGAAATACCGTATTCGTTCTGTGAATTGTAACTATTGTGTTCAAGGTTTTTATCGGATTCCAAAATTTGATGAAAAGGGCCAAGATAATATTATTGAGAATCTATTGTGTATGCAGTTGTAAAACAATACCGTTACGGCCATGCTAATTGAATAAAACAAAATAATAAAGCAAATTAATTAAAATAATAAACGAACGAACGATCGTATTAACGAACGAACAGATAAACAAACAAGCAAAATAAATAAATACAAAGTCTGAATCTTGCTTCAAAGCTTTAATTAAAAAAGCTATGTTTCCTTCTTCCGATTATCAGAAATACAGAATAATGCCGAATGAACAATTACAGTCAATACACTATATCGGTTCAATATTTCAATGTAAGGTATCATAAATATTTTAACCATGACTGACTTTCATAAAATGATAACAATCATTTTTCGTTCGTATGATACAAACACTATTTATGTTACATTCATATCGCACATTTGTTCCACCGATATTTGTAGTACATACTTGTGTCTTTCAGCAAAGCCAAATAAAAATTATAGATAAAGCCTAATTGAATCTCTTTACTTAATTGGTTATGCCTGTTACTTGCATCGAACCAGCTTATTCATATTCTCAGTGCGGGAATCAAAGTCTCTTCACTTAATTGGTTATCTATGTTCCATATATCGAACCAGCTTATTCATATTCTCAATTCGGGAATCGAAGGATTAATACTTGCTACAGGAATATTTTCTACAGACATTACCTAGGTACATTATATTAAAAACTAAAAGCATATTAACTATTATTAATACATAATATACACACATAACTTTGGTTGACAAATATTTTTAAATAATGGCTTCCAACTGGTTGTTAAATGCAATTCTTATGGATTTGATGTTGCCTGTCCGTCCATCACATATGTTCTAGTGTTCTACACAAAGTAATAAAACTGTTTTAAAGATAGCAAGAGGTAATTTGAAATGGTCAACTGTTGAATATATTTCTCTTTCTGTAGATGTTTTATGATTAAGGATGCATATTTCATAATTCGATATTATAATATTCTTCGTTTTACAATTATACTTTTAATTACTTTTTTATTTTACCATTGAGATTTTTCATCTAAAGTTGATACTGTTCCATTTGTTGGAAATAGCATTTCATTAAAATAAAACAGATTTATATTCAATAACTTAAACTATACCAGGTTTTTTTGTTCTTAGAGAATCTAGTTATAATTATTATTATTATTATCATCATTATTATTATTAATATTATTATCATCATCATCATTATAAGTATTAGTATTATTATTAGACTAAGTGTTATTTGTAATCAAGTTTTAAGTCACATCGGAATAACAGGAGATATCTGCTGTATTAGTAGAGAAAGACACAAGGTAGTTTCAGTAATCCTGCTGAATATTTATCTCACAAAGCTGCATTAAGATAATTTACTATTTGATGTTATTCTGACAGATGTCTGACAAATGTTAGATTTCTTCTGATAGGAAATGGTCAATGCAGAAGTAAATCTTAATTCTCTTTTTCTATAAACAAAATCCGTATTAACATTTTGCAAGAATATCGAGTTTCACATTTTAGTATTATACGGACTTTTCATTAAACTTCCGTAATTTAGTAAAATACGGACATCGTGCAACAAATTCCCGTATATTTCGAGTGTACGGATCACCGTATATTAGTTATATACGGTCCCGTACATCTCCGTATTTTAAGTTCCCCGTATTTCTACTATCAATTAATGATATTCGGAACTCCATACACTTCCGTTTATCCATATATTTTTGCATTGCATTTAGATTTGATTGACGTATAATGCAGATATGTTTATTTCCTGACGGATGGCATTAAATCCTTTTCGCAACATTAATGACTTTTGACACGAATGCACTTTATTTTCTAGAAGTTTCAGATGAAGAAAAAATCATTTTAACTATGTATCATAAACGTGCTTTACAATGTTGATTATATGTATATCTAATAGTTCAAAGCTCTAATTGTACAATGCAGTAAATGTTGCATAATATTTTGTTCACATAGCATTTCTTTCAAAAATAATGCATATCTGATTATTTCTTACTCAACCAAGGCACGCGCTTTACTTAAAAATGGCCAGTTTGCATATTTTATGGAATATAAAATTTTGTCACATTGACAAAGCCAAAACCTCAGACAACAACAAGAAATGTATCCGTTAAATGTTGCTCCCTGACGATCTTAGTAACAAACGATTTAATATGTAAGGCCTTTCTTAGCGGTTGTAAATATTTTCAATATCGTAGCATTGTATATGTACGTGAAAAGCGTGAAGCTGTAGTGACGTATTAGTATTTTCTCATGCCGCCTTTTAATTTTCTCAATCCTTTGTGTACGGCTGTTTGCATTAGTTTACATTAGTATGTATGATAATTTGATAAATAACTATACAATTGATAGAAGAAATAAAAACAAAATTTGTTAAAACTAGAAATGTGTCCATAGGACACGGGTGCCCCTTCACACCGATGTTCTGTCAATCTTATGACTCTATGTCAAAAAATAATTTTTGGACTACATGTGCCACAAGTTGAAAACTAAAAATCTTTTACTAAGTAAAGGGCAAGAACTTTACAAATACTGAATAAATCCACAAACAAACCCCAAGATGCATGAGTACACATGCTGACCAACATTCTTGTAAACTTCCAGGCCTACAAGTCAAATACTTTTTGAGCTATAATAATAATAATAATAATAATAATAATAATAATAATAATAATAATAATAATAAAATCTTTATTTATAGAAGGTAACATACACAGTTTACACAGTAAGAAGTATACTTATTTTCAGTATGGCCTTCTGATTTAACAATAACAAAGAATAAAAAATGTAGATCTATACAAAATTTAAAATCCTTTTGTATAAACAAAAAACAAAAATATATATATATTATATTCTTGAATGTAAAGGTTAGATATTTTTATTTATTCTTCGACTGACACTCATATTAATTATAGTAATTGAAGATAAACTCGTAGTGATTTATATATATAGAAAAGGAGAAAAAAGAATCATATCATGAACAAGTTGAAAATTGCAAATTTATACTACGTTAAGGGCAAAAACTCTAACAAAACTGAAAAAAAAAATCCACATGCAAAGTCCCAGGTGCATAGCTTCACAGTTTTGTTGATCATTATTCCTTTAATTTAGTGATGTTGATCATTATTCTTGTAAAGTTGATTGATTCTAACTCAAGCATTCAAGGAACAAATAACAACATAATGAAACAGTTTTTACTAAATCAAGGGAAATAACTCTACAATTACCGGATGAATCCACAAGCGAAACCCCAGATGCACAACTGCATATGCTGACCAACCTTTTCGTAAGGTTCAATGACTCTATATCAAATCCTTTTGGAGTTACATGCGACACAAGTTGAAAATTGCAAAACATTTCTAAGTCAAGGGCAATAACTCTAAAAAATGCTAAATAAATCCACACGAAAATACCCAAGTGCACAACTACACATGCTGATCAACATTCCAGTACAGTTTCATGACTCTAGGTCAAATCATTTTTGAGTTACATGCGACACAAGTTGAAAATTGCAAAATTGTACTAAGTCAAGGGCAATAACTCAAAAAATATTCAATAAATCCACACAAAAATACCCAGGTGCACAACTACACATGCTGATCAACATTCCTGTTAAGATTTATGACTCTATGTCAAATCCTTTTTGAGTTACAAGCGACACAATTTGAAAATTGCAAAATTTTACTATGTCAAGGGCAATTACTCTAACAATACTAAATAAATCCACACGAAAATACCCAGGTACACAACTGCACATGCTGATCAACAGTCCTGTAAAGTTTCATGACTCTAGGTCAAAAACTTTTTAGTTACGTGCGACACAAAAGATAACGGACGGCCGGAAGGACGGACGGACGGAAGGACGGACAAATGTACATGGGTAAATCTAAATGCCCGCCACTAAAGTGGGGGCACAACAAATGTAAATATCGTAATGTTCTACTATTCTCTTTTGTTTCACCTCTTCTTGATGTATACATCTATATTTTATGACAAACATGTATGTACATGCACTTAATATTTATCAATTAATCATAAACATAAACAACATTGCAGCAGTTTTTGACAATATAATTACTGTCCTTATGTGATGAAAATAACGGTTAAAGTAGAATTTGCATTAAGTATCATGTTACCCACTCTTTTATTTTCTGTTAATCAGTCATATTGTTACTATTGTGACGTGGCTTCTAATAAACGTGATTGTTGTTGTTGTTGTACTAGCATGCTACGTGTTTTGTCTCAGTGCACTTGTTCTAAAATTGTTAGTACAATACTTCATGTAATTTCCTCACAATATGGATAAATAATGTCTTACGTACATTTTTATATACTTGTAGATTTTTATGAAGAATTTAGTATTTAGCATAGATATACGTTTCTTAAAATAAAATAATTTAAATGTAGGCAGGCATTTTGTATATGAAGCCATAGTAAGCATTTACAATGTGTAGCTTTTATTTCGCAATCTTAAGTAAGAAACTTCGGTTACTTATATGGTTTTCCTTTTAAGACAATAAAATGTTATCGTCATTTTACCAAAAATGGTATAAAAGACGTTTAAACCGTTATTCAAGCAATAAAAAACTAAATGTCTTAATTGTAGTTGCGGAGCAACAATCTTAAATAAGAACATCATTATCAAATTTGGAAATCATGCTTGTAAAACAAGCATACCAAACAACAAACCAAAAAGAAATATTTATTGATATGGTGCATATATATCGGTATTGTCGGTTTCGTCAAAAGTATTTTTGTGTACATTTTGTTAAAGAGCTTATAATTATAATTAGCGTTATAAATTTGAATGAAGACGTTCATACCATTGACAATCTTTTAATACCTCTTTGTTTGATCAGTTTAAATTCACTTTATTATAATGTCAATAACAAATTTAATTTACAAACGCTTATGACTGTTAAAATATTTAAAGACGCACAATCAAACAATTAATACATGGAAATTTCGGATAAGACAATTGATCCTATTATGCACTTCCTTTTTAAAATCATACCGTTTCCTTTTTAACTTACCTGACCGCGAAGTTGTCAAGCTGAGGTATAGTGATGGGGCTATGTCCGGCGTTCGTCGTCGTGCGTTGTCTGTCTTGCGTTGTCAAGAATTAAGTAATTAAAATTCTGACAGTCACAGTTTTAATTGGATCATAGTCACACTTTGTCGGAATGTTAGTCTCAATGAAATACAGGTCAAGTTCGAATATTCGTCATCTCTGGTCAAAAACTAGGTCACAGGAGCTAAATATAGAAGAATCTTGCCATAACTCTTGTGGCTGCAGTTTTGATCCAAGTTTTCTGGAAATTTGTCAAGGAAGTTGTTTTGATGATTTCTAGGTAAAATATTCGTATGAGATATCTCGGATAAACAACTAGGTCACAAAAGCTTAACAAAGAAAAAGCTTGTTATCACTCAAGTGGCTGCAGGTTTTGATTCAAATATCCTTGAAATTGATCAGGAAGGTTGTTTTGATGATTTCTATGTCAAGTTCGTATTATGGTTGTGTCCGGTCAAAAACCTAGGTCACAGGAGCTAAAAATAGAAAAATCTTGTTAACACTCTAGTGGCTGCATTTTTGATCAAAATATTTTGGAAATTGCTAAGGAAAACTGGGGTCACCTGGGGTCAAAAACTAGGTCACACTGCCCAAATATGTATAAACCTTGTTAACACTAGATGTCACATTTTTGACGTAATTGTCATCAAACTTGGTCAGGATGTTTGTCTAAGACACGATTGAGGTCGATGGGTCGGGGGAGCAAATAAGAGCCAACTTAACCCTCTTGTTTCTAAACTATTTAAATAAAACCCACACGTGTGTGATGTACTTAGGAGTGTCGGATTAAAAAGAAAGGAAAAACATTAAAATACAAGATATCATCATCATAAACATCATCATCTTATCATCATCATCATCATCGTTGTCATCATCATCATTATGATCATCATCTCATCATCATCTTATCATCATCGTCATCATCATTATTATCATCATCTTTGTTATCGCTGAATTATATTAAGTACAATGACCTTTAAACATCTTAAACTGTGTATTTAAAGCCGAATTTCTTTATCTCATTCGGTTTCAAACATGTGATATGACATTAATTAATTTCACCTACATTTTCACACCGAAAAACATCAGATGTTTAACAAGATTTTTCAATATATTTAAACATATCTTAATAGTGAAAAATAGCCGCAGAATGGTCTAAGTAGGTGCTACCGGTTCATTTCGACGATTTACATGTTTGTACTATCCTTATTTTTTTAGGCTGTTAGGCTGTTTACTTTACAAAGTTATCGTCGAATTCGAAGCGTCAGAATCAAAACAAAAGGTTCAATATCTTAACTAAAGATCGATATATATATATATATATAAAGGTGTGGAATGGTATTAGTAAGTGCCACGGATGCATTGCCGATCTTTTCATGTTTGAACTATTTTAGTTGTTTTTAGGCTGCTAGTTAAAACCTGTTAGACTGTCAACTTAAGGCTCCTAGGCTGCCAACTTTAGGAACATTAAAAATGAGGTCTTTTTATTAAAAAAATAGCTTTTCAATATACTGACGGTGATGATGACAAAGATGATGTTGATAGTGATAAACTTATGACGGAGGTGATGCTTTTTCTGATTTTGACTTTGATGAATATTTGATGACTTTAATGATGATATAAATGATTATGATGAGAAGATTTTTAATCAAAATGATGTATAATACGTCTAAATGGGAGAATATTGACACATACAAATCCCGTTTGTTTGGATATATATTTGTTGCAATGGCAGAACGCTATTGACGAATAAAGCTCTCAGGAGGGCTATTTTTGTGGACAGCTATATGCGGCGCAACAGGTCAGAAACGAAAGACCATTGTAAATTTTTATAAAGACTAGACAGTCAACGTTTCTTCAGACAAGCTTATCTTTTTCTACAAGCTGATTTACACATTCCTCTTTCCGATACAATAATGAATGTAGGTTATCATAAATCGTGAATATTGTCATCTATATTCACTCAAAATTGTACTAAAATAAAATTCTATATATGATATTTGTGTCAAAAGAACACGTGCCAAGTACTTAATAGCCAGTAACAGAAAATAAAAGGAAGAAACGGTTCTTCTTTTATCTTTCAATCATCAGATCATTGCCGATTACACGTTTATTTTACTTTACAGAAGACTTAATCAGAGCTTGTATTGTATGAAGTGTTTTCATCGAAAAACAAACAACAGTACAAGTATATTTGTTTGCAATTTTTAACAATAATGATTGCAACACAATTAATAATAATAATAATAATAATAACTTTATTTACCGCAGGTAACACATTAAGACATAGACAGATTATTTACAATGCGGCCTTCTAATTGGTTAATTGTTGGAAAACAATGAAATGTTCATTTTTCTCACTCATTCTTTTGTAGAAATTTACGTATAAAGTTCAAATGGCATGTGTAGGTATTAAACCAACAAATACAAGTCCAGTTCGAATTTAGTTTTTGTTCAGAGAAATTCTTCTGTAACTTAGATAAAAAAGAAAATTTCAGTTCCTGCATTTGTAGGAATGTATGTCCGATGTTTGAATTGCACGTGTTGGTATTTTACCAGAAAACACAAGTCAAGTCCTTATTTGGCCATGCTCCAATGGTTTTTGACAGTTTTGTCCCTTGACTTTGGAAAGAAAATTACAAAGTTCTCAATTTCTAAGCATTATCTCGTCTACAAAATTGCAATTTGCAATTGCAAAAGATTAACACTGAATAGTTTCATGCCCTTGAACTTTGTATACAAAAGTTTGCGTTAACATTAAATAGTTTAAGGGTATTAAACTTAGAATGGTTTGTGCAAACAAATTTGGAAATTAATATGATTATAAAATTTGAAATGTTGGCTACATTCGTGGCGTTACGACACATTTTTGGTAAGAAATTATTTTTTTTTTCTGCACAAAAAATTAAATAAGATATACACAAGCTGACAACAGCGCCGTGAAAGTATGATAGCTTTTCATATATTTCATGTAGTCGAGAAAAAACGGGATGAACACGTTTAAGGTAGATGTATGTACCTTTTTCGTGTGAGGTTAGTAATTTCAATAAGTTAACTTTCTTATAACTCAATTATGTAGTTATAACTGTCCCTTTTTTCTTTTTGAATTTTTCTTCAACAATTGAAGCTACTTCAACATGTAAACAGCAATTAATTGCCCTCTCACGCAAAGCATAATGACAGGTTAATGCACCTGCGTAAAACGTGCTAAACATGTATATGAGGCTTATATAACGGTCATATCTTATCACCTCTACTATTTAAACCGTAAAAAGGTCATTCCTCTCAGTAGTTCACAGACGCTTTCGTATTTCGGAAATAAATCATGATACAGTCGGATAATTTGGTGACGTTGTTTTGTGGTAAGTCAAAGTTTTAATACTTTTTTTATCTATATGATTAAAAAAGTGTATTTTTTAATGCTACAGGATTATATCATCTTTGGTTTATATTTATGAATAAAAAATGAATGGAAAAAGAAATATATCTAGATTTAAAAAACATAACAAATATGTTTGAGTAATCTTTCAATAAATGAAGATTAATATTCATGAAACTTGTCTAAAATATAAAATGAATGAAATATAATAGATAGCCTTCGCAATTTTATATATATTACTTAGAATTAGTTATGATATAGATGCATTTATATATTGTAAATTTTATTCTTTTAAATTAAAACTATATTTCAACCTTAAGGCAAAGACGCCATAAACTCCTCTAGATAACAATTATTATAACTGAACTAATCAAAATGAATCCGTTTGACAAGTACTTTGACCTGAAAAAGTCCAAACACGCACTCTGCACATCGTCTTATTGTTATGATTTTTTCAAATAGATTTAATTTCCTTCAATCGGTAGAGAGCTAACATAAAATTTTGAACTTCGTGTATTATAAATGTGTGTGAACTTGACCAATCCTGGATATGGTTATCATTTCTGCCAAGCAGTTGTATTTTCCTTCATCCGGTTCAAACTCACGTCAATGCCATGGATTTGCTTAACGCCGGACGATTGACGACAATATCCTGAAATTGTTCCGGGTCATGGTCAAACAAATCAATATGTAAAAGTACTATAACGTCAATGTCAAACAAATCAATATGTAAACATACTATTACTTGTTTAGTATGTATTAGCCTTGTCTGGAGATAAATGATAATATGATAATAATAATATATATATACATTATGATATTTTATGCACTGTATGTCGCATTATATTTTCTTCTGCACCTAACATGAAATGTTTTCTCTGCAGTGTGTATGCTTGCTTATACAGTATATTCTGAGAACTGTACGACCACTCAGAATTGTAAAGATTCTGGCGCAACCAACTGTAACACAGGTTTCCACGTGGTTTGCCAACACCCTGCTGGTAGTGGGGTAGTGATGAATGGCGGGAAATGCACATGTGCTGTTGACAACATAAGTAAATTTTCTAAAGATTTTCTTTATACTATAACAAGTATTTATAAGGAATAAGATGATGCACATAATTCAATCGTTGGTATAGAGAAAGAGGATATTTATTTGTTTTGGTGTAAGATGAAATAAATGAAATTTTATTTCATCGAGTGAGCTTTAAAAACAATATTATCACGAGTATGGTAGCTGCGAGTGAGAATACTGCTTTTCAAGGTCATAAAACTACATATTACTATCCAAAGAAACACACAAACAAACAAATTAACTTTTTTTATTTATGCTTAAAACACAAATTCACATGAAATTTCCTCAATATTAATTTTAATATAAGAATCTGTTTTTCCCTACTGGAAGCCTCATTTTAGACGAATTTTTCATAAATACAAGAAGTCTTGAGCTGAAAAAATAAGACCAGGAATCACCGTTAAATGGAGATATCGATGATAATATTTAGTTCATTTAAAAAAGCGAATGAGCGCTTGTTTTAATAATAAAAAAAAATAAAAAAATAAAGAAGAAAAAAAAATCACCCCACTTTATTTCCGTTACGTATGGCAAATTTGTACAAGACTAGGCTGTGTGTAATATTAATGTTTAAGATTATTTATTGTGCAATAAGATTGCTGTATTTCAAACCCATTTACTTTTGTTAATCATCAGTCTAGTTAATCGTCAGTTTATAACATTATTTTAATCACTAAGCAGGTTTTACTCTATCAGTACGTATTTATAAATACGTATTAATAGACTTTAACCTTAATAAAGCGGTCGCAATTTTTATAATCAGTGTTTTTCATGGGAGGAAAATAATTGTGTTTGATTCAGAGGGATAATATTTGGATTTGTTTGTCATATATCTTTTTATAAGAAAACAAACTAATTTAAGGACTGTTACAAACTATAAATATCGTTTACAAATGTGTAAACATTCCAAAAGCGGCTAGGAATTTGGAAAACATGGAAATGTTGAAAGGCCGTCTTATGAACGCTGGATTGTTTACTTATTCTCCGAGCTGATGACTGCCATAGCTTTTCAAGTTATCCTAATTATTGCATAAAACATAAAAAAGTTCTTGCTCGTAGGGTACTTAGAAATGTCCAGATTTCATTAAGAGCAGTTTTGCATGTAACCAGCTCCTAACATACGATTTGTCAATGCCAACGTAAAGACTTAAGCTCTTTGCATACAATATGTATATATCATTGTGAAGACTTCAGCCCCTTACATACGATATGTATATATCAACATAAAGACCAGCTTTTTAGATATGTATATATCAACCATCTCTTTGTGCTAAACTTTTCCACTTGTCTGACTTAATCCTGTCGTAATCAGAGAGTCACTTTTTTATCTATTCTATTTATGATCATATAGTGACCATTTAAATATCTGAAAGATATATATCTACATATCACGGTTTGTTAAAATGCAAACTTAATGTGATGATTTGTGTGATACAAATGTTTTTTTCAATGTTTCATTAATGTGACTACTCTATTTTTCATTGTTCTCTTTGTAGCATGCACAACTCAAGCTGATTGTATAGCGCTGGACCTTGATAGCTATAACTGCATCAGTGATAGCCACAAACACTGTTATGACAATAAATGTATCTGTACCAGATGGTAAAAGCGTAAACATGTACCTGGCATGAAAATAAATACTGTCTTTCCTACATGAGTTCATTTTTTAATGACGTCCTGTAAAGTTACGTGTAATGTTTGTATTGTTGAGAAAATAGCAAATAACGCGAAAATGTTTGTTATTATGACGTTGTTTATTGACGGAATATTTTATAAGAAAAGAGTGACAGACAACATCCAGCTCACCTCCAATGCATGGAAAAAAGCATGTAACGCACACATTTCGTCAATATAGATGACTTTGACAGATTTGGCACATTATTTACCAATCATTAATGCGTTTTAAGATAATTCATGAAATACATATAACGTCTTACAACCTTAATCAGTTTAAAGCTTATAAACCTTTTTACGACGCGGCATGTTTCTATTCAGAACTGTAATAGCTTTTACAGCATCTTTTGAGCGCCCCCCCCCCCCCCCCCCCCCCCTCCAACCCCGCCAAAAAACCAAATTCTCCATTGCACACTTTTGACCTGAAAATCGTTGTTATTATTTAAATTAAGCTTTTTATTTTCTGATATAAGTTTGTGCTCCTACTGCCTAATCTTCTTTTGTAACACATTTTAAATAATTAAAAAACAATCTTAACAACTCTTCATGGAATTTAAATTTCTTGTTACTTAAATAATATAAAAGCCGAATAGAAGTTTTATGTTTTTGTTTAGTTGGCGGCCTAACAGTGCAAGCTTATAAATCATTTCATAATTCATTTAAACAAAAGGTTTTTAATGAGGTTCTAGGGACATTTCCAGTCAGTAAACGCTATAACGCGTAAACTGAATAAAAGTAGTTAAATTTATAAAAAGGGGTGCCCTGGTGCTATGTCCTTTAAATTAAGTAATATCTATTCCGGATGTTGCAAACATATTTTTAATCTATTTTGATATAGTATTGACTGACACTTGTTTGTGCGGTTTTTGTATACTAATTAATAATGATGAACAATTTCCTCTAATTCCTACTGTTCTATCTAGATATGCATTCAATACAGAAATTATACACAAATGAATAAACTTATCAAATATCAATGGCTGTATATGAAAACCAGGTCTACTCTGCTTAACACACAGTTGTATGTAAATGTCACTTTATCAGGTAACAATGTCATATGATTTACATGTATATCTAAGAAATTCCCGCTGGCCAGACAATAGTGCCATGAGCATAACTTACTTGTATGTTAACCATTTTTATCCCGTACTTGTATCGATTTTATATATTTAAGAACAACTGAAACATCCCATACTTGAGTGTATCTTGGTAGAGCTGGTCTGTTATTAAAAGCACCTTTCATAAATCTATTAAAAACAGGGTGCTCGCCAACAGAAAATATTTTGTCTTCACTTAATAATACCACAGAGGACAAGTCATTTCTGCACTAAAACTTGAACCTTCATGAAAACGTTTTGTCAGGAATTCCACAACATGATTGACACTAGCTTAATGTACATGTAATCAATTACATTCACAAAACGTCTGCCATTTTTTAAAATACACCTGGTAATGTTTTTTCGTGGTAGCTCGACACGAATTCATAATAATGGAAATTGCTGATTTTGAAAATCTTGATTGCAGTTACAAGTCCCTGACAGGTGACAATCAATTAAAGTTTTGGATAAACAGGGTGAATTTGATCTGGGGAATATGGTAATATCAGCAGACCTTTCCTCCACGGAAGGCGATATACATTTTCGGGTCGTCCAAATTAGCAGAACAAAAATCCCCTGAGCTTTGTCTATCAGAAGTTTTTGTAAAACTATGTCGATGACACTGAAAGGCGGAAATGCATAACACTTTAAATCTGTCCAGCATAGTTGAAATGCATTACAAATAAAAACCCCGGATCAGACTTCAACGAAATATATTTTGGTAGTTTTGCATTTAATCTCGGAGAAAACAAATCTATTACTGCCTGATTAGAAAACCTTTTATTTTTCAAAATAGTGTCATGTTACATCAATTCAGTTTTATCGTTAAACATACAACTCTTTGCATCTGCTAATGTGTTTTTTTTACCAGGCAAGTGAGTTGCTGTCAGCCACATATTTCATTTTTGAGCAAACTGCTATCAAATTACACAAATCTGAGCGCGTGCCCCCATATGATTTTTTTTTCTTTTAGAAGTTCACGAAAGGTCATCATTCCCAGACAGACAGCCTTGAGTTCAAGATAATTTATGTTACCAGATAGTTCAGATGCACTCCACTGACAGCCTTTGCTAAAATTATTACAAAGAGCTCCCAAGCCAATTAATGAAGAGTCTGTTGTCAGAGTAATTTGCGTGGGAGGCCCATAAATAGGTGACCCGTTATTGATTTCAGCGGAGGTTAACCACCAATGTAAATCTTCAATCGCTGTAGGTGTTAAGCACATTTTCATATCAAAATTACCTTTTGTACCTTTTAAGGCAGCTGATTTTTCTTGTTCTTATAATTGTGTATAAACAAATCCAAACTGAATAGCGAAACAGCTAGAGACAAGAGTTCCTATAAGTTCTGTGATTTTGCGTATAGCTATACCTCTATGTTGCATAGCAAGTGCTTCTTGTATTTTCTTTTTCAGCTTTGTTTGTTTCAATTTAGTCAAATATATACGCATAGTGATAGAGTTAAGTATAAACCCTAGAAATGTTAACATTTGCGTTGGTTGGAACACTGATTTATTTTCATTGAAACTAAAGCCTAACTGTGAAATGAGATCTCTCGTACACTGAACATTGTGTAAACATTCTCGATAACTGTTACCTTGAAAATAAGAGTCATCAATGTAAATAACTAACAGTAAACCTTGTGCACGTAGCTGACCAAATACGGGTTTCATTTATTAAGTGGGGCGTCTGTGGCCGAGTGGTTAAGGTCGTTGATTTCAAACCACTTGCCCCTAACCGCTGTTGGTTCGAATCCCGACAGGGACTTAAGATTTGTTCATGTGAGGAAGCTATCCAGCTAGCTTACGGAACGTCGGTGGTTCTACTCAGGTGCCCGTTCGTGCCTAAAATAATGCACCGAAGGTCACCTGAGGTCTTCCTCCACAAGTAAAGCTGGGACGTCGCCTACTGTGTCGATGTGACGTTAAATCCAAAAACAAACTAAATTAATCAAGTTAACAGTCTTGGAGCACATGCTAACACATTTGGTAGACATGTGTATGCCTTTCCACATGAATCGTAATTTTTTTTGAAAAAAGTTAAACACCGTAAACAGTATTATAAGCGTCTTTTTAGTCCAACTTTGTTTTTTTCTGAAATATTTTTCAGTTGATCTGCGATCTTGTCGCCAAACAAATATTCAGTGACAGGATTATGCTGAGAACAAATGGATTAAATTCTTTTCGCATTTGATCTCTTCTTCTGGCTTTATAATCATTACTGGCTGAAGAGGTAAATGCCAAATTGTCCACTTATAGAGTAACAACTTCCTCTTCATTCACCTACTCTGCGTTTTGTTTGGAATTTACTAGAATATCGATAGCCCTCATCACGGGAACACCCTCCATATTTCAGAATTGACACTTGGGGTTGTCAAATTATAAGTCACCTAGGCGCAACAAGAAAAATCTGCTGTAATAGTAAAGTGAGACACAATATAGTTTCAGTTATCCTGCTGAATTACGATAAATTTAGATAGTTCATTGGCGTATAATAATAGATATGATTAATTATTGACTGATGGCATTAAATCCTTTCGCAACTTAACCGTCTTTTGACACTAATGCACTTTATTTGATAGACATTTCAGATAAAGAGAAATATTATTTAAAGTATCTGTCATAAACGTGCATTACAATGTTGTTAAATGTTAACCTTATATTTTAAAGCTTTAATTGGACGGAAAAATTTGTTAAATGTTGCAAAATACTTTTGTTTACATAGCATTTTTTTAAAGATATGCATATATGATCACTGATAACTCGACTAACCTAGGCATGCGCTTTACTTAAAGTGGGCCTTTTTGCACCTTTTTATATGGAATAGTAACATTTTTGTCAAATCGACGAAGCCACAATATCTGACGACAACAACAAAAATGTTTTCGTTAAATATTTGTTTTTGTTGTTTTTTTTTGTTTTATTCAATTAAAAGATGTCAGCATGTTCACGTTTTTTTTGTCTCAATACTATATCTATTTTCCTGACAACAAATGTCTTCTATTCGCAAATCATCAGAATGTCCAATTTTTTTCCATTAGTTTCTCAGTGATCCGAGTTATTATCGTATAAAATAAGGCAATTTTTGTCTTTTGCCAAGTCAGTGTACTGTCAATCTTGATTTTGAGTTTGTGCGACCAATATATAAAAAATAACAAATAAGAAAAAGCACTTTTTTCAATTTGAGAATTACACTAACTGATAAAGGTGCCTGTGCTCGAATATGATAACTTATTACGCGAAATGCATGTTGTATATTCGATAACAATTTCTAAACAGCTTTGCATTTAATACTTTGTTTTTATTAAAGCTTCCAGAAATTTTAAGACTGTTTATTCAAATTTCATAAGCAGATGTTACGTTTTGATAAATTTATTATTACTATTTACTCCGAATTATTAAACCGAGTTAATGTTTATACAGTAGGCGACCAATGTAAAAACCCCACTTCAGCTTTCTTTGACAGCAAGGTGGTCTTATTATTGGTCGAAGTGTTAAAATGAAATATATTTATAATGATTCAGATAGGCCTAGGTCTTTAGTTTTAGTTTGATTAGGCCAGAAATCTCTGTGATTTAATTATTGTGCAAATTTACAGAAAAACGTCTTACACTTTTCAATATTCAACTAAGTGCCCGTTCTAATCATGGCTGTGTTCTGTAAGACAATAGCTTCAAAGTGGTAGGAATGAGATTGCACTTGTGAGTTATCTGTGTGATGTGCAGCTTAATTTTGCCAAGATATTTCCCTATTCGTGCAAAATTGTCATATCTAATATCTAAACTGACTTAAAAAAAGCCCACGTTCTAGGAAGTAAAATTGAAAATGATGTTATTTATAATAAAGAGGAAGACTGAAGTCAGATTTTGAAAACTTGGTAAACGAGATTTATCATTTGGCCACCAGACAAACCTATTTGGTGTAAAATTCAAATATTACATAAAGTTTGCCTAGAATTCGGCTGTCAAGTTAATTGTTGGGAATATTGCTTATGACAGTGATCGATTATCCATTTTCGTCTCATGGGACATAATTATAAATTGTTATTATTTAAGGGCTATAAAAGATTATACTTGAGGAAATTAAAAGCTCATCAACAAACTTTATTGTTCTCAAGACGATCATTAATCGTAAAATGTGCCAAATCATGTTTGAATAGTCTTCAATGCCATATTTTTAATTCTTCTTTAGTAATAGTTGTATCCTATATCTATTATACATTTATACTATATCATGTTTTACACATTTAAAGATTTAGTTTTCTTTTCAGTTAATCATTGTGATATATTGTTTGTATTATGTACGCTTATGAATTGAAAAGTGTCTGTGTACGTTAATAAATTAACAAATAAATAAGTCCAACCGATCTACCGACAGACGATCGCTCGATTTATCGGTCACGCGGTGGGCGAGTCGGTCATTCAGTTAGTCAGTCAAAAGTAAATTTTTGTTTTCATTCAGAGCATATAATGAATCATGCGTTATAAATTTGCAGCTTGTAGACGTTCATACCATTGACTACCTTTAAATTATCTCTTTGTTTGATAAGTTTAAATTCTCTTTATTCTAATGTCAATAACAAAATAAATTAACGCTAATGACTTTGAATTTAACATTTAAAGACGCACACAACGGTATATATATCATCAATATTATTTAATTTAAAGAGAACAAAATTGCAATCAAATTTATCTTAGGCCGCCCTCATCTGTTATCAAACAATTAATACGTGGACATTTCGCATATTCCATGCAAATCAGACAATGAGTCTAGTTATGCACTTTTTAAAAAAAATCATACCGTTTCCTTTTAACTTACCTGACCACAAAGTGGTCAAAGTGAGGTATTGTGATGGGGATTTGTCGTTCGTTGTGCGTCGTGCGTCGTCAACACTCTAACAGTTAAAATATTGATTGAATCATTTTCAAACTTTATCAACATGTTTGGCTCAATAAAATACAGGTCAAGTTTGAATATAGGTCATCTCCGGTCAAAAACTAGGTCACATGACCTAAAATTAGATTAAACCATGTTTTCACCCTAGTGGCTGCAGTTTTGATCCAAATGTCCTAAACATTGATAAGAAAGATTGGTTTGATGATTTCTAGGTCAAGTATGAAAATGGGTCATCTCTGGTCTAAAACAAGGTCACATTAGCATAAAATAGAAGAATCTTGTTAACACTCTAGTGGCTCCAGTTTTGATGCAAATATTCTGGAAATTTGTCAGGAAAATTGTTTTGATGATTTTTAGGTTAAGTTTTTATATGGGTTATCTTGGGTAAAAAAAAACTGGGTCACAGAAGCTAAAAGTAGAAGAATCTTGTTAACACTCTAGTGGCTACATTTTTTATTTAAATATTTTGAAATCGGTTAGAAAAATTGTTTTGATGATTTCTAGGTAAAGTTCGAATAAAAGTTGTATTGGGTCCAAACCTAGGTTACAGGTCAACATGGAACAATTTTGTAAACTCTTAGTGGCTGCTGTTGTCATTCATATATCCTTGAAATTGGTCTGAAATTTTGTTTAAATTATTTCTAGGTCAACATCGAAAATGGGTTACCTGGGGTCAAAAATTAGGTCACACTGCCCAAATATGTATAAACCTTGTTAACACTAGATGTAACATTTTTGACGTTATTGTCATCAAACTTGGCAAGGATGCTTGTCTATGACATTGCTCAGATGAGAAAATGGATCAGGGGAGCGATATAAGGGCCATCTTGACCCTATTGTTCCTAAAACTATTTTAATAAAACCCACATGTGTGTGATGGTTTAAGGAGTGCCAGATTAAAAAAAGAAAGGAAAAATATTAAAATACAATATATCATCATCATTAATATCATCATCTAATAATCATGATCTTACCATCATCATCTTCATCATCATCATCATCATCATCATCATTGTCGTCGTCGTCATCATCCTTACTTATCATCATTATCATCATCTTTGTTGTCGCTGTTATATGTTTAGAACAATGACCTTTAAATTGTGTATTTATGTCCTAATCTCATTCGGTTTCAAACATGTGATATGACAAAAAATTTAACTACATTATCACATCGAAACACATCAAATGTTTTACAATATTTTCAACATCTTAAAAAATATCTTAATAGTGAAAAATGGCCTGGAATGGTCTAAGTACGTGCTACCAATTCATTCCGACGGTTTACATGTTTTTATTTTCCTAAGTTTTTTCAGGCTGTTAGGCTGCTAACTTCACAAAGTTAGTGTTGAACTTCGAAGCTTCAGAATTAACACAAAAGGTTCAATATCTTAAAAAAATATCACAATATTGAAAAATGCGTGGAATAGTGTAAGTAAATGCCACGCTAGGCTGCTAGACTGCAAACTTTAGACACCGTAAATATGAGACCCTTTTATTAACAGAAAAGCCTTTCAAAATACTGACGATGATAGTGACAAGTTGATGCTGATAGTGATACACTTATGACGAAGTAATGCTTTTTCTGATTTTGACTTTGATGAATATTTGATGACGTTTATGATGATATAAATGATTATGATGAGAAGTTTATTATTTATAATCATGTCAAATACGTCAAAAACGGGGGCATATTGACAAATACAAATCCTGTTTGTTTGGATCTATATTTGTTGCAATGGCAAGGAATCGACGAATTCGGCTTTCAGGAGAGCTATATTAGTGGACATCTATATGCGGCTCAAAAGGTCAGAAATGAAATACCATTGTAAGTTTTTATAAAGTCTAGACAGTCAACAGTTCTTCTCACAAGCCTATCTTTTTCTACAAGCTGATTTACACATTTATTTGTCCCATACAATGAGGAATGTAGGTTATCATTAATCGTGAATAGTGTCATCTATATTCACTCATAATTGTCCTTAAATTAAATTTCTTAATATATACGATTTTGTGCCAAAAAACACGTGCCAAGTACTTAATAGCAAGTAAATGTAGGAAGAAAGTAAGTAAGAAGTAAGAAATCACAGTTAAAGGGAAAAAACGTTTTAAGCTACATCATTATGCAAACATTAGTTATCTTCATTTATCTTTCAATCAACAGATCATTGCCGATTATACGTTTATTTTACTCTGCATACATTTAATCGTGTATGTATAAAGTTAATATAAAATATATATGTGTAGGTATTTAACTCGCAAGTCAAGTTCAAATATGGTTTTGGTTCGATGATTTTTGAAAGAATTATCCTATTTAACTTTAAAAAAAAACCTGCAAAATTTCAGTTTCTGCTTCTGTAGGAATGTATGTCAAAGAATGACATTGCACGTGCTGGTATTTTACCAGAAAATACAAATCAAGTTCTTATTTGGCCATGCTCCGGTGGCTTTTGACAGTTTTTGACAGTTTTGCCTCATGAACTTGGTAAGACATTACAAAATTTAACAGTTTTAAGCATTATCTCGTCTATATAAATGCAATTTGCAAAAGATTAACACTGAATAGGTGCATGGCCTTGAACTTTATATTGAAAATTATAGTTTGTGTAAACATTAAATAGTTTAAGGGTATTGAACTTAGAATGGTTTGTTCAAACAAATTGGGAACTTAATATGATTATAACATTTGAAATGTTTGCTAGATTCGTGGCGTTATGACACATTTTTGGTTAGAAATTAAATTTACTGCACACAAATTTAAATAAGAAATATAAAAGCTGACGTCAGCGCCGTGAAAAAAGGATAACTTTTCATATATTTCATGTAGGCAAGGAAAAACGGGATAACACGTTTAAGGTAGACGTATTAGCCTATCGCGTGTAAGGTTAGTGATTTCAATAAGAAAACTTACTTATAATCCACTTTTATAGTTATAAGTGTCCCTTCCTTCTTTTTAAATTTTTCTACACCAATTGAACCTACTTCAACATGTAATCAGCAAATTATTGCCCTTTCAGGCAAAGCATGACGACAGGTTAATACACCTGCGTAAAACGTGCTAAACATGTATATGAGGCTTATGTAACGGACATATCTTATCACTTCCACTATTTTAACCGTAAGAGGTTTTTCCTTTCAGTTGTTCACCGACGCTTACGTATTTCGGAAATAAATCATGATTCAGTCGGACAATTTGGTGACGTTGTTTTGTGGTGAGTCGAGGTTTCAATTATTTTTGTTTAACTATATTATTTATAAAGTGTACCTTTTGAATGCTACAGGATTATATCATTTTTGGTTTCTATTCATGAATAAAAGAAAAAAGGAAAAGGAAATAAATCTAGATTTCAAAACTTAACAAATATGTTTGAGCAATCTTTCAATCAAGGAAGATCACTATTCATGAAACTTGTCTGAAATATATAATTGTCTTGATGATATAACTCTCAGACGTTAACTTTTGTAACTGTTAAATGCTGCATGCAACAAAAGGATATTAGAATTGTTACAGTTATTAACTGCAGGCACCCCATATATGTTTAATTTATATCCTTTGCAGAATTGTAATAATTCTATTGTCTAGAATTTCAATTTGATATTTATAAATTAGGGAAATGTTGTAAAGTATAGATAACCTTCACAATTTTTTGGATATTACTTATAACTAGTTATGATACATATACAATAATATATTATAAGGTTCATACTATTAAATTAAAAATATGTTTCAACCTTAAAGCAAAGACGCCTAAAATGCCCTGAATAACAATTATTATAACTGAAATACCCAAATTGACTCCGTGTGACAAGTACTTTGATCTGAAGACGTCCAAACACGCACTCTGCACATTCATTGCTATGAATTTTTTCAAATAAATTTAATTTCTTTCAATCGGTACAGAGCGGACATGAAATTTTGAACTTCATGTATTATAAATGTATGTAGTATTATAAATGTGTGTGAACTTGGCCACACATGGATCTGCACCTCGTCTCATAATGGTTATCATTTCTTCCAAGCAGTTTTATTTTCCTTCAACCGGTTTAAACTCACGTTGAGCACGTTGAGGAAATGGATTTGCTTACAGTCGATTGACGACCAGACATATATTCTAAAATTATTCCGGGCCATGGTCAAATAAATCAATATGTAAACATACTATAACGTTATGGTCAAACGAATCAATATGTTAACAAACTATCACTTGTTAAGTATGTATTAGCCGTGTCGATACTCACAATTTGTAGAAAAATGATAATAATAATAAAAAAATATAATAATAATAATAATAATTATGATAATAATAATAATGATAATTGAATATACATTATGACATTTTCATTTACTGTTTATATTTTGTTTTGCTCCTAACATATTTTTTTCTCTGCAGTATGTATGCTTGCTTATACAGTATATTCTGAAAACTGTACGACCACTCAGAATTGTAAAGATTCTGGCATAACCCAATGCCTAACAGGTTACCACGTGGTTTGCCAACACCCTGATGGTGGTTCGGTAGAGACTAATGGCGGGAAATGCACATGTGCTGTTGACATTATAAGTAAATTTTCTAAAGAGTTCCTTTATATTATAACAAAAATTTATAGAGAAATAAAATGATGCTCATAATTAAATAAATGGTATAGATATAGAGGATTAGTGTTTGTTTGTGTGTAAGATGAAATTTTATTTCATCGAGTGAGCTTTCAAAACAGTATTCTCACCAGTGTGGTAACCAAGAGAGAGAATAAGTCCATAAAACTTCATCTTACTTTTCAAAGAAACACACACACTAACACATTAACTTTCTTTTTATTTATCAATAAAAAACAAATTTAAATAAATTTTCCTCAATATTTATTTTAATATTAAAATCTGTTTTTCCCCATTTGTAGCCTCATTTTTAGACAAATTTGTCATAAATACAAGAAGTCTTGAGCTGACAAAATAATTTCGAGAATCACCGTTAAATGGCGAGATCGTTGATAATATTTTTATCATTTAAAAATATGAATGATTGCTTGTTTTAGTAATAAAAACAATAAAAAAATTCAATTAGAAATAAATCACACCATCCCACTTTATTTCCGTTACTTATGGTTAATTTATATAAGACTAGGCTTTGTGCAATAGTAATGTATCAATAATTTATTGTTCAATAGGATTGCCGTATTTCAAATGAAGCGTAACACATTTACTTTGGTAAATCGGCAAACTGTGAATCAGTCTAGTGTATCGACTGTTTATAAAGTAATTTAAAACACTCAGCAGGTTAAAATATATCAGTAAATATTTATAAAAACGTATTTATAGACTTTAACCTATATAAAGTGGTCGCCATTTGTAAAATAAGTGTATTTCAAGGGAGGAAAATAATTGTGTTTGATTTAGAGGGATAACATTTGGTTTTGTTAGTCATACATCTTTTTATAAGAAAAAAACTAATTTGAGGATTGTTACAGACACAAAATCTTGTTGACAGATGTGTAAACATTCAAAAAGCGGCTTGAATATAGGAAAACATGAAATTGTTTAAAGGCTGTCTTACGAACGCTGGATTATAAACTCATTCTCCAGGTTGATGACTGTCACTGATTTTCAATTTATCATATAGCATAAAACAAAATGCAGTAATTGCTCATAGGGTACTAAGATATGTCCAGATTTCATCAAGAGCAGTTTTGCATGTGGCAGGAAATGTATTTTTCAGACTGAAAAAATGAAAGAAATTTTATTTGGTTTCTATTAAAAGTTACATCAGTTAGCAAGCGTATGTAAAAATATGGTATTATGTTTCTTCCAAAGACATTTCTACCAAATTCAATACAATGTATTTCTTTTAATGTCAAATTTAATTTGTCTGACAGTGGAATATTACTGTTTACTTTTTACAGGCTTCTGGGTCTCAAAAAGTACCACATAGGATTTTAATATCGATAACTGCAGTCTTTAATTGTAGGAGAACATTGATTTTATCCTATTAAAACTTTGACCATATAATTAAAGTGCCTTAAAGGCGTCAGCTCCTTGCATACGATATGTATATATCAATATAAAGACCAGCGCCTAACATACAAGTTGATCATATCAACATATTAAGGACTTCAGCCCCTAACAAGCGATATGTATATATCAACATAAAAACAAGCTCCTTGCATACGATATATATATATATATGACAACGTAAAGACTTCAGTTCTTTGCATACGATATGTATATATCAACATAAAGACCAGCTCATTAGATATGTATATATCAATGATTTGTTAGTGCTCAACCTTTCCACGTGTCTGACTTAATCTTATCGTAATCAGAGAGTCACTTTTTGATCCGTTCTAAATATAATCATACAATGACCAAACACATATCTTAAAGAAATATCTACAGATCACGATTTGTTAGATTCTGAATATGATTTGTGTGACACAATTGTTTTTTAATGTTTCATACTATGTTACTACTCTATTTTTCATTGTTCTCTTTGTAGCATGCATAACGCAAGCCGATTGTATAGCGCTGGACCTTGAAAGCTATAAGTGCATCAGTGATGGCCACAAACACTGTTATGACAATAAATGTATCTGTAGCAGATGGTAAAAGCGTAAACATGTACCCGACATGAAAATAAATTCTGTCTCTCCTACATGAGTTCATTATTTTAATGATGTCCTATAAAGTTACGTGTAATGTTTAAATTGTTGAGAAAAATAGCCAATAATGCGGGAATGTTTGTTACTTTAACGTGGTTTATTGACGGAGTATTTTTATAAGATAAGAAAGATAGACAACTTTCAGCTCACCTCGAATACATGAAAACAAGCTTGTAACGTACACTTTTCGTCAAGATAAACAAATTTATGTGACGACTTAGACAGATTTGACACTTTTTTACCTTCAATGCGTTTTAAGATATCTGTAATTATGTAGATTCATAAAATACATATAACGTCTTGCAACGTTAATTATGTTAAAGCTAATAGACCTTTTTACGACGCGGCATGTTTCTATGCAGAACTGTAAAAGAATGAACTCATATTTAATAGCTTTTACAGCATCTTTTGATCCCCCCCCCTCAAAAAGCAAAGAAGCGTTGTGGTCATAAAACGAATGGTAAAGACGAGGAACACTTTTTTTTCCAGAATTCTCCCTTGCCCACGTTGGACCTGAAAATCGTTGTAATTATTTGAAATAAGTTTTTTTTTATTTTATGATATTTTTAAAGTTTGTGGCCCAGCTGCCTTATCTTCTTTTGCAACACATATTTTATATATATATATAAAACAGTCTAAACAACTCTTCATAGAATTTAAATTTCTTCTAACTTTAATAAAATATAAGGATATAAGGCGCAAATCACTTTTAAAGAAGATTTATGTTTTTGTTTAGTTGATGGCGTAACAGTGTAATCTTTTAATACAGTTCAGAATTCATAAAAACAAAAGGTTTTTAATGAGGTTCTGGAGACATTTCCCGTCAGTAAACGCTATAACGTATTAACTGCAAAAAGGAGTTAAATTTATAAACAAGAGGGCCATGATGGCCCTGGATCGCTCACCTGACACAACCGCATCCAAGCAATGTTTTAAACAAGCATCATGGCCAAGTTTGATGACAACTGAGTCAAACATGTGACCTCTAGCGGGTTATAAAGATTTTTCCATATTTGGGCAATGTGACCTCATTTTCGACCTGACACAACCCATATTCAAACTTGACCTAGAAATCATCAAAACAACCTTCCTGACCAATTTCCAGGAAATTTGGATCAAAACTGCAGCCACTAGAGTGTTAACCTTTTGCCCCATGAGCATATTGCAAAAAATCGCCGTTTTCATTGAAAAGCCTCCTGTAACAAGTTCAAACTGCTATGAAACTATGAAAAATGCTTCAATACTCAATGAAACTTGGCACAAATGTTGACTACACCATAGCCTCTGTAACAGCATGCTCAATGGTAAATTTCCTGTTACCATGGCAACGGGGGGACTTCTCAAAATTGCCAAAAATCACTATTTTGCATTGTTTTTTTTCCATCAAAACTAATTTCAAAGTGCGACAACTTCTCAATGAATTCAGATAGAGTAAAAGGCTTTTCAGCGTCGGTTACTAGTTACCCCAAGATCACCCTGAGACCATTTTTAGCCTGTCACATGTCAAAAATTTTCTTGGCGATGAGGGGGACTCCGCCCCCCTTCAAACCACCCAAACAGAAGGGGGCACATCCCCCTTCTGGCAACCCCCTGATGATATATTTGGATGGCGGACGGCGCCGAAAAAGCGGTCACTTTTTTAACAACATTTCTCAAACGGAAAACAGTGTTTGGGGCCTAAATAGGGTATTTTTTCACTGTTTGAGGCCTCAAAGGGGGGGGGGCAAAAAGCCGTCGAAACACGCTTATATAAGGGAAAAGGTTAAAAAGATTTTTCTATTTTTAGCTCCTGTGACCTAGTTTTTGACTGGACATGACCAATCTTAGCACTTGATCCAGAAATCATCTAAACAACCTTTCTGACAAATTTCCAGAGTATTTGAATCAAAACTGCAGCCACTAGAGTGTAAACAAGCTTTTTCTATTTTTAGCTCCTGTGACCTAGTTTTTGACCTGAGATGACCCATCTTCGAACTTGACCCAGAAATCATCAAAACAACCTTCCTGACAAATTTCCAGAATATTTGAATCAATACTGCAGCCACTTGAGTGTAAACAAGCTTTTTCTATTTTTAGCTCCTGTGACCTAGTTTTTGACCGGAGATGACCCATCTTCGAACTTGACCTAAAAATCATCAAAACAACCTTCCTGACAAATTTCCAGAATATTTGGATGAAAACTGCAGCCCCTAATGTGTAAACAAGCTTTTCTATTTTTAGCTCCTGTGACCTAGTTTTTGACCGGAGATGACCCATCTTCAAACTTGACTTAGATATCATCAAAACAACTTTCTTGACAAATTTCCAGAATATTAAGATGAAAACTGCAGCCACTAGAGTGTTAACAAGCTTTTTCTATTTTTAGCTCCTGTGACCTAGTTTTTGACCGGAGATGACTCATCTTCGAACTTGACCTAGATATCATGTAAACAACCTTCCTGACAAATTTCCAGAATATTTGGATGAAAACTGCAGCCCCTAGAGTGTTAACAAGCTTTTTCTATTTTTAGCTCCTGTGACCTAGTTTTTGACCGGAGATGACCCATCTTCGAACTTGACCTATATATCATCAAAACAACCTTCCTGACAAACTTCCAGAATATTTGGATGAAAGCTGCAGCCACTAGAGTGTTAACAAGCTTGTTCTATTTTTAGCTCCTGTGACCTAGTTTCTGACCGGAGATGACCCATCTTCGAACTTGACCTAGATATCATCAAAACAACCTTCCTGACAAATTTCCAGAATATTTGGATGAAAACTGCAGCCTCTAGAGTGTTAACAAGCTTTTTTCTATTTTTAGCTCCTGTGACCTAGTTTTTGACCGGAGATGACCCATCTTCGAACCTGAACTAAAAATCATCAAACAACCTTCCTGACAAATTTCCAGAATATTTGGATGAAAACTGCAGCCTCTAGAGTGTTTACAAGCTTTTTCTATTTTTAGCTCCTGTGACCTAGTTTTTGACCCGAGATAACTCATCTTCGAACTAGATCAGTATTTCATTGAGACAAACATTCTGACAAAGTTTGATGATGATCCAATCAAAACTGTGACTGCTAGACTGTTAACAACTCAATTGTTAGAGTGTTAACAAGCTTTTTCTATTTTTAGCTCCTGTGATCTAGTTTTTAATCGGAGATGACCCATCTTCGAACTTGACCTAGATATCATTAACACAACCTTCCTGACAAATTTCCAGAATATTTGGATGAAAACTGCAGCCTCTAGAGTGTTAACAAGCGTTTTCTATTTTTAGCTCATGTGACCTAGTTTCTGACCCGAGATAACCCATCTTCGAACTCGATCTGTATTTTATTGAGACAAACATTCTGACAAAGTTTGATGATGATCCAATCAAAACTGTGACTGCTAGACTGTTAACAACCCAATTGTTGACGACGCACGACGCACAACGCACGACGACGGACGCCGGACATAGCCCCATCACTATACCTCACCTTGACCACTTCGTGGTCAGGTGAGCTAAAAAGAGGGCAATAATGGCCCTTATATCGCTCAACTGATTATTTAGGCACCTTATTACAATGTGAGTAATGCATGATTTTGTCTCCAGTATTTAAATTTTCCTATTTCAGAAACGGTAAAAGATAGATCCATATAATAATACATTATCTGTTTCTACTCACAAAGATCTTTCAAATGGTATATAAATCCAAGGGTTGCATGGATTTTGAGAAAAGAAACTGCGTTTTCATCTACTAGCCTTGTAACATCTGACATATTTGCGGACCAAACGTGTTCATGGAATTTCCGTGTTAAACGTCCAGAACCTGTCGTTATTTGCAAAAACCAAGATTATTCATATTGGGATCTTCAAACAAGTCACAGACTATAGTTTAAATGGAGAATAGATTCGCGCGCTCCATGTCGTCATATAATCAATCGCGTACCATGGCAACATAATAGCTCGGCCTATTAAAGGAATAACAAAAAAACTAATTTGTTCCGTTCAAATGTATTTTAAATATTTTATTGAAAATGAACGTTTATAATAAAAGGAATAATAGATGAAAGCACTGTTCTGGTTTATGTCATTGCTTTCTTTGATGTATTTATAAAAAAGAATACACAATTTTTCACAATCTGCTTCAATGATACGAACTACCAAAACAGCGCATACATGTTATATCTTAATCCCTACTTTATTATCATAATAAATGTTCTATAACTGAAAATCTTATCATTGAAAATTGTTTATTTTTTATTTTCAATAAATTCCTTTTATTTATTATTATATTTGTTATTATTCCAAACTGTGCAAACAAAACAAGTAACTGTGATAATGCAAAATCTATTAGGCATCACGTAATGTATAACTGAATTTGAGAGAACATGATCTAAATGGAAACATTAAATGAGGAAGAAACAGCGTTGCCTAAAGAGCTATCAAATGTCAAATGACTGGTTAAAATTAGCTTTGATGGACCTAGTGATATTTATATCGTTTTTTAGACAATAACTCCTCCAGGGAAAATAAAATTCACACATCTATACACAACGAAACGATGTTTTAATAATGAGCGTTACATTACAAGCGTGTTAAAAAACTATGATAATCTTTCACTATAAAAAGTTCATATTTCGTTTGTAATAAATTGAATAATATATCCATGTAGCTTTTTTTCTATAAATGAAGAGATTACTTCAAACATTTTGCATGAAGCTAGTCATCTAAAGCAGGAATAAAACAGAAAAAAATGATCACACAGTTCCCCTTTTGATATATTGCTTGAAAACATATTGCATTTTCTTCTGTAATATGTAAACATCAACAAAGGTATGTTTGATAAAATGATACACCAAACAAAATAGTTGGCCAGTGTTAATTTATTCTTACCCAAACCGTTTCTAGGTCCATGCTTATTTTCATGAAAAATTTGAAATTTAAAATACATTTAATAAAAAATCAAATATTTGAGAACTAAAGTATTGTCAAGTAAACAAATAATGAAGTTTACAAATCTCTCTACAAGAAAAACCAACAATAAGGTAAGATTATGCAAAAAAACGCCCTTTCTGCAATAGAAAATCAGTAGAAATATGGAGATAATTACTGCAAAATCAGTCATTAATAGCAAATAACATGCCAACCATCTCTTGAATTGTGAATATTTCCATTATTCCATTATTCTTAAAATCATTTTCTCCAAGTTGATTTTCTTGAAATATTTTGGGTCATCTGGAGGGATGCATTTTAAAGTATTTGTGTTTTGCTGCATATCGTCATTTTAATCCTGTAAAATGGTCATGTAAAATAAAAGCGTACATGTACATTACATGCAACCCGTCTCTTTCAAAGCTCGAGGAATGAAAAACATCAGTTGAAAGATAGTTTTTTTTTAATATAATTTACTTGATGTTATTTTTCTAAAAGTTATATAGCATTCTTGTTATTTTATACATATACATTTGTAAATTATTTTTTAATAAGCACGCGTTACTAAAAGTCTACGATATATGGTCATTGAATATGAGTCTCAATCTATTTTTAGACTGGGAAAATCCAATTCAGCCAGTGAATATGATTCTATAAAAAGTTCTGTTGACTACGGTTTGGACCAATGTGATTGCAGCTATATTTAGATCATATAATAATATTTTATGTTAAAATAATCATAAAATAAGTGATGATAATAAATTATGAACATTTTTTAATTTAATTAAAAGAGCATGTCAACGTTGTTTTTTTTGCTGTCTCAGTACATTTGCTCCAGCATCGTATGTACAATACTACGAGTATATCTATTTTCCTGACAATATGGATAAATAATGTCTTATATACAGAAAAAAATAGCTTTTCGTATAGATATATCTTTATTAAAAAGAATTTATATGTAGGCATGCATTTTGAATATGAATCAATAGTAAGCATTTATAATGGGTAGCTTTTTTCACAATATTAAGTAAAGACTTGGGTAACTTATATGGTTTTCCTTTAAAGACAATAAAATGTTACCTTCCTTATCCCAAATGTGATATGTAAAGAAAAGTTGAAACAGTTATTGGATCATAAAAAGTTGGACTGACATGTATATTCATTGAAGAAGTATGTTTTACGAACAGCTATATGCAGTGACAAATTATCACAAAATCGGCACAAAATCTTTTATTAAACATTTCTTATCAAATTCGGAAACTATAAAATATAACAAGTAGACCAAACAGAAAACCAAACAACAAATTAAATAAAAATGTTAACTGATGTGTTGTATATGTATCGGAAATGTCAGTTTCTTGTAGGGAAGCTATTTATCCAAAGGAACTGATTTGTTTAAAGTTGGCTGAATGTCAGTGCGTTCTCATTGAGATAATATGGGGATCTGTTCCTATCATTGTTTTACACTTTGGTGTTCGGATAACAATCGATTGTTTTTTGTTTGTTTTTGTTTGTTTTTTCTTCTTCTTTTTCTGTTCTTACCGGAAAGGCATTTTTCTATAGCAGTCATTCAATCGTAGGTCTACGCATCATAAATTATTTAATTAAGTACTTGCATGTTATTGGCAAATGGTTGTTGTGATTGTTTGTGACCGGAAAGGCAAGTTTCTAAAGCAGTCATTCAACTAAAAAAATGCACGTGTATGTAAATTATTATTGAAAAAGATACTTGAACGAGTATGTTATGGATTTGTTTTGTGTTGATGTTGAAAATTTGGACGGTATATAATGATGGAAAGAGGGAATTGTCTGTTAATATTAGGCTCTGAAAATCAAGGACATCATTATAACTAAAGGAAACAAATCTTAAAAAAGAAATATCAAGCAAGTAAGTGTAAGACAATACGTATATTCCATCCACGACCACTAAATTACCTGCTCGCTTAAAACGCAGGAAATAATATAATATACCTGCTAGTGGAAACAGTTCAAATGGACTACAAGTGTATTCTATTCTTAAATCATCTAAATGTCCAATTACTTTACATTAGTTTCTCAGTGATCCGAGTTATTTTCGTATTATATAAGGCACTTTTTGTCTTTTGCCAAGACAGTGTACTGTCAATTTTGATTTTAAGTTTGTGCGACCAATATTTTAAGAATACTATTATCATAAAGAAATTAGAAAACGCACAATTTTCAATTTGAGAATTACACTAGCTGATAAAAGTGACTGCTCTAGAATATGTTAAATTACTACGTCAAATACATGTTGTATATTCGATAACACTTTCTAAACAGCTTTGCATTCCATACTTTGTTTTTATAAAAAGTGATTTTCAGACTGTAAATTCAAATGTCATAAGCAGATGTTACGTTTTGATATATATTCTTACTTTTTACTCCGAATTATTAAATCGAACTAAAGTTTAATAGACTACCGATTTTATCCCACCACCACCCCCACTTGAGTTTAAGTTAACTATATCACACAGTGAGCAGTGAAATACAGAAACAAACACATGCATGAAAATAATGTTATATATTATATAAATCATTCATGTGTATCAGTTGTAGGCATTTCGGGATTTGAAAATTTGCACGTGTGAAAAAAATATGAATTTGATTAGGCCTGAAATCTCTGTGATTTCATTGTTGTGTAACGTTTGAGAAAACTTCTTATTCTTTTACACTGTTCAAATAAGTGTCAGTTCCAATCATGGCTGATTCTGTAACACAATAGGATTTAAGTGGTAGGAATGCACTTGCACGTGTGAGTTAAATATATGTCATGTGCAGCTAAAGATTGTCAAAAGATGTTTCTGTCAGGACACAGTGTTCCTGCTGTCAAATTCGATAAGCCCACGTTCGAGGAAGTAAAATTGAAAATGGTGTTATTTATACTGAACAGGATAACTGAAATCAGTATTTGAAAACTTGGTTAATGAAATTTAGAAATATTTAATTATTATTTGGCCACCAGACAAAACTATTCGGTGTTAAAATCAAATATGACTTAAAGTTTGCCAAGAACTCCGCTGTCAAGTTAATTGCCGGGAATATTGTTTATGACAGTGATTAATTATCTATGGAGCTTAAAATAGAAACAAATCTTGTTAACACCCTAGTGGCTGCAGCTTTCCTCTAAATGTCCTGAATATTGATCAGAAAGATTGGTTTACTGATTTCTAGGCCAAGTATGAATATTGGTCATCTCTGGTCTAAAACAAGGTCACATGAGCTAAAAATATAAACATCTTGTTAACACTCTAGTGGCTGCAGGTTTGATCCAAATATTCTAGAAATTTGTCAGTAAAGTTGTTTTAATGATTTCTAGTTTTTATATGGGTTATCTTGGGTAAAAACTATCTCACATAAACTAGGTCACATAAGCTAAAAATAGAAGAATCTTGTTAACACTCTATTGACTGCTTTTTTATCAAAATATTTTGGAAATTGGTAAAAATAACTGTTTTGATAATTTCTAGGTCAAGTTCGAATAAGAGTTGTATCGGGTCAAAATCTAGGTTACAGGAGCTAAAAATGGAACAATTTTGTGAACTTTCTAGTGGCTACTGTTCGTTCATTATTCAAATATCCTTGAAATTGATCTGAAATTTTGTTTTAATTATTTCAAGGTCAACATCGAATATGGGTTACCTGGGGTCAAAAATAAGATCACACTGCCCAAATATGTAAAAACCTTGTTAACACTAGATGTAACATTGACGTAATTGTCATCAAACTTGGCCAGGATGCTTGTCTTAGACATTGCTCGTATGAGGTTGATGTGTCAGGGGAGCGATCTAGGGCCATCTTGATCCTAAACTTTTTAATAAAACCCACATGTGTGTGATAGTTTGAGGAGTGGTGGATTTAAAAAAAAAGAAATGAAAAACATAAAAATAAAAGTTTCATCATCATTAACATCATCATCTTGTCATCATGATCTTCTCATCATCGTCATCAACAACATCATCGTCATCGTCGTCGTAATCATCCTTATCATCATCATCTCATCATCATGTCATCATTATCATCATCATCTTTGTTGTCGCTGTTATATTTTTAGTAAAATGACCTTTTACCTGTGTATTTAAAACCGAATGTCATTATCTCATTCGGTTTCAAACATGTGATATGACATAAATTTCACCTACATTTTTACATCGAAAAACATCAGATGTTTTTCAATATTTTCAACATCTTAAAAGATATCTTAATAGTGAAAAAAATGGAGTGGAATGGTCTATGTAAGTGCTACCGTTTCATTCCGACGGTTTACATTTTATTAACTATCCTTAGTTTTCTTCAGGCTGCTAGGCTGCTAACTTCGAAAGCGTCAGAATGAAAACAAAAGGTTCAATATCTTAAATAAAAGATCACAATATTTAAAAAGGCGTGGAATGGTGTCATTGATGCATTGCCGACCTTTGTCTTGTTTTAACTATTTTAGTTGTTTTTTTAGGCTGCTAGCCTAAGGATGCTAGTCTGCCAATTTTAGGCTGTTAGGCTGCCAACTTTAGGAACATTAAACATGAGACCCTTTTCAATATACTGACGATGATGATGACAATGATGATGTTGATAGTGATATACTTATGACGAAGGTGATGTTTCTTTTTCTGATTTTGACTTTGATGACGAATTGATGACATTTATCATGATGATATAAATAAATGATTATGATGAGAAGATTTTTACTTTAAATGATGACAAATACGTCAAAATGGGGGCATATTGACAAATACAAAGCCCGTTTGTTTGGATCTATATTAGTTGCAATGGCGGCAAGGTTGCAAGGTTTCGATGAATAAAGCTCTCAGGAGAGCTATATTTGTGGACAGCTATATGCGTCGCAACAGGTCAGAAATGAAAGACCATTGTAAGTTTGTATAAAGACTAGACAGTCAACGTTTCTTCACACGAGCTTATCTTACACATTCCCTTTTCCCATACACTTATGAATGTAGGTTATCATTAATCGTGAATATTGTCATCTATATTCACTCATAATTGTCCTAAAATTAAATTCTATATATGCGATTTCGTCTCAAAAGAACACGTGCCAAGTACTTAATAGCAAGTAACAGATAACACAATTATAAGGAAGAAACGGTCCCAAGCAACATCATTATACAAAATTTAATTATCTTCCATCTCATCATTGCCGATTACACGTTTATTTTACTTTGCATAAGACTTAATCAGAGCTTTTATTGTATGAATTGTTTCCATCGAAAAGCAAACAACATAACAAGTATATTTGTTTGCAATTTTTAAGAAGAATGATAGCAACACAATGAATTGTTAGAAAAAAATGAAATGTTCAGTTTCCGCACTCATTCTTTTGTAGAAATGTGTGAATAAAGTTATGTGTAGGTATTTAACCAGCAAAAACAAGTCAATTTTAGAATTTGGTTTTGGTTTGATGATTTTTGAAAAGTTATCCTATTGTTTAACATTGAAAAAAAAAATCTGTATCCGCTTTTGTAGGAATGTATGTCCGAGGTTGACATTGCACGTGCTGCTATTTAACCAGAAAATACAAGTCAAGTTTTTATGTGGCCATGCTCCGATGGTTGTTGACAGTTTTGCCCATTGAACTTGGAAAAAAATTACAAAAGCATAATCTCGTCTACAAAAAATGCAAATTGCAATTTGCAAAAGATTCACACTGAATAAGTGCATGGCCTTGGACTTTGTATAAAAATAGTTTGCGTTAATATTTAATAGTTTAAGGGTATTGGAAACAAAATTGGAAATCAATATGATTATAACATTCGAAGTTGTGGCTGCTTGCAGAGGCATTCGTGACGTTACGACAAATTTTTGGTTAGCAACTTAATTTACTGCACACAATTTTAAATAAGAAATATAAAAGCTGACATCAGCGCCGTGAAAATCGGATATCTCTACATATATTTTATGCAGTCAAGGGAAAACACACGCCTGGTAAATGATAGAGCTAACTCTATCGGAGGTATACGGTAAATCGCTTTATCGCTACTTCCGAGTGAGCTAGTTCATGTCGCTAAAATTGTGGTGGTGTTTCCCAGTTAGCGAATTCAGCGTTGAAATGGACCGTCTCATCATGAAACAGATTTTTTGTCCTCAAAATTTCATCTAAACGGCGTTTTGGATTAAAAACAAATATGTTTCAAGTAGATATAAGGTCTAGAGATGAAATAAGATTGAAATCAGATCAAAACATAACCTAATTAAGAAAATATTGGATATTTGTTCTTGGAGACAGCTCTGTCGTGAAGGAGGTAGTCACGCCAAGGAGATAGCTCTATGGTTACATACAAAGTGCCTGATTGTGTATTTTATTCATAACTTTTATCACGACACAAAAATTTAATAAAGTCAATATTATACTAATGTTATTACTTTACATGTATATAATGGCATAATTTGCATAATAAAACATTAACATTTACAGCGTATTTACATATTTATTTTTATCTGAATCGCTGTTTAAATTGGAGGAAAAAATATATGTTTCATTATGAAACGGTCCATTTCAATGCTGAATTCGCTAACCGGTAAACGTCGCCACAACTACATTTCAAACACAATTATGACAACTTTACGTTTTCTTGAAACTTCAATCAAATCTTCATCGCATAGCATTTTCTGATTTTCGGTATTTTGTGCAGAATTTACAAAATATATAAAAAGTAAAAACACTTGACACTTGATTTTAGCGACATGCACTAGCTCGGAAGTAGCGATAGGGCGATTTACCGTATACCTCCGAAAGAGGTAGCTCTATCATTTACCAGGCGTGAAACAGGATGAACACGTTAAAGGTAGACGTATTTGCCTATCGCGTGTGAGGTTATAAATTTCAATAAGATAATTTTCGTATAACTCACTTTTATAGTTATAAGTGTTCCTTCCGTCTTTTAAAATTTTTCTACACCAATTGAACCTACTTCAACACGTAAACAGCAATGTATTGCCCTCTCACGCAAAGCATGATAACAGGTTAATGCACCTGCGTAAAGCGTGCTAAACATGTATATGAGGCTTATGTAACAGACATATCTTATCACTCGTAAGAGGACTTTCCTGTCAGTTGTTCACAGGCGCTTTCGTATTTCGGAAATAAATCATGATACAGTCGGTCAATTTGGTGACGTTGTTTTGTGGTGAGTGGAGGTTTCAATAGCAATTTTTGAACTATATGATTAATAAAGTGTACCTTTTGAATGTTATAGGATTATATGGTCTTTGGTTTCTATTCATGAATAAAATATATAAAAGGTAAAGGAAATATATCTAGATTTCAAAAAATAACAAATATGTTTGAATAATCAAGGAAGATTACTATTTAAGAAACTTGTCTGAAAAATACCCTCAGAGGTGAACTTTTGTAACTGTTAAGTGCTTCATTCAACACAAGGATATTTCATTAGAATTGTTACCGTCATTAATTGCAGACACCCCAGGTATGTTTAATGTATTTCCTTTGCAGAAATGCGTGAATTTTATTGTCCAGAATATCAATTTGATATTTATAAATTAGAGGAATATTGTGAAGTATATATAACCTTCACAATTTTTTGGATATTACTTATAACTAGTTATGATATAGATGGATTCATACATTGTAAGTTTCATACTATCAAATTAAAAATGTGTTTCAACCTTAAAGCAAAGACGCCTAAAATGCCCTGAATAACAATTATTACAACTGAAATAACCAAATTGACTCCGTGTGACAAGTATTTTGATCTGAAGATGTCCAAGCACGCACTCTGCACATTCATTGCTATGTATTTTTCAACATTATCCTTCAATCGGTACAGACCAGACATGAAATTTTGAACTTCATGTATTATAAATGTGTGTAGTATTATAAATGTGTGTGTGTGTGCCACACCTGGATCTGCACCAAGCAGTTTTATTTTCCTTCCATCGGTTCAAACTAACGTTGAGGACATGTAGTTGCTAATAACAACCGGACGATTGACGACCAGATGTATATCCTGAAATTATTCCGGGTCATGGTCAAACAATTCAATATCTAAACATACTATATCTTGTTAGCGTATGTATAAGCCGTGTCGATACATACAATATGTAGATAAATGATAATAAAATAAAATTTAAAAAATAATAATAATAATTATTATTTTTATGATAATAATAAAAATGATAATTGAATATACATTATGACATTTTCATTCACTTCACTGTTTCTATTTTGTTTTGCAGCTAACATATTTTTTTCTCTGCAGTGTGTATGCTTGCTTATACAGTATATTCTGAGGACTGTACGACCACTCAGAATTGTAAAGATTCTGGCGCAACCAAATGCCTAACAGGTTACCACGTGGTTTGCCAACACCCTGCTGGTAGTGGGGTAGTGACTGATGGTGGGAAATGCACATGTGCTGTTGACGACATAAGTAAATTTTCTAAAGATTTTCTTTATATTATAACAAGTATTTATAGAGAAATAAAATGATGCACATAATTAAACCATTGGTATAGATTTAGAGGATATTTGATTATTTTATTTCTTTTTATTTATGCTCAAAGACAAATTAATGAAATTTCCTCAATATTAATTTTAAATTTGTTTTCCCCAAAAGTAGCCTCAAATTAGACGAATTTTTTTATAAATTATACAAGAAGTCTTGAGCTGTAAAAATAAGATCAGGAATCACCGTTTAATGGAGATGATATCGATTTTGATATTTTTTTTCATTTAAAAATATGAATGATCGCTTGTTTAAATAATAAAAACAATAAGAAAATGTAGTAGAAAAATATCACGCCATCCAACTTTATTTCCGTGAAATATGGCGAATTTATAACACATTTACTTTGGTAAATCAGCTGTGAATCAGTCTAGTAATTCGACTGTTTATAAAATAATTTAAAACACTAAGCAGGTTAAAATCTATCAGTGCGTATTTATAAATACGTATTTATAGACTTTAACCAATATAAAGTGGTCGCCATTCGTAAAATAAGTGTATTTCACGGGAGGAAAATAATTGTGTTTGATTCAGAGAGATAACATTTGGATTTGTTATTCATACATCTTTTTATAAGAAAAAATCTAATTTGAGGACTGTTACAGACAAAAAATATTGTTGACAGATGTGTAAACATTCAAAAAGCGGCTAGGAATTTGGAAAACATGGAATCGTTGAAAGGCTGTCTTACGAACGCTGGGTTGTTTACTTATTCCCTGGGCTGATGACTGGCACTGCTTTTCAAGTTATCATATTGCATAAAGCATAAAGCAGTTATTGCGCGCAGTGTGCTTAGATATGTCCAGATTTCATTAAGAGCAGTTTTGCATGAGGAAGGAAATATATTTTCTCAGATTGTCAAAATGAAAGATTTTTTTATTTGGTTTCCATTAAAAGTTACGGCAATCAGAAAACGTATGTAAAAAGATTGAATTATGTTTCTACCAAAGACAATTCAGTACAATGTATGTGTTATGATATCACATTTAATTTATCTGACAGTGGAACATTAGTGTTTACTTTTCACAGGCTCTGTATTGGATTAATCGAAACTCAGTTTAATTTGAACATTGATTTTCTATTAAACTAATTTCTGAAAACATCAATGTTTATAAATATTAATAACATAATGCACATAACATAAAGTTGTAAATTATGTATATATCAACATAAAAACCAGCTCCTTAGATATGTATATATCAGTGATCTGTTAGTGCTTAACTTTTCCACTTGTCTTACTTAATCCTGTCATAATTAGAGAGTCACATTTTGATCCGTTCTATTTATGATCATACAATGACCAAACAAATATCTTAAAGAAATATCTACAGATCACGATTTGTTAGAATGTTAACTTGATGTGATGATTTGTGTGCCACAAATGTTTTTTTCAATGTTTCATAAATGTTACTATTCTATTTTTCATTGTTTTCTTTGTAGCATGCTTAACTCAAGCCGATTGTATAGCGCTGGACCTTGAAAGCTATGTTTGCATCAGTGATGGCCACAAACACTGTTATGACAATAAATGTATCTGTACCAGGTGGTAAAAGCGTAAACATGTACCCAGAATGAAAATAAATACTGTCTCTCCTACATGAGTTCATTATTTTAATGACGTCCTGTCAAGTTACATGTAATGTTTAAATTGTTGAGAAAATAGCCAATAACGTTGGAATGTTTGTTATCATAACATGGTTTATTGACGGAGTATTTTTATAAGATAAGAAAGATAAACAACTTTCAGTTCACCTCCAATGCATGCAAACAAGCACGTAACGTACACATTTCGTCAAGATAAACAGATTTTGCCGAAGACTTTGACAGATTTGGCACTTTATTTACCACCAATGTGTTTTAAGATTATTGTAATTATGTAGATCATAATATACATAAAACGTCTTGCAACCTTAATTATTTTAAAGCTTATAGACCTTTTTACGACGCGACGTGTTTCTATGCAGAACTGTAAAAGAATGAAAACATATTTAATAGCTTTTACAGCATCTTTTTTACCCTCCCCCAAAAAAGCAAAGAAGCGTTGTGGCCATAAAACGAATGGTATAGAGGAGGAACTATTTTTCAGAATTTTCCCTTGCCCACGTTGGATATGAAAATCGTTGTAATTATTTGAAATAAGTTTTTTTATTTTATGATATTTTTTTTAGTTTGTGGCCCAGCTGAATTAAAATTTCTTGATACTTTAATAATATATAAGCCGCAAATAAGCCGAAATTTTAATATGTTTTTGTTTATTTGGTGTCCTAACAGCCTAAGCTTCTAGCACAGTTCAGAATGAATTTAAACACAAGGTTTTTAGTGAGGTTCTAGAGACATTTCCCGTCAGTTAACGCTATTACGTGTTAACTACATATAGTAGTTCAATAATATAACAAGTGTAGTGTGCAATTATAGCCCTTGTATCGCTCACCTGATTATTAACTTAAAGGTGAGTCATGCATGAGTGATTTTGTCTGCAATTTATAATTTTTCCTATCTCAGAATCGGTAAAAGATAGATGTATATAATAATACATTTTCTGTTTCTACTCACAGAGATCTTTCAAATGATATATAAATCTAAGGGCTGTATGGTTTTTGAGAAAATGGTTTAAAAATCGCTGAAGGGTAATAACTCGAGATGGCTTGAAATCAATCAGTAACCTTGGGTTTATTTTAAAGAACTTCAACAAATCTATCAATTGAAGCATTTTATTTTTTGAAAATTGATAAAAGACAAAATGGCACTTTTTCTAGATACATAATATCAAAATTTATCCATTTGAGCCTTTTAATGTTCATTTTGAAGAGTTTATAAATCAAATAAAAAGAAGCATATTTTCATTTCTGTATCGCGGGTCGGGGGAACCAAATCCTAAACATAAAGGCGTCTTTCGTCCTATTCTGAATGAAAACTCACACAAAGATTAATTTTGACTTTTAAATATAAATAGACGTATCCCATGTCAAAAGTTTATATAACTGATATATTAAACGGCCCAAAATAAATCAATTTTAATATATAAAAAGTAGATTATAAATTTACAACAGACACGTATGAAGAAAATACAGAAATCACTATATCCAATGAATATCGATGGTACTAAAGAGTTGTATTATAATTCCATATATAACATTATATTGAAAGTAATTATCGTAGATTATTTCTATTTCATGTGTGACTTTTGATATTCTCCAGATGCTGTATTACCTTTTCATAAGAGAATCGATGTTACAAAAGAGAGGTATTATAATTCAAACTGTGTACATTAAATAGTGATCATGTCTTATCAGTGGTCACTTTTGATTTTCTCAAGATGCTGCATTTACATAACAAACTATTTAAATGCCAATTGAAAGGCTATTTCTTCAGTCGTTATATCCTTAACATCGACAGTTAAATGATTGTTAAATTACTCGATAACAAAATAAGATATGTCACTTAAATTTTTATTAAATTGAATATAAATTTCATTGTTTCATCCAAACCATTGCAAATAGTCATATTTATTATACAGTCATGTATGTGTCATGTCAGAAAATTTAATGTTTGCCTTAATTAAGAACGATACTTATATTAATTATATTTATCTGTTTGTCTTTCTTTTTTCTAATTGCGTAACAAGCTGTTTTTAATTATGCAGCCTTGCACTACATTTTCCCCGCTACATTGTCAGTGAAAATCAAGATGATTATCACAAAGTTATAGTTTACTATTCTTCTATGGGTTTCGTTGTAAGATTTGCATTTTTTATCAGCTTTCGTATTATGTAATCCATATACGTACTGTAAACTACTTCGAGTAATCCAAGAAAAAGAATAACAGAACATTTTGTAAATAATGTTAACCTTAAAGGTGCTTATACAATTTACGACGACAAATAATAAAATGGACCTTATTAAGAACAAAAGGAAATAATAAATATCTCAAAAAAGTTCAGCGTGGCACTATATTGCCTGGGATTGTCCAAATATTATATTTTTCTGCATTTTTTACCTCTAATAAAGTTTGATGTGTCAAAGGACTATTACAATCATACAATTGACAAATTTTAAAATAGTTGTCTGCAAACTCTGCCACAAGAAACTTGGAAATACGTTTTATTTATTATTATTTAATAAATATTTATTGCACGAAATTCATATTTAAATTGCTTTTCATCGTTAATGTGTAGCTTATAACGCGGCTTGTTTTGATATCTGCTGTTGCTTTTAAATTTATACACTCAAGGGTAGCCAGAATCATTGTTCCTGTTTCGGCGCCATATGACCTACATCGTGTTCGTAGATTATTTAACTATTAATATCGTAGTTTCTATTTTCTTTTTTTCCTTTTATTCTCTTCCTTAAAATGTCTATTGATTAAGTACTTTAGCGGAAGGTGAAACATTAATATTTTTGCGATTAAAGTTGTATCGGCCGTTTATAAAACACTTTAACTATTCTCAGACGGAGTAAAAGACATAAAACAACAGTAACACTCTTAAGGTATGTTTAATCTTAAAAATAAGAAATAAGATGAAGACCTATTCAATCTTATTTGAAGGTTATATCACAGTATAACGGGTTGCATATTTAGGTGAATAGAAATGAAGCTCCACAGACTAATGTCTATTTGACAACTCATATAATAAAAAGACATGACATTTAATTTAAATTGAAAAGACATTACATCATTTTAAATAGAAATAAAACACTCTCTTTGCCAATGTGACATGACGGATTATTGAGCAAACAGTGTATATGACAAAGTTCGTCCAGCAAATCAATCATTTGATAACGTTACTATGAGTGTTAGCAGGAGAAAATAATTCGACATATACTCTTTTAATAAACATTTCATACTGATATTGAATGGTTTAAATAACTTGTTGTTTATTTTGAAATCAGTGTTTATTGGAATATTTCAACAGAATTTTGTTTGTTCCCTTTGCATTTGTAATTTTACACCATTGTACAATGGCAATGAAACTTTACGCGTTTTACCGAGTAATTAAATGGAATATAGACAAGCTCTCCGGAACGTCTGCATGGTAAACACGCATACACAATAGTTAGGCTGAATAAACTCGGTTCTTCCACTTGTCACTTTGCGACATGTTGACATTTTGATAAACGCCCCTTGTGTCACACATCAAAGACTTATTATCTTACTTAAATTAAGCTTTAACCTAAGTATATTACAAAGAGACAAGCAAGTCACAGTTGACTCAACTGGTACCTGGAACAGAACATAAGGAAATGGGGTAAGGACGTTTAAAAACACTCACACAAATGCACAATAAATAAATTAATTAATTAAAACATAAAAAAACACATTCAACATAACAAAAAAGAAACAAAAATAAAGAGCATAGCAACTAAGTGAAATTAGGATTTATTCAGTCTCATAGAGTTGTTTGGCTGTTCAACTGATTCTTTCAGGAATTTATTATCAACCCTACTCGGTCCTGAAGTTATCATCTTATGTTTAATATTTTCCCTTATGCATAATGATTGTATCAAAAATTCCCTTTTAAGACTGAAAACCAAAATTTTCCAGCGTCCTGCAGTCAGTCAATATCTAAAATTAGATTTATTTCTCATTATATAGTCATTAACGGCTTTGTTACATAATTATATTAAGACAGCATGCCTAATTACAAATTTAATCATTTGTCATTAAGAAAAGGCTCTATCTCTGGCATTTTAAGCCTGTAAATTCTCCACTTGAATTTAAATTTAGATAAATTACATGAATGCTCGTTAAAATACCTGTGTATTCTAGAGAAAAAAGTATTTGAAACATGTCAACAAGGGAGCGGTGAATTTTATTGATTGGCGTATGTCGTTAATATTACCAGGAATAATCTGGATATAATATATCTTCTACATTTTTGTTAAGTCCATTATGCATTTTTTTCCTAAAATTAACACCGGCTGCGACAAGAATTATGTAGTCATATTTTTATTAATTTCTTGGAATTTTTGTTACATTGGCAAAGTAAATGTTGAAAATTCCATTATAGCCATCAGCACATGTTTCAAAATTCAAAATTTTACCAATTCATGTTAAATGAATTCTGCTAGCCGGTGCTTGGGGGTGGATCATTACCCTCCATTAACAGGCTCAGTCATACCGAGCCGGCAATAGTTTTCAATTTTGCCGTGTTGGACTTTCTTCCGGAATTCTTTTTTTGCTCTATATTTTCAATTAGATATTTAAGCGTCGTTTAAAACCTGATCTGTTGCGAAGATCTTAATATGCTGCGCCTTGAGAATAATTAGATAATTTGTGTTTCACATACGATAATCATTTCTCGTTGTTTCATTTAACAAAACATCCCAAAGACACTGTTTGTCAATCATGTTACATTTAAATGGCTCTTTTTCGTTTTTTTTACGATCCTTTTAAAATATAAGGCTTATAAATTGATGTTAATGATGACGACATTTTGTCTAAAATAATGAATGTTTAACTGCGTTTTAAAACAACGTATTTCCATTGTTAATGCGATATGTGTACTACAATTTACGCTTACTTTTAAATGGCATTCATGTGTTACTATTAAAATACATGTAGTGTCCGTTAAAAGGAACATACTTCTTAAACTACTTCTATGCAAGTAACTCGAATCACATTCAATAAAATTTGAGATTGTCATGCGTTACTGTTTCGTCTATCTAAAGTTATTTTATCCCATAAATGTTTTGTCACTGTATGAAAAATAAATTTTCATTATCCTCATTCCGCTAGAAGACATTCCTTTGAAAATATGTTTGATAACACAAATCATGAACTCTTTTTTGTTGGTGACAGTAAACCATATTCTTTTTAACAATGTACGCTTTTTTTTGTAAAATGCATTTTAAAATATAGTCTGATATAAGGTGAAACAAACACAGAAAGTTGATTTATTGAGTGCAGAAGTGCAATCATGTCTTTACAATATATCATTTAATACACCGACTTAATATTTGAGTAGAAAAAGGAAAATATTAATATATTGAATTAAAAAACATGCATAATAGAAAATTCAAAATGTTGTTTTATTTTTATCAATTTCAGTAGTATAATTTACTATGTTAAGCCAGTTATCGGTCGGCATTTTATTTCTTCAGCGAAGAAAACTAAACCTTATATAATTGTTATCTTCGTCTAAAGAAAATATAGAATGAAAAAAATGTTTTAAAGGAGATGTGTGTCAAACACAAAACTATGAACTGCAAAAAAATAGTAACTTGAAAAGAAATGACTTGACATAATGTTGTACTTTAAAATTACTGAAACTGAAATGTGTCGTTGTTTGAGATGGTTGACATATTCCATTTCCTTAATACAGGATATAATTAGGCGTAACGCACTTATCTAAATAGGTTGAGGTTTTTTTTCAATTTCCAGGGTGACATGACATCAATATTATTCTCTATCATCAATTTCGATCTGCACTGTCATGTTGTATTATTTTCTCAATTTGCTCTCTTTCCTTCACAGATGTGGATACTTAGAGGAAAATATTTAAAATCCACATGCAAGTTTATTGGCCGTCTACTCATACAAGTCCATATTTCTTAACACTTAACACGACATTGAAACGTACCTCTAAAGCTGTAGGATATTTGTTCGTTTGTGTGTAAGATGAAATTTTACTTCATCGAGTGAGGTTAAAAAACAGTATTCTCACGAGATGAAATAAAATTACATCCTACACAACAAACAAACAAATTTTCTTTTTATTTTATGCTTAAAAACAAGTTAAAACGAAATTTCCTTGATATTAACTTTAATATTAAAATCTGTTTTCCCCACTGTTAGCCTCTTTTATGTAAATGTATTAGTCGAATTTCTCATAAAATACAAGAAGTCTTGGGCTGAAAAATAAGTTCGATAATCAACATTAAATGGCGGTGATATTATTCATTTTATTAAAAAAAATGAATGATCGCTTGTTTTGATAATAAAAATAAACAATTATAGTAGGAGAATAAGTCTAACCATCCATCCATATTTCTGTTACTTACTGCGAATTGATATTAGACCTGGCTCTGTTAAATATAAGCGTCCGCCATTTTTAAAAGTTGTGTATTTCACGGGAGGAAAATAATTGTGTTTGATTCAGAGGGATATCATTTAGATTTGCTAGTCATACATCATTTAAAAAGACAGAAAACTTATTTGAGGATTGTTACAGGCAATATATAAGTGTTGACAGCCGTGTAAACAATAAAAAAACGGCTAGGAAATAAGAAACTTGGATTTGCTGGAGGCTGCTTTGCGAACGCTGGGATGTTTACTTATTCTTCGGGCTAATGGCTGTCATTGCTTTTCAAGTTTTCATATAGCATATGTCAGTTATTGCTCGTAGGATATTGAAATATGCCCAAATGTCATCAAATACAGTTTTGCATGTGGAAGGAATGTAAAAATGAAACAAAAAATTACGAGACGATATTTGGTGATTAGTAATTTGGATGAATAGAAGTAAGTTTTCTTCTTTTTAATACTTTTGACATTTAAGTTAAATATCAATTTCAGCTTTGCTTTAAAATAAAATTGAGGTACCACATGGGGAAAATCTTTAAAAAGTAGTTTCGTCATTGAAAAGTGTGAAATTATATTTGATAATTTGCACTTTGAAATTATCAAATATAATTTTCACGGATAAATCAGTAATCCACTGAAAACAATAAAATAAAAATACATAACATAACTATACATTTATCTGAGATGAATCTACATAAATTAATATCGGGCCCGTATATTATATACACAACAACGCATTTGCCATTTCTATTACCTCCCTGTTAAATCTGCATGACCATTTCTTTACGCCTACTTTATTCTCCTGAGACTCCAGGACGGAATTTTAATCAATTATGTTTCAAACTTTGAATTTTATCTTGACTTCATACAGTATTGTCAGTGTTTTATTCCACAAAGCGTTAAAATGGAATCTCTTTCCAAAATGAACATAGTAATCATTCATTTACTTGGCGTTTTAAAAACTTGTACTTTATCTTTCATTACAAACTTAGTAAAATGTGTATTTAAAACCTTGTATTTCATCCTTCAAACTATTATTTATACAAACGAAAAAGAAAATAAAAAGCTGGAAACAATCTAAACAAAAAATGACAATCAACAAATGTTATCTCTAATCCAGTATAAAATACAAAATATCTTTAAGCTAGATTGAACATGTAGACAAGAAGTTATTATTGTACATTTGGAACGAAAAATAGCAGATACGTAATTGACCGTATGATAATTGAATATAATATCAAAACCAGATATATACGTACTTCTTCGGAGCCGATTTTATTGCTATTCTTTTATCAAAATCATCTTTTGATCGTCACTCAAAATATGTTTGGCAATGATATTTGGCACACTTTGGTATAAATAATTGGCTACGAAAAAATGGCAAACCAAATTCAACGATTTCATCACCTTGAACAATATATATATCATAATGAGTTCTTAGGAAGAAGATACAAAAACTATTATATTAAACAAGAAACATAAATTTCACGATGTTTTTTGGAAAGGAATCATTTATTAAATAATCACAATTACGACATTAAATTTTGAAACGAGATCAATATATTTCAGACTGGTTGAGGGTTTTATTTACTTCTACAAATCTTCTACAAAAAATAGAAACAAGTGAATTCGCACTTGGTCTAACTATTTTTTGTCATCCTTAGTACATGCATACATAGTACTGGTACATAGTACTGGTACATCTTCAATCAATAGCGTGCAGGTATTTGATATCTTAAATAAACATTATTTCAAACTGATAATCATTTCACTGGGATTCAATTTGATTTACTATCACAATTGTAATTGTTTCTTTTTTTTTCTTTTTCTACTTTTTTTGTTGTTTCATGCAGGGCAATATTTGTTTTCGTTTTATACATATATATAATATTTCGTGTTATACATATATTATATTTCTATAATAAGTATATTTTTATACTTTATATTATAGGCAGTGTATTTTTAAACAAGAATGACATATAATAGTTCAAACATTCTTAAATCTACAAATTTACATTATCTGTTTCAAACATTCGACTTAATATCTCATACGACGTTCAATTATTTTCTTCTGCTTTGATATTTCTAAAGATCTATAAGCTATCGTTTTTGAATGCTTGACCATTATAAAAATGTCCTGACCAATACTTTATTTTTAAAAAAAAGCTGCTAGACAATTTAGGACGTGACCAAGACTGACTTTGCTCGATGACGTTCGTACACTTCAGTTATCCTCTTGTCTCCGTTTATTGTGCATACGCTGTACTTCATGCAATGAAACTTAATACTATCTATTTTTGGTAAAATTCATATGGTTTCTTATGAAATTTCAAACTTCTGGTCTTTTATTAGAAATGTCTAGCATCAAAAAGTCGTATAATGAAAACTAATGTAATTAAAAAATAATTTGTCTGTTTTTAATTTTAACCAAGATCACTGGTAACTGAGAATAATCAAGAAATAAACTGATTTTAGATTTGATTTTTTGTAAAATTAGGCTTGGCATTCAATCTGATATACAAACATTTGTACTCTATAACTGAATAACGTATAATACACTAAATAAGTTAAAATAAATTTAAGTATTAGTTTGCCAAAGGAATCTCACAATCGCAATCTTGATATATTAAAGATATACTATGCTCATCCTTGAGTAAAGTATTTTAATCACAGAAATTTGTTGAAATCCATGAAATTTTTACTCTATTTGTCTCATTTGGATAACAGAACGAATAAACAGTTTTTAGAACTTAGAAGGGGGATTGGTTACTATAATGGAGCAAATATCCTTCAATATTCAATAACATTCCTTGATTACATATATAAGAACTGTCGAGTTTGGTAAAAAGAAACCATATGTTCTATTGCACTCAATTTTCTAAATAGTTTATTCCATATTTCAAAACAAAAAGAAACAAGAGGGCCATGATGGCCCTGAAGTCGCTCACCTGTATATAGGCCCCCCGGGGCGGGGCAAGTTTAAACCCCAGGACTTTTATTTGAACAAACTTGGTAGACACCCATAAAAAGATGTTTCATGTTAAACATCAAAGGTCTAGCTCGTTGGGTTAAATTTTTTAAAAGAAGATTTTTTACGTTCTTTCTTTACACATATAATTAAAAACAATCACACCCCTGGGGCAGGGCCAGTTTTGACCCCAGGGCTTTTATTTGAACAATCTTTGTAGACACTAACTAGAAGATGTTTATGCTAATTATCTAAACTCTAGCTATTCGGGTTTTTTCGAAGAAGATTTTTAAGTTTTTGCTGTACACATATAAGGAAAATCAATGTCCCCCGGGGCGGGGCCAATTTTGACCCCAGGGCTTTTATTTGAACAAACTTGGTAGACATTCATTAGAAAATGTTTCATGCTAAATATCTTAGCTCTAGCTCTTTGGGTTCTTTAAAAGAATATTTTTAAGTTTTTACTATATGCATTTAGGAAAAATCAATGACCCCCTTGGGCGGGGCCAATTTTGACCCCAGGGCTTTTTTTTAACAAACTTGGTAGACACGCATTAGAAGATGTTTCATGCTAAATATCTTAGCTCTAGCTCTTTGGGTTCTTTAAAAGAAGATTTTTAAAGTTTTTACTATATACATAGACCCCAGGGCTTTTATTTGAACAAACTTGGTAGACACTCACTAGAAGATGTTTCATGCCAAATATCTAAGCTCTACCTCTTTGGGTTTTTTAGAAGAAGATATTTAAAGTTTTTTATTTTGGTTGCCATGGCAACCAGAGTTCTGCATGGAATTGAATTCTTTGATGACCACCAAACGAACATTCCTGTCAAGTTTGGATGAAATTGGCTTAGTGGTTTATGAGGAGATGTTATTTAAAGTAAAAATTTACGGACGACAGACGACGGACGGACGGACGCCGGACGAAAAGCGATCACAAAAGCTCACCCTGTCACAAAGTGACAGGTGAGCTAAAAACGTAAGAATCAAAATGAATGTATAGCTTATTACAACTTATTATGCATTTAGGTGATGTATTTTTATTTAATTGGAAGTTTAAGCCAACTATTCTGCCTTTTCGTATCACTTCATAATTATTTACATTCTAACAAAACATATTAAAATCAAGTATTAAAGCCAATACCGATGCATTGTTTTCAGTCTTTTGAGAACATTATTTCAGAAAATTTGGATATCAATAGAGCTGATTCTAGAAGCGTTGTACCTTATGCTATGTTATACATATTTATCTCAACAACAAAAAAGATTCAGATAAACCGAATGATCGATTATCAAATTTGTGTTGTTTACATCGATCTGGAAGGATCTGAATGAAAATATAATAAAGTTATGACTATGAAGGTTTTCCTGTTTTCATTATTATCATTACATATTAAAGTGACATTATGCCCATCCAAGGGTATATAGTGGGTGAACGGGTGAAGATCAAAATATGTTTTCAATTTGCCATAATCCCTTTTAATTTAATAATTAAGTTCACATAAACAATTAACAACACACAGATCCGAATGAAATTTCTGTAAATGTCCGTTAAAATTTACGTATCATGCTTGGTTAATAAAAAGAGTGGGGCAGACTTTTTAATTTTTTTGCAGATTTTTAATTTTATCCTAAACATTTTCCAATATCAACTGTTGGTCAAACACCATTTTGACAGTCAATCTTTTGAAATATAAAGTCAATTCAGCTCAACTTGACTATGAAAATATGAGCATAATGTCACTTTAATAAATGTTTCCCGCGTGTCATTATTAACAAAGAAGGAAATATCAAGCCGAAATTCGGCTGAATTAGCAACAAAAATGATGTATGATATTAGTGAAGCTTATGCAGAGAGTGTCTGTAAAAATGTGAAAACATTCGTGAAATGAATATGTTACATGACCTGTGCATTTCTCTCTCAGCAGCTGCATTTTCACAATTTCAGATGTCTTTTATTTTGGAAATAAAATGATTAGTGTCAATGCAGTACATTCATATGGAAATATATAGATTATACCATATGTCTTTGTCACACCAGTTTAAAACATGTGATCATTTTCATGCAAGTTACTTTGGTTATTTGAGAAAATGAAATACAACTGCAGTTGTCCTTTAAAATGATTAGTGTTCACTGCAGTTAAAACAAATGAAAAAATAAAGATTATATCATATGTTTTTGCCAAATAAGTTGATTATTTTCAAGCAGAGATTAATTATAATATTGTATTTTATACATGATATAAAAATTCGTTTCGATTCTCGTTTATTGAATTGTTTTGTCTTTTGAAATTTAAACAAGCACATCGAATATTGAAATATTTGCAATGAATTTAGTATATGAAAATGATTTTCATCTGCTAATTCAAGTCACATATTATACTGTAAATTGAGGGATGTTGCACGTATTCATTATCCCTCATGTACAGACTCAATCAAACCGAGTCTGCAATTATCTTGTAATTTTGTTGTGATTAATGCTTCCGAGGGATCACTTTGTTTCCAAATTTTTTATTAAAAGGAATTAAATATAAATAGTAAGGAATTGATTTTTATAAACGTAATGACAATGAAAGTGTTCATTGACGTGTGCCTGTTGCGGAAAGAATGTGCCGGACGAAAATCAACATTTTGGAGATATAAAAGTGGAATAGAAAAAAATCTTGCAAATCAGGAAATGGTTGACGTTTCATACCGAGAATGGTACGCGGGCATTAATTACGATCTGGAATCGCCGCCGCATGCTGCTGATGGGCCTGTGGACCTTGTGGTGAGGAATCTGAACTCATTTCTCTATATTGCATGTCTTAGCTCCTGAACTGTTGTTGGTTGGACATGGCGTGAAGAATTGGCTTTCTGCAGCATACCCCAAAGGTGCTCAATTGGAGTTAAATCCGGGGACCTCGCTGGCTAACCCATGCGGACTATAGTTGCCTCCTCAAGATATCGGTTTGTCATGTGGGCTCTGTGTGCACGGGCATTGTCATCCATAAGAATGAAATCAGGGCCGACTGCGCCAGCGTACGTGCGTACATGGACGTCTAAGAATTCATTGACATACCTTTCTGTCGTCAGTGTACCGTTTTGAATGATGTGTAGGTCCGTTTTCCCCTGAACGCTTGTTCCCGTCCACACCATGACTGAAACCCCGCCAAAACAGTTTGTGTGCTTATACGCACACCAGTTGCATTCTGGAAGTCGTTACGTAAGGTCGTAACGGTAAAGAACCGTTGGTGCCTGACCTGAAGGAAAACAAATCGGCCCTGGGCTTGAGTCGTTGATCGTTCCCGACCTCCGGCGTGTCCCTGCATGACATTTCCAGTCAATACGAATCGGTTCCACGTCACATGTTGGAGACAACACTCTGGGATACCCCAAGGACAAAGGTAACGTGTCTTTGTGAACGGCCAGCCTCCAACATTCCAAAGCCCCTGTTCATTTCACCTTCACTAAGACGACGTCTAACATGCCGATTTGCCATAGTTAGTTAATTTCGAACAAAGTTTTACAATAAAACGAGAGAAGTATTGCTGCTTGTACACGTTTAAGTTTAAGCACATGGCCATAAAACACCAAATTACCATGGGTATGCTGTTTAGCGTGCTTATCGTGCAAGGTGTTCATGACAAATCGATATTTTATGAACATGATTATGAGGTCCCCGCACAGGTGTATCCTTAGCGGAAATATGATTTAAATATGATGATAATAGGACTGAAATATGCAATGTTAAAAAGGTTATCCTTCGCAAATTTTGAGTAGAATATTATGCTCAGACATATTTGATTTTTTGAAATACTGATAATTGTTAGTATCTCATGAAATCTAAAAAGAACTTGTTTAGTACCCGTGCTGAAGGAGAAAATACATGTATGCTACGTTTTAAACTCTACGCACGATCAATGACCACAGTATAAAATACAAAATACAAAGTCTCATAAAAATCATTTTAAATGGCAGATTTATACAGTTTATCTTTCAAAAGGATCTGTGACCTAGGATGTTTCTGTTTTTTAACACACACGAATAGTAACCGTAACTAGAAAAAAAGTAATTGCAGAACAAAAATGTTTGCCTTATTTGAAGTATGGTATTTACCTTTATCAATGATTTTGTGAAAATACTTTTCTATCTCAATGAAATTTACAACCATATTTCTTAAACATAATTAATAAGAAGCTGTTGAGTAAAGATTTAAACATTTATTATGGGAAATAATGTTATATTTCTTAGATCTATATTGTTTCATTATTGAATTATGAGATTAATTTAAATCTTATATGATATCTTCTTTATTATGATATCAACATTTGTGAGTATAATGTAACGTAAATCAGATATCTGTGCACAGGAAATTAAGATGTTATAACTGCAGATGATTGTTGAAACATTAAGTGTTAAGACGGCAGACACATTAGGATTTACTTCACATTACTATCAACATCCTTACGTTTGTTCGATATTACCTACATTAGAATTCCTTTTATTTTCTAATGCTTAAATAATCATTCCAAGTTATTACAAGATACCTTGGAAATGTCAGCAGTACGAGTTATATCAACGAAAGATATGCCAAACAACTTGGTTAATCAGTATATTCATGTTCTAAGGTAGTATGACGTCAATATGGAAAACTAGTTCTGTATCAAAACCTCAAGACTTTTTTTTATTTAAGATTTTTGCTACATTAAATTTTTTTAAACAAATGTTGTGAATTTGAAATGCCAACTGACATAACACAATTATTGTGCGATGCGTAGGTTCGATGCCCGGGAGATGCTTTGGTAGTTTAGCGCGGAGGAAGGTAGTCTAGTACTGGTGTAACTCTCCAGGAATGATGATTAGGAAACTACCCGCACAAATGACTGAAATACTGTTGGGAAAAGGCGTAAAATGAAACAACAAACAAACAAAACGATGGTAAAGTGAATATAGTCACTACTTCGTCTATGATCTTGGATTTTCACCAAAATTGTTATGCAATTATTGTTACAAAAATACTTTTTCAAAGTTGTTCGATTTTATTTTAAGTTCAAACAAGAACTATAAACAAGACGCCTGAAGGCGAAGAAGTTGTTTTCTTATTTTTAGCAGTTGATCCCTTTAAAAAATTTAAAATGTTCATATGAAGGCTCAAACATGCATTACTATTTATTCATAAATTTTACAAAAGTAACTTGTAACATGGAAGTATTAGTAGTGATATAATGAACTAGTATGTTAAGATAATTAAAAAACAGTTACTATTATATTGAATATTACGATACTATACTATCTTAACTATTAAACAAAATTCGATACAAAATATGCTTCATTTCAAACACATTTTTGCTCTCCATTCAAATAGTTTTGTACATAACTTTGGTTTGTATAGTTGAAAAAAAACTGTACAATTTTATTTACTTATATGTAGTAGTGCATAAAATTATGACAAAAACGCAGAAAGTTGAAACGATCTGTCAATCAAAGCCCCAATTACATGTTCAATTACCAAACATCTCATTGCCGACTTAAATATGGTGTTGTAGATTTTTTCATTTCGATGTTTTATTTTTCTTGTCCTCCAAGATAGTAGATTCCACCAAGTGAATACTGTTTAAGCAGGTGCTAGAGCGCATGAGAGATATTGCACTTATTTATGTGTGTCAACAACAGGCTAAATCAAAACGAGTCTGCGATTGTCATACGATATTGTTGTTTGCAAAGCCTCGGATGTATCACCACTTTCCCAGAGTTTTAGAGCAGAATAAAGTAATAATTACTAATCTTGTCTCGTTAGTAATTCCATTGCACATACCTTAATCGAATTTCATATTTATAATTTTGAATAGTTTACTTTATACAGAATCAACAAAGTCAATGAGATGATAAAGAATATAAACGATTATCGACCTGTAAAGGTTATTGATTAATACGTAATTGATTTATTACATCACAACAGTCAAGGAATAGTTAGATAAATCATAATTATATTAAACTTCAGTCTCGGCAAATAATAAGTATTCTCATTAAAATTACTCTGATCAAAACAAACCCAAATGTTTATATATCTACAAAGAACATTTTATTAACATTACTGTCGATCATAAAATCTGAAAAAGTTGTTTGTGAATTAATTTTTAATACATATTTTTTTTTCAAACCGAACACGAACTCAAAATATACATTAGATCGTAGACAACCAAGCATCTCAAGCAAGCAGCTCAAATGTAAGTTTTCTTCTCTTTGCAAGTTTGAAATGTGACAACACTCCTGGTGTATATACACTCACACTCATACTATTTTAAATACATATGATCAATATCTAGTTAATAAATAATTGCTTTGTGGATATCTATTTGTCTTACATATTTTGCATTCACTTATCAATATGTTTATAAAAAGGTAGTCTTACGAGTATTTAACAACATGTATGTATTGTCTGTTCCGATTCCATATCAACTGTTGTTTAAAAAAAGTATATTCTGTTCTTTTGATAGACACTCCTTTCGTGATTGTTTTCATCCCTGGTTGAGTGAGTTTCTGTAAATTAATGTTAAACAGGTACCGGTTGACGTTGATTCATTCATTCTAATTTTTTGTCTTTAAACATCTGATGTGTGGATTCTTTATCATTTGATGATTTAGTTTTTGTTGGAGTGGAATGTTTTTAATCTGAATTCATCTTAATTTTTAATCTTGACCAACTGCATTTTTTAATGCAAATATAAATCCACAAATTATGCACAAGGTGTAGATGGTAACGATGATATCAATGAATAGATAGAGAAACATCTTGTTTTTTCAATGCAGTTTATTCAAAGTTACAATGATTATAATTGTCAGATAGTAACAGCGTTTAAAGGACAGAAATAATAAAACAAAATGTGTTATGACTTTGTGTTGATTTCTTTTGAGAATATAAAACTATATCTAATTGGCATTTCACTTTTAATAGTATTGAAATGTTTCTCAACGTTGCACTCATGTTTAACATTATCTAAATCATATTTTAACTACAAATAATTAAAAGTCATTCTAAAGTAATTATCCTTGTGTATCATATGAATAAATTTCTGTGCAATATGTTTTGAATCGTTATGCAAATTAAGACATCTATCTAATAACCATCTGTAGTAAAGTTTTTGCTTAAGGTACGTCATTATAAAATACTGATTTTCTTTTTACGAATGATTTGAGCGGCGCCAAGCATAAACAGCCGTTATCGTATAATTAATTATGCTGCGAAATATAGTCCAGTCATTCTAGCTCAAAATAGAGCCAAACCTCAAACAAATTGCAACAGAAAATATTTTGAGTGTTTTGAAACCCCAGACCTATATTGTATAACATATCAAAAGTCTAGAAAAATCTAAATTGGAGAATGTTTTCAAAAATTGAGATGAAATATATGGGTATCATTGTATTTATTTTTTTAATTTGAACTCAATGTAATACACACATACAATTTTCCAATCAGTTTTATATATAATGTGCATAAAAATATAGCTTAATATATCCTTATAGTAACATAAAGTAATCGAAAAGTTGTTTTTGTTTAAAGAAACTACTTTTACCTTTCTAAAATTTATTAATTAACTTAAGTGGGTGGGGTAATATTATATTTTTACATTGTTGTAGATCAACAATTTATTGAAAGCTTTATGTTATATGATATTAAACAGAAAATACATAATGGTTTACGTACATGTGAAAACTGTCAAGTTTCAACGTTTTATGAATTTAATTTACATTCCATCAATATTTAATGCATATATTGAAATATTTATATTAACATTGTACAGCTAGTGGGTGGGGTAATTTTATACAAAATAAAGAAACATTAAGGAAATCTATATTATCTATGATAATAATATTGAGTTTTATATTAACTTGAATACTTCCAAGCATATCTGTTGTATTTTTTTTCTGAGTCATTATTTAACATCATGACATTGGGTCAAAAGAGGTGACATTGACCTTTTGGAAGGTCAATTTCAAATATTTGATACATTTGAGCATAAAATGTAAAAAAAATAAATATTTGCAAATTTTAATTTGTAAAATATCTTCGCTAAGCATAAGCACAAGAATGTCATGACTTTTACAAAGCGTCACTCGCTTCTGTAATTTCTGGTCGACCAATCTTTCACTTTTTATCACTAGATGGTAGCACCTGAAATTCTTCTGGTATATCTTTTCCAGTTCTGAAATTAGAGGAGCATAAACATGTTTGATGGTAAAGAGCATCGGCTATAAGCAAGTTGTGAACCTGTTCTATCCTTGCTCTCACTGTATCAGACAAACAGTCATTCCTCTGTATACATATATTCAAAACAGTAGGTTCTAGTGTCCTTACTGGCGAAACATCACACTTCCTTGTTTTACCCTTACTTATTACAGATTGACCACAATATAAACAATCTTTTTTGTATGAAAACTTATCAGTCATTGATCTCAATGGTGGCATCAGTGTTTTCTTTTTCTGTCTTAGTGTCTCTTTTAGTGTAATGTGGGTTACAGTACATCTTTCTACACTCAATGTGAATATATAATTCCGATTAAACTTTTAAACTGTCATTTTATTTCTCACTGGCAGCATTTATTCCATTGCATTCCTTTTCGTTGCATTTAACTGTCTTTGTATGATCATCAAACAGCCGTTAACAAATCCGACAGGAGTTCATCTTGAAAAAAAACAACAATAACTGATATTGTAAGATTTATAAAATCTGTTTTTACATTATATGGAGGTTGATCCAGAATTACCCAAAATTTGTTTATAATTCTGATAACTTTTTATGTTTTCTTCATTAAATTTATAAATGCGCAAAGATCGATATTTCTTCTATTTAATTGCCAAATATATTTGATTATAAACATCCAGTACCGTCTCAGGCCGCCTTAAATAACCCTGGATACGCCACAGCAGCGCAACTCAAAGAACACGACGTTCGTTGAAATTTATAATACACCAAAGTGCCCGACACAAAAAGGGATCATGTCCAATATTTGCCGAAGGTTAATGTAAAGCCTGCTAAAATTTCACGTCGTTTGAACATTGTATTATTGTGTAATCATTTGTAATTGCAACGTTTATTTATGCAAAAACGTCTTCATTAAGGCATTGGAAAACGGCATTTTCATAAACATTTGTCAACTTTTTAGACAGCCTACCATAGAAACATCTAATATGATAAAAGAAATTCGTCACAAGTATTTTGTTAGTCATGCATACAAAACTTTTTGAGGGGTAAAGAAGTTTTTTTACCAGACTGTTGGAGTAATTTTAAAGATAAATACATATCGTTTGCGGCATAGAAGAATACGCGTGAAGTTAACGTTCTCCGTCGCTGTGGCGATTGAAAAATACAAATATGCTGTCATATGCGCCTTGCACAATTTCAATGCGATTTAAAAAAAATGAATTCTAATTGACGATTATGTGCTGTTTTTCATACTTTATTTGTTTTCTTTTACATGCACTTTTTACCTAATTAAATTAAATGAATCATATATTTTATGCCTTCAACTTTAAGATGATCATGCGTATGAATCACAGCAATCAAAGCAATTAGCAGTTCAATAGTCATAGGTTTAGGTTGTTAGTACACTTACAGTGAATGTTATCGGGAGGATTCCCTATGTATAAGAACAATAGAACACCAACCTTTTTTGCATAATGTGACAAATCTGTTTGCTTATATGGTAGGCATACTGTGTTTAATTATCATATTCTTGTTTCCTTGTAAAGAGGATATATTACGCAGTAATAAAGTGTTTGTTATATGAACTTTGAATAAATATTATTGAATTTATTGTTTAAATTACGGATATTTCTGGATCACCCCTTGCATTCTTGTATTCTGGTTATTGGTAGCTGATTACGTATTGTTTCAGTCATCCCAGAACAGTATGTGTTATTATAAGATGTATGTTTCCTAAAAGGCTTTCCTTAAAATGTTTTAGGTGTATTTATTTGATCAAAGTTGCTGATATGACACACTTTTCTTGCATATCAGACTGGCTTTCGCGTTAATATTACCCATGCCGGAAATTTCATCTGGCATAGGGGGTGCCAGATGAGGTGCCAGATGAGTCGCGTGCTAGGATGACGTAATTTTACCGTTATGAATGAAGTTGTAATTTCATACGCTGTTGTACAAAAATAGTTTCGGTTGTAATGGCATAAATTCCCATTGAAAATTAAGATAAAGAATTCAAAATATAATGTTATATCGTAAAATATGCAAGAAAAAATATTTGACATATGTTTGCGGTTCGGATCGGAATATCCGTCCCGAGGTGACCCGCCCATTGGGCGGTAACGAGGCTTGCATAACATATGACAGATATTATTATTATTTTCTAAGATTTTAATCTAAAATTATAAATATAAAATACCTACTGGTTAAAGTGTTTGGAAGTAACGTAAAGATAAAGTCTCATATTGAGTTTAAAAATGTCACCTTTCAATTTTAAGCATTTCTAATGCCCATCCGTGCATGCATTCAAAAATATTTGTACTGATATGTTACTATATGGAACTTATGACACACTTTTAAAGTTTGCTTATATGAAAAATATCATTAAAGTGATTTTGTGAAACAAATGTCTCAACTATGCATCTTTACCTTTAACTCGTATACATCACAGTGTCCTCAGAACACATGATCGGGCATACCCATTGGCTCTGGTGTGTTGATGAAATCTGTAACATAGAAATTACTTCAAGTTTGAAAGGATTAGAATCTTATTTTCATATTTACGTGAAATAAGGTTCTATAGAATACACAGATGTTTTTATTGTTACATGTATTTGCTTAAATTTTGATTTTAAAAGTGATAAAATTATACTATAGTCAACTTAGGTGTGCATTCCAAAAGAAATACTAATATATCGCTGTGAATTAATCTTATACACGTAATGCACTTTTTCAAATTCGCGCAGGTGCTATTGTATCATAAAAGATTTTTTTTTTAAATTATGGATCAACTGTGCATGTTTACCTTGAACCTATCATACACATCGCAAATAATGAACCATAACTAGAAATCACGTTTGTTTATTGATTAATTTTTCATGTCACCTTTTCATGTATAAATTTCTTCTATGTCTATTAAAAACTGAAAATAATTTCAGATATATTGAATTATGCATACGACGCTCTATTTCCTCCATGTTTAATATTCACTTAAACTAGTAAAAGATAATGTTTGATATTTGTGTTATATATGTAAAAATATTACAAATGTAAGCACAGGAAAGCAAACTTACTCATTTAGTGTACATATAGTTTACTGGATTTTTTTTAATTTTCAAAATCAAGCATACATCAATGAATACTACCTCAAAGCGGTACCCCTGAAATAATAATAACATTAAATACATTATCTATGTAAAACAATTTTAAAAAACTATTAAACAATACAAAAAAACAACCTTGAATACACATTTAACAATAAAACATGATTAAAGTATTCAGAATTTATTTAACGTAATTCGTCATAATTAAAGTGATAATGGCGTTCCATAGTTTAAAAATACTGTCGAAATTAATTTGTTATAAATACACATTTTTAGGCCGTTTTTGAATGTTTACTAAGACAGGAGTTAATCAGAGTTGTAATTTATATAAATTAAACTGTTTTCCATGAAAAGTATAATACAGATCGCTTGAAACACCTGTTGACCTTCAACGGATAAAGAACTGGTGAAACAAGTAATAATCTTCAACAAATACTCACAATAAACTTACGACCCCACATTAATAATTCCTATTATGATCTGTAATATTTTATGGAAAATTTAACAACCCACTTTACAGTGTACTTTACTGACATTTATTTTGTTTACGCTTATTTTGTTGTTGTTGTTGTCGCCATTATGCAGTCGCTATTCTGTGTATCGGAGACGCTTTGTTCGCCTATGGAAGACCGTTGTCGTCAGAAAAAAATCACAAAAAATAATACGATAAAAACCCGTTTTTTTCTATGTTGCACAACTTAGATTTTGCTAGACTTTTGATATGATTCATGTTATTTCATATACTTTTTATACCAGGTAAAATATTTTCTGTTGCAATTTGTTTGAGGTCGATTTACAGACTGACTGGACTAATATGACGTCAAAATTGGTGATGACGTAGAAAGATGGCGGCGCCCGTATTTTTACATGACAGATTGTAAACACAACAAATATGGACACTTTCGAGGTAATGTTTTAGTTTTATCTTGTTTTTACATGTAGGACACATTTATAAAGTGTTTAGGAATAAAAATCTCCATAATACAATTGTTTTCATGTGTCATCAAGCACATGAGCGTTAAAAGTGGCGCTTTAAGTTATTTAAATTAATTTAAACTAAATTTCCAACGGCTACAGGTTATAATCCCGTAGGCGTACAGATAATCTTCAAACATACCGACAAGTATGAGCCATTCCCTTTGAAAAAATTATTTTTAAGATGGCGTTAAACTTAAAAGAAAAAGATAGATCCGTATTAACATATTTTATTGTGTTTATTAGTTTAAAGCTGTTATAATTTTATAGCTCCCAACACCTCACACCCCGTCCTTTAATGAATAAAACTTTAAAATTTAAAATTAAGCGGGCAAGAACTTTACTTGGTAATTTTTTTGCGTATCAAAATACTAAAATTTTTTTTAACGTCAATAAAGCATGTTGTCTGCATAGCCGAGTGGTTAGTGTCGTGGACTGACGACCCGTTAGTCGTGGGTTCGATTCTCACTAACGCTACTCTTTTTTTTTAATTACTTTTTTTTTAAATTAAAGATTACTTCTTATATATATTATTTAATGAGATTAAATAGCTAGATCTATTTTTATAATTTTTTTTTTACAGGAGCTGGATGATCTTCTGTCAAGTTTCGGTTTGTCACATCAGTCAAACACGTGTAATTCTGTAGCGATCCGAAATGAAAGTGAAAATGAAGTTATAGAGGCACCAGATATATCCATTGAGTCACGACTCGACAGATATTTTACAGCTAGTCTTGTTTTGGATCCTGTTAATGCAGACAATCAAGGTAATGCTGACGCTTACCAAAATAGTGATGATCCGCAGAGTGACATTGACAATCTGAAACACATTTATGACAGTGGCTGTAAATGTACTAAAACTGATTCAGTAACTTATCCTTTCCTCAGATTGAAGCAAATATTCTTAATCTAAGGGAAATGACAAAAAATGAAAGGAAATGCTAATAATGGGAACCCTTAAAAAGATAAGTTCTGACATAAGATGTAAAGAGGATCGCAAACACTCCCGTTATGAATATTATTTTGATGGAGTAAAAGTTTGCCATGAAACCTTTCTGGTGGTCTTTAATATAAAAGACATGCAACTGAGAAATATCAAACGACATATGGAAGAACACGGTGCTCAACCACGTGTTCACGGTCATACAGGAAGACGAGCTCCAAATGCATTTCCTCCAGACGTTATTAAAGATGCATATATTTACCGTCGTCTGATACAAAACATTCAGTGCACAGTGATTACGGGAAGTTGGGAAGCGGTATGTTGGTTTATCAACATTTAAAGATATACGGAAAAATTGTGTGCCTCATATAAAAATAGCGTCGCCGAAAGAGGATTTGTGTAAAGCCTGTGAGGACTGTAAACAGGATATTAAGCTTGCCCAGAGTGAAAACGACAAGATAGATGCAACATTGAAATACCATCAACATGTGCTGCAAGTTAGAAAGGAACGTGACCTTTACGTGGAACTTGTAGAAAAATCAAAAGCAATGTTTGTAAACCGGGAACAACACAACCAGGCTGCGGGTGATAACTTTTCTACAAATGACGTACATTATACATTTGACTTCAGTCAGTATGTTAAGTTACCACACCATGCACAAGAAAAGGGACCCACATTTTTCATTCAGCCGAGAAAAGTGCAGGTAGGATTTTCAATCTAACTATGCTAATTATTTATTTTTCATGTATGCATTGTATTTTTTTTTTGTTTCTTTTACAATTACTATAAACATGAAAATTACCTGTTAGTACCATAGTTAATATAAATTTTCTTTGCGTTTTCAAAATCTATACTTTGAATAATTTTTCTATGCAGTAAATGTGTACATGCTGTATCTTTCAGATATTTGGTTTCCGAGCCGATGGCTACAAACAGTACAATTATCTCATAGATGAGGACCAAACAATTGGTAGTTAAACAGATTTTTGGCTTTTCTGTAAAATTATAATAGAAAATTAAATAAAAAATAACTAAATAAATTATTATCCAGTATGTGCATGATAAGCATACTTTAAAGTTTTTTTTTGTAACTGCAATGCATGCAGTATCTTTTTCAGTAACATTTCAAGTAAAACAGGATTGAATCTCATCGTGTCTTCTAAATTACAGCAAATTAGTTCAAATATCAAGTTTATGTCATTTTTGTTTTTGTTTTAGGACAAGATGGCACACTTGTACATGGACCAGACTCGGTCATCTCAATGATAGACCATGCCTCCAACACGTTTGGTACCGGAGAGAGTGATTGTGGGATCCACGCAGATAATTGTTTTGGTAGTTATTTCACATCTCAAGTATTCTTATTAGTTGTAACTGCCTCAGTTTGAACTGTGCCATAAAAATGCCGGTGTAAAATAGTCCCTTAAAACTAAACTTGTTTACTGTTTAGTATTCTTTTTTTTCTAAAATGTACATGTATTGAGATTTAATAAGAAGTAGTAATGATTGAAAAATAATAGAGTTACTACAGGATATAACAATAACATAATGTAACTTTAGAGCTTTGATTTTATTTTAATTTAGTTTTATTTGATTTTCTCAATTCTTTAACATTATTGTATGTAATTAAATACATGAATTTAAATCTTTTCCACAGGTCAGAATAAGAATAGATACGTACTAGCCTACTTGTCATGGCCTACGATGATTGGATCGCATAGAAATATCAAATACATGATGCAATTATCAGGACATACAAGGTAGCTTTGAATTTTTAATTGTTCTATTAAACGGTTAACAAGTAATTTCTATAATTATTTAGAAAAGTTATTAGTTACGCCGAAAAATATATACTATATTAAGCCTAAATGAGACGAGAACTTGATTTTAAAACATGTTTTCTTAATCTCTAATAATATGAAAAAGAAGGAAATGTAAAGCACGAGTTCAGACTCTAAAATCATGTATATAATATAAAATTGACCGGAAAAGGTTTAATTACCGTAAAATATTTCTACGTCATAAGCTAATTGATGGTGTCAGTAAAACATGCGAATGAATGACAAATACACTGCTGATCAAATCTTTATCCTTATTAATATTAATAAGTCAATGGTAAAATTCTCAGGAATTTGAGCTTTACCTCACCCATATATTTGTTTTGCATTTAACTTTATTTATGCAGGTGTTTGATCGACGCGGGATTTGGAACGATAAAGAAGTTGTATCGGCGTTCAAATTGTGATACTCTCCAACACGTGACGGAAGTAGTGCAGAAGTCAGCACACAGTAATGTTCCCGTTACTTATGGTGAATGGATGTGGAAAGGCTGGAAGGTGTTCCTCGCAGACAGATTCAAAAAAGTACCGAACATCTCAAAATATCACCACTTCCGTTACACGTCACTCGAACCCGGTATAGTATACATGAAGGTAGCTGCAGATGATACTAATGAAACACGATTTGTAATTTGTAAGACGAACTATTTACAAATGGATAGAAATGACCTTCCATCTGTCATACATCCTGCAGGATTAAGCCGGGAACGTCAGACGTACTTATACCATCACGTCAGACCACTTGTGAGACGCCCGTTCCAAGATGTTCTTTGCCCAGTTCCCCCGTCAAGCGATGGGCAGTGATTAGTTATACAAATTTCTGTACACTAGTTCCTAAGGTATCAAGTGTCAAGGATATATTTAAGCTGGTGTATCTCATGATAAACTTACTATTCTGTGTACAGTGGTGATTTTGAGTATTTACTGTTGTGCTTCTACGATCACAGCGTTTTCGTAGTAACTTATATTTGTGACTTATTATCATTAATGTAAAATTTTAATGTTTTTTTTTTAGATAAATTTGATAATTACAGAAAAAGATAATTTTGGATGAGTGTACGTAATTTTTTTTACTAAATTTATTCACGAGTTGAATAAAATCATATTAAGTGAACCTTATAGCAAAATATTGTTTTATTCAACGACTTCAATAAATTTAGTATTGAATCTACACGTAAATAATATATTTTTTATTTAATAAATAATGATATTTTTTATTGCATATATAAAATAAGAACTATTAACTGTTAAAAATATCATTTGTCATTTTACATTGACGCGCCTATAGTGTACGCTTACATTAGCGCGCTTTAACGCTATGTTTATATATAGCGCAAATGACGTCTCGTCAAAATGTTATTACACTAGTTTAATATCGTTTTTTATTTATAAAATAGCTTATTTTATACTCCTGTGTCGCGGTTTATGTGATAAATTCAATTATATTACGCCACACTGTCTCTTTACGTAAGTAAATAAAATACATTTTCGACGTTTTGAAATGATGTTATCAACGTTGACGTTAGTGGCGTTACTTGACGTCGGCTTTTTCAAAGCCGTTACGTTTAAGCTTTTTCATGCAAATGTGAGTCGAATAAAGTATAGAAAGTTATATATTACAAGAAAATTTAAAAAATGCACTAACGCATGATGGAAAAAGCCGAAAATATCCAAAAATTACTATAACGGCTGTTTATGCTTGGCGCGGCTCATTTATACATATACCAGAGCCTTTCAGTCTGTTAATAACATCATCATTTATATTATGTTCATAGCTGACTTTGTAATCAAATACTTCATTTCATCATATGAAACCAACTTCTACACTGATTGTATGTGTGCATCTGGGGGCAAGGTGTTAAAATGTTTAATGCTTAGTATGTTTTGTATTGCATCGAAAGATCTCCAGTATGAAAATAATGTAATTTTCAATACAAAGTCATAACCAATTATAATAACATTGTTTTACATATTAATTTATTCTTAATTTATACAATGATTTTAACAAATCTGTAATATTATCATGATAAATTTAAAATTGGGATAGAAATGTTTTTATATTAATATAATGGGTAAAATGGCATTAACAAACGAGTCATAATTATGTTCAGACATGCAAGTACTGCAGCAATATTGATTATACTTTTTTTATATTTCTTCATCTTAAAAAGAAATAATGGGCGTTGAAATCAATCATGTTGTCCTGTATTTCTTTTAGTTGTATATAGTAATACGTAAAAAAGATACCAGCTAAGAGTGCGAATGATAGCTAATGATACGAGTAGCGGCGATCTTGATCTGGTACATTCAGCTCAGGAAAAACAGCTTCGATTCGACTTTAAAGTACTTCTTCACTGAAACTCTTCCTACAGTAAAAATATAAAAAAGGAAGAATAAATTCAGAACATTAAAGTGGTTGCCCATTGATTACTTAGTATTTCATATTCTCACACACTCACACACACATATTTATAAATTGTGAAACAGATGACAGAATAAGCTGCTTGGATTAAACGGGGAAATGTTAACATATACATATATGTTATATATGTTTCATAATTTTGTAATGTAAAATAAATTCATTTCATTAGATTTTGACTTTCTAAATCAACCCTGGTACTGATATACTATCTAATCATTTGATCACAGCAGGTGTCAAGTGCCGTGTGGCAGCCGTAAAAAGTTGCCCCGTACTTGTTATAGTTTCTGGTCCTTCGGGATCATTGATGCCAACACTATAAAGTGTTGAGAATTGAGAACCGCTCAAGCCGGTGCTAGGGGGCGTGAGGGATGTTGCACTTATACATTATCCCTCATGTACAGACTCAATCAAACCGAGTCTGCAATTCTTCTGTTATTTTGTTGTGATTAATGCTTCCGAGGGATCACTTTGTTTCCAGAATTGTGTACTTCACAACAGCAGGTGTCAAGTGCCGTGTGGCAGCCGTAAAAAGTTGCCCCGTACTTCACTTCAGTGTTGTTATATTTTCTGGTCCTTCGGGATCATTGATGCCAACACTATAAAGTGTTGAGAATTGAGTACCGCTCAAGCCGGTGCTAGGGGGCGTGAGGGATGTTGCACTTATACATTATCCCTCATGTACAGACTCAATAAAACCGAGTCTGCAATTCTTATGTTATTTTGTTGTGATTAATGCTTCCGAGGGATCACTTTGTTTCCAGAATTATGAATGAGAATAAGATGAATGAGTTCAAGCATTTTATAATCATATATGATCTCAATTTCTTATCCTGATCACCTCTTTCGATGGTCCTTTGGTTACAAATAATTACAAAACAGTTCAAATTAAAACTGTTGGACAAACAACTACAGAAGGCTTGCTATATGGTTATGAAGTTGATAAAAATTGCAGTATGATTCAATATCAAAGACGACAGGGACATCATTAATTATTGTGAAGTATAAATACATAGATAAATGAGTTTTGTTCAAAGCTTTATTTTTGTTATATCTATGGGGGATATTACAAACAATCTTGAGAAATTATATTTCAATCATAGAAAGCTAGCTCCAATAGAAAAATCTATAATTTAATTTGTTAATGACTGCATTTTGGAAGTAAAGTGGCTATCGAATAATTAATTGCAACACACTTTAAAGCATACTCGAGTATAAATAATTTTACATGTGTTGTTTCATATCAAATTTATTACAAGAATTTAACATAAGTGATCAAACAAAGTATAATATAGTATAGTTAAGTATGGTATGGTATGGTATGGTAGAGGATAGGATAGGACAATATAGTATAGTATAGTACAGTACAGTACAGTACAGTGCAGAACAGTACACTACAGTACGGTATGGTACGGTACAGTACAGTACAGTACAGTACAGTACAGCACAGTACAGGATAGGATAGGATACAAAAGCATAGCATAGCATAGCATAGCATAAAAATAGAACGTATTATAATAATTAGATTATGATTTATTTGAAACAGTAGTCAGTACGATCACCGACGGCATCTCATGTTTGTTTGTTTTTATTGACAATGCGTATAAATACAAATATAAAGTTTTCTGTTGCCTCACTTTTGCATTTCGTTGACATTTGTTTTATCTCGGTTTTATTGCAAGACATTATTACACTCCTCTGCCGTTGCTTATGATCTCGCAAATGACAATTTGTGTCTGGGCGCATCATGTAATGATAGTTTTTCGATTCTATTTAGTAAACAACATTTTGTCATTCAAGGACACTCAAATTCGTAAAAACAAATTTTTAATATTTATTTTAATTGAATGTGTAATAATGTGGTTAATATTATAATCATTTTGAGTAATCTGACTCACATAATAATTATGGTTATCTGTATGCTGATGAAATTGCCTTGAGGTCATGTGTGCGTTTATAAATATACTTCGGACCTTTTTAGTCGTAAGTGCAAAATATGGAGAAAAAAAAATGCTGTTCAAGAAAAGTTCTAAATGCAATTTTAAGATGAAACTTAATACTATTTTAAATTGTGCCTCTGAGCACTTCGAACGTTTGTTAATATATAAAATTTAGTCTTATGTTTTCTATGAAACGCACCCTGGTTTCTTATTTATCATTGACAATGATTTCTTTTTATTAAAGTAAATTTTACGACTCATTCATGGACACTTGATGTTTCAATATAATATATTACAGTAGCATACAAACATTGATAGAAAGACTTTTCAATTTATTCTAAGATTCTTAATTACAACTTGAAATGAAACTATATTAAGTACAGTACTATAAACTGTCATTTGATCTAATCTTGATTTTTGTTTGAAAAGTCCAATAATGATATATTAGTTTTTTTAAAGACGAAATTACCAGCACGGAGCAAGAAATACAACATATTTACAACGCTTATGAATTAAACTAAATAGCTTTTAAATGGAAACTTTATATTAAATGCCGAAGAATATTGAAACCTTTTATAGAATGATGTCTTTTATCTACATTGTGTAATTTAACTTCGCAATAATGTCGAATCGTTGTGCTTATTTCCAGGGATGATTTCTCTTCATCGCTTTTGACATTCCAAAAATAGCTTGTCATCTAATATTGTTTGTACTTTAAGCTAATATGAAGTCAGCAAAACGCTTAATTAAAATCATTTATTCTTAAATTATAGGCGGTTTCATTTCGTCAATAGGTCTCGTTTCTTACAATTTCTTCCTGTTTTTTTTTAATCAATTTGCCCCATTACTGTAGCATTCAATTTGTCTAAAAGAAGAAGTCATAAAAGTACACATCTTATTATTTGTTTGTATCTGTATGGTTTGTCCATGGGACTGGATTCTTTTTTGTCTACACACATAGTGTGTCATTTTCTTTTTGCTCCGCCTTCTTTGAAGTCACTAAGCACTTTTGTAATATTTTAGGCTATAGGTTAATAACTTTTTATTGTTATGGTATCTGTTTCTGTCTTATGTTTTGCCATCTACAAGTGTTTTACTTAGCATGAACAACTTTATTCATACTGTTTCTAGTAGGAATATGCTGTTACTGAGAGTGATAAATTGCTCTATAAACAATCTTTACTTCCCGGTAGTGGTTTAGCTACTGACCTTGATCTGAGGTAAATTACCCCACATTCTTCCAATTATTCCTTTATATGTTTTACTATTTGTTAAATTTGTTAAGTGACCCCCAAAAAATGTTATATGTAGAGGCTTGTTGTTACATTTGTTGACCACTGAATAAGTTTGCTATCACCGGTAAGAATGTCTTTTCCTCGTATTTGTCCTTTTTTAATCTACCTTGCCTCGTTCCGCTTTTAACCGTACCGCCAGTGTATCTAGGTGACTTTGCAGTGGGTCTGTGTGATTGTCTATGATATAAGGCTACTTTTCGTGAACGTCACTTTTTCTTATTATTATTAAGCTTTTTTCAAATTAAATACATTCATTGTAAAAAAGTTACTGCACCTATACTCCATACACAAGTTCAAATAGCAATCATGGCAATATATCGAGAAAGTTTGGAGTTCTCCACGTGTGTGAATATTTCCAAACCCAATTCTTGACCAGAACCAAACCAATAAAACACAAAACGAATAAGCACCGTTAAAGAACATTCTTTTTCAGTAAAAAAGGGTTGTTTTGTGTAGTATGTATGATGTGTATACAGTGAACTTGAAGAAAGACATAACGATTTCATCAACGCAATAATGCATTTAAAATGTTCATTAAATTTGACATTTAGACACCGGCAACATTTCTGCAGAGATAAGCATATAAAGAATAGTATTTTTTTAGATAGCTTTATGTTCGAAGGAGTTTAAACTAAACATCAAGTTTGTTGTATAAAATTGAAAATGTCAAACTTGTTCTGATAACATAAATTATATCTGTATTTGAACTTAAAATATAAATGAGATTGTATGTTGTTTTATTGACTTAACATTTAAGGATACACATTGTCAGTCTATATTTATAAAAGCATGTTTGAATGAGGACATATAGCTAATTAACTTTCTCAGATCAGACAAAGCATTTTCCACATGGTATGTACACAATTATATAAACTGTCAGTTTATGGACACTTGTATACAATTACATTTCATCAAGTTTTCAGATCTACAAATATATAATTACAAAGCCGGGATGTGCACAGAATTTTTTATGCTTACAATTGTTGTATATTTATGGACCTGTCATCGATATCATTTAAATCACAAAAACATGGACACAGCTGGTTTTATAAAACGCATTTCAAAACTGGCGATCATTTCAACCGGAGAATTATACATCAACCTGCTTACCGTTCAAATTAATGATAAAACTGGACATATATATTATCAACTCAGGTCACGGATGTTTTCAAAATCATTATAAAACTTTATACCTGCTGTCTAAAGTTTTTTTTAATTCTTTATTACTTTTTATTAAGAATATTTTCAAATACATATATGAAAATAACATGTGTTTGAAGAATATTTTAAATACTGTTATGAAAAATAAGAATGTGTTTGAAGCTCACGATAAGAGGCAATGGCGCATATACTGTTCATTGATAAGCGGGGAAAAGTTATAAAGCTGTAAATATAATAGCAGCATGGTATTTTATGTTTAGAAACATATTATGAAGTTCAACTAAGATATTCATATGTGTTAAATAATTGAGACATTCTTTCGTAAAACTAGTTCGAGAATCTATCATAAGTTTATGGGTAAAAACATATTTTTTCGTTTCTAAATATTTCATTCAAAAAATATTTCATTCAAATATTTCATGAGATATAGTTTGATATCCTTTCATAGACTGTGTCATAGAATGTATCCAACTTTTCTTAGATGAACTTAAACATAAGATAATGATAAATGTACAGTCATTACATACATACATTATATTAAAGATCCTCTAACTCTTTTATAGTTTTAAATCATAAATATAATGCTCAAATGAAGATTTACAAGTATTGTAAGTTCAAAAAAGCATCATTTGTAAGGATATTACCGATTTAACATTTCATGTTAATAAAGGTAGGTAAGTATACATTTATTTTCTAAATAAACTAAGCCAACATTTTTCAATAAGAAATTAATGCATATATTTTAATGATTACAGTACATATTTAAATTTTCTTCGATGTTTGAAACTTGTTGTTGAAGCATAATTATAAACATATATAAAATTTCACTTAAGTGTGGTGCAACATACATGATCTTTAAATATACTATACTATTTGTTGTTTATAACGCAAACTGTGAAATCCAACAGAGTATTTTGCAAAAAAATATTGATGCCTACGGCCATATACATATTTTTCTATTACTTTAGGTAAACACAATAGACCACTGTAGACATGTGCTTTATTATGATAAAATTATGTTCCGAAATTGCTTTTAGCAATAAAAACATAAACATCTATCAATACAGCAACATATGGCTGCTAATGTTTTTAGGATATACAGGTGAACAAAGTCATATAATTTACTACATCTTTGCCATGATAACATTGTAATTGTTTCTACAACTGACTAGGATACATATATCATATAGTATTATTTTGCAGTAACCACCTTATCTCCTTTATTATTGTACTGCATTAGTCAATCAGCAAACATATATATTTTATATTGTTTCTGAGATTTGTGGTCACTTGAAGTAACAATACATTCATAACATTAAAAAATCAATTTTTAAACACTTGATTACTATTATTTACATTCTATTACAATCAATCTATGTATGGTTTCTGTTCCATATTATAGAAGAGTACTCTAAATTATTTTAATACTTTGTATTGCAGTCTACGAAACCCACTGTTCTTACATTTTGGCACCTTTTAGACAAATTATCTTATATTCAGCGATACTTATTTTCGTTGATGAAAATCTGATTTTCTTTAAATTCAGTATTAAAACATTTATACTAAAAAATGTGCTCTTTCTCAAGAATAAAAAAAAAACATTTATTTGTAAGTCTATTTAAAAACACACTTATTATAAAATATAACAGGGAGACGCATAAATGGTTATATGTCAACAAATTGAAGAAACTATAAGCATGTACGAACAATTCATTATGGTACTTTGAGTTTATTCGGTTGATTATTAAAATTAGGAGTTGCAAAAATTGCTAACCGTGATAAATACACCGACCGTATTTAGGTATTCTTAGGTTTAAAGCATTAATATTGTTCCATTTTTTATTACATCTGACATTTTGTTCGCTCAGCTATGATAACAAAATACATCCGTTTACGGAGTAACTATGTTCCGATAGGGCCGTGTCATACACGATAAAATATCATACAATCGGAAGAAATACAGGTAAATGTATTGATAAACTCAATGTCTGCATTGCAATAGACATTCAATTACATAAATACAACAATTAACAAGAATGGTTTAAGGATCAACATTACATTAATTACTGTTAACTTGTTCGACGTTTGGTATAATAACTTTACTCAAATACCACTTATTGGATTGATTTTGATTATTAATATGATTGTATTTTTCTTCTTCTACAAACCGATCATACACTTTTATTCGTTACACTACTTTGTGAATTGATAGATACAACCAACATAAATACACCTCTAGAAAAACCATACAACCAATTAAAGCATTAAAAGTTTGAAAGATTTTGTATTAAAACTTTCAGATCCAAAAGAAATCAACAAAAAATTCATAACTTGTTGGTTGTATCTTAACTTTAAGGAACGAATCTAATCATAATATTATTTAACGTATATTTATCATTTAAACAATGAATATCATCCTATTGTATTATTATGATTTTTATTATAAAGTTTTGTTTTGTAGACAGATGTTATCTTTGTTTTTGTTTTCAATTTGGAAGAAAATGGTAAAAATCACTAAGAAAAGCGCTAACGAAATTTCAGTTGCCTTGACCAGGAGTCGAACCCCGACCACTAACCAAATAATTTGACATTTAGAATTCCCATTATGATTTGTAATCGTTAAATCAACTGTGCGTGAATTAAGCTCATTAAAACAAATTTCAAAGATCAGGAAACCATGACTATTTCCAATAAAATATACAATTTCCTGAAAATGTACGACATTATTACTTCGCAATAGCTGAGATCTTTTAAACGATGTATTTTAAGGGATACCTAATAAAACATGTTGATAATTGTAGTGTTATTGAACGTATCGGACTGCTCTCTTTCACATAAGTTAAAGCAAAGAAAGTTGTCTACAAAACAGGATCAAGTACAAATGCGCTCATTACAGACAAATCATTGCTACACACAGGTCATTTTCTTTTTAGATTAGTTACTATTGTACATTATGACAGATGTTTTATTAATCATTTAAATTTGCATGATTATATTTATCGTATTCACTGTCTGTGAGACAGAGGCCAGATATTAAATTTAAAAAATATGCTTTCACTGATGCCTAACTTGTAAGGAAAGTAATTCCAATACAAACAAGACTTACAAGACTTGTAATCTGACATGACAGTAGTGTAAGATTGTTCTGTTTGTGCCATACTGCAATGATAGAAATATCAAAGCATGTACATTTTCTTTTTTAACCTATAATGCTACTCATTTTCTACAAATATCAACACCTGATCATGGTGCGAAATATACAAATCCATATGTAAATAAGCCAAAACACAAACTCTCATCGACTTTCAAAATGTCCGTCACATGTTTCGCAGCAAATGGAATGTTATAAGAAGAAAGCATCAAAGGGCATCCAAGCAAGAAATGCAGCAAGTGACGATGAACTAGTAGATATCTGATGACAAGATTTTCTTTTCAATGGTTAATTGGGCTTTACCAGAACTGTATATCATATATGAATGGGCGGACGAAATTCATTGTTCATCATGAACTTTGGTAGGCTTGCTAGACATTGAAATATTAATATATTTTCTTTGGTACATACAAACCAGTAGTCAAAATAACCAAAGTCTGTTCTTTATTATAATAATTGTAACAAATGTTCAAACAGTAAATAACAATAGTGACAAAAGGGGACTAATATAGTAATACTATATGCATTTTTTCATGTGAAATTCAAGGAAAGATGGTTTCTATATCTATACCTGGGACTTAAGAAACAGTAGTTATATTTCAAGTTCCAGATAAATACTGAAAGTAGAACACACTCTGGAATGAAAACTTTTGGATGGATTTCAAAAAGACCAATTTCAAGGTATTTTTACACGCGTTAGCAAAAATAATGGTACATTAATATCACGAATAAATTTGCATGGCATGTTGATATGGTGAAACATTATTTATCTATAAAATGGAAAACTGTTACCTGAATTTTAGACAGGTATGAAAAATTCACTAACATCATATTCATGCGAGTCAAAGATATAAAAGCTACTTGACATTTGTGATAAATAATGAGCTATTGTTAATTGATTCATTGGGAGATCAATCTACTATTTTGTTGAAATGCTTCAAAATCCTCGTCTGACCCATCAGTGTGTTTACATTCCTATCAATAAACCCATAACACCTCATGTAAAAACTGCAGGCAAAAGTTTCTGTTGTTAAAATGTCACTGTATTCGTAAATAAAAATTTCACTCAAACCACCATAAAACCGATTGCCTTTAAACAAAATAGAATCAACTTCTTCGGGAAATCAGTGTCGATTTTAAATATTAATCATGGTGAAAAAATGTCAGAAGGACAATCAGGGACGTAAAGAAGAACGGAGCTATTAATTAACCAGAAAGAACCTACGGAAAAGACAAAAATGATAATTCTATGAATTCGTAAAAATGACCTACTAAATTGTTTTCGATAGAATCATAGAAGAGCAAATTATTGTTGTATATGCTTGCATTTCATTTTCTGCAAAATTCTCCAGTTCGTTATTTATTACTATTGCGCGACAAAAATTAACGATTCGTTTTGTTTCAGAATCGCTAAAATAAAACTAATTCTATAAATAGATTTTCGGACTTATGGTCAACTATTTATAATTTTAGAATTCAAGTACATAATCCACTTTGTACTACAAAATAATTTATGTTAGTAATTTCCTGAAGATGAAACAAACGTTAGAAATAAATAACGGAATTTAAGGTTTGCCTTCCTAGCGGCTGAGGCGTGAAATTTGTTCTAATTCATTAACATGACACGTTGCGAATCACCCACGGGAAACCAATATATGACTTTACATAAAAGAAATCGGAAGGAATTCGTCGCTCCAAATTTATTTTTAGCTGTAAATCGAAGGGATTAATTGAAAAAAAATAGTAAACACATGGGCGCGGAGCAATGAGGAATGAATATTAACGGCTTACTAAGGTGATCATTTATGTCTGAACGATTATACAAAAGCAATTATCCACACACTAGATTGTCGGCACGTGACTTAAAGGGATTCCTTGCATGAAACACAACTGCTAAATGATGGTTCTAAGTTATTAATTTGCTATGTTTGGAATTATTTGTATGGTTATTTCTTCTATAATTATAATATTGTATTATTTCATTGTATTTCAAATTGACATATATAGACTATTTAGTTTTGGATATGAAAAAAGGTTTCAATTTCTCAAATTTGAAACCTATTTTTCTATTCTGATCATTTTGATTTTCTGTGTAAACCTCTGTGCATTGTTTTAAAACAATCCACAGAAGCATTTCCAACCCTTTAGTTGCAAAAATAAATTGGACGACCCCCTCTTGCACCCACACTTCCGGCTTAGCGCTTAGCCCTAGGAACTTCCTCGTGATCTTAAACGATTGTGTTTTTTTTTTCCTAAGAAAAGTCTATCAAATTAATAAAGTAACTCACAAATGAATACCCTGTGAAAGACACAATGTTAGATGTTTAAACACATTGTGAATGTAGCTTACCGAATTTCCGATATCAATTGCTGTAACAGCAGTAGTTTTGCTAATAAGCTACAGACTATCCCAACCTGATATTTGTATTTTTTATTGTGAGTGTTTTATAGTGAAAACAAGGGAGCAAAAAGAAAGGAACATACATACCATTTGTATGCAAGGATGTAAGTTTAGAACATAGCAGAATAATACCAAATGTATAAATATATGAAACTGTGAGTAAACATTATTTCGATATTTTATAATGTAATTATCTCATAAAGTTATAGTCATGTGTATATAAAGCGTGAAAGTAAACAAGATTTAAAATTTATAAACTTCCGATTATACATTTATTTAATATTTTATCCCATGAATTTATCGTTTGTGTTTGTATAAAGCCTGATTTCATATATGTTTAAATTAATTAAGTATAATATATATTGTTATCGCATGGCTTGAAATTATTGCTGTGTTCTTTCTTCAATTCTATTATGTACACTTTCAATGATGATTTTAAACCTGCAGTGATATATAACAGTGCTTTTCCCCACTTGATTCATACGGGAAAACTCATCTGATATATAACAGTTGAGAGTTTTTCTTTTCTTTTTTTTTCTTTTTTTTTGCATCTGCTATATATCCTTAAAATTAAGTATTTTATGTGATTTAAAACGTTCAAAGTTTTTTTTTCTAAACTTTATTTAATGTTCTGAGACACAAACTGTATAAACTTGTTTGTGTGAAGTAATTCTTGTAATTTTTGTCAATTTCAAGTCTTTAAGAAAATACTAAATAATCTTTTTTTCTTTAAAATAAAAATAAATGTAAAACCGCGATTATAAACGATGGCCAGCGTAATGCGCGCGCGTCAAAATTCTTTACAGCCATTTTTTTTGTCTGTGTCTGTAGTCATCCAACCAATCAGGGACATCAATCAGATTTCTGAATGGCTCTCACGTTTAGGTATTATAATTACAAAACTAAAATTCGGTCATCTATATGCACCATAAAAAGTAACCAAAGTACAACTTATAAAGGGAAGAAAAAATGCTTAATTGAAATTCTTAATTCTATATATCATGTGATCATTAGAGCAAATCGAACTTGACTGTTATGTGAAAATATCGTGTCATGGGGTGCATCTCGGGGTTTTTCTACTGCAAATGATCTGCAACTTCATGTGTCGATCATTTTCTGCTGAAAAATACCCTCAATGTCTCCACAGGCATGATATTTATATTTAACAGTCTCTCTACCAATTATTAACATGTATTGTTAATATGAAATATTAAAGAAACTTTTTCATCAATAACTCGTTAAGTATAAGTTGATTATTTCTATAAATATTAATCAGCCATTCTAATTAAAATCTTATCTGGTTCATTAGATTCAGAAAGCGCTCTCTTTGAAATACATGCATGATGGGATCCTATGTCAATAAACTTTTAAATTAATCGTTTGCATTTCGCAGGCTAAAAGGGTAAGGAAACGCAAGATAATTTTAATTTGTCAAAAATGTTTGTAGGAATTAACATTCAATAATTGACTAATATAGGGGGAAAAGGAAACCATTCTAAATAACCATAACCCGATAGACCGTCTCATATATGATAAAATTCGCTTACTTATACTTTTACCATGTTAAATTAAAAGTTTGTATCTTGCATGAAGTGCAGTACTTGACTGCTCTATATTACCAGGACAAAACGCTCCTTATCACATTATAAAATCAATCTTTCAATTAAAATACTTTTCGTTGCAATCTATCTATATATAAAGTGGTTTATCTGTTAAAATGCTGATCTTATAATTTTTTATCATCTGTCCATAAAAATGGCTGTTTAAGTGCAAGCAACACCTCAATTTCATTTCAAATTCAATTTCGTAATTTGTTATTTTACTCATGTCGTGGTGTTAAATTTGCTTAATATTTGCTAAAATTATTATTATGTAAAAATATTATTGAAAAGTCGCTAAAAACGACTACATTCCTGACTGGCCACATTGGTTTTCAATAATAATAATAAGTTAAAAATGTGATGCTCTTTTGAAAAAGGAATGTCATACACATATATATAAAGCTAATAAGAATTCTAGTTACCTTTAATTGAAAAAATAACGGCATGTTTTTCACGAACACGTGATAATTTGAATACTACATTTATTTTAATCTTGGCCTATTTTATATCGCGTTATTCTATTATTTGTTTCCCTTCTATCTATACACGTGTTAAACTGTTATATTCTGTGATGGCAAATATAAAAAAACAAGTTTCCGTGACGCCACTTAAATGAGGTTTGAAATTGTTTGACTTTCACTATTTTACGCTACAGATATGTTTTATACTTTAGATTTAAATATCTAGACAGAAATATGGGTCTGATGTGCATAGAAGCTTATTGGCGATGAATTATGTTCTTAGATCACGAAAGCGCAGAGTAATCAAAAACACTTTGCATTTTAAGTATTCAGTCTTTCTATAAATAGAGGATATTTGTTTGTTTGTGAGAATACTATTTTTTAAGTTCAAGAGATAAAAGATTACATCTTACACAACAAACAAATACATTTTCTTTTTATATTGTGCGTAAAACAAGTTTGAAATAAATTGTTGAAAGGCTGTCATACGAATGCTGGGTTGTTTACTTATTCTCAAGACTGATGACTGTCATTGCTTTTCAAGTTTTCATATTATTGCATTAGGCTGTTTTTGCTCGTAGGATACTTGAATATGCCCAAATGTCATTAAGAACAGTTTTACACGTGGAAGGAAGTGCTCATTTAGACTGTAAAAATGAAGTAAAAAAATTTTTAAAAGATATTTGGTGATTGGTAATTTGAATGAATGAAAGTATTTTTTTTTCTTTTCGTTACTTTTGAAATTTAAATTATTCATCAATTTCAGCTTTGCTTTTCTCTTAACAGCCCTGTCAGAATCGTCAGTCAAAATAAATTTGAGGGAACACATGGGGTAATCTTTAAAATGTAGTCTTGTCATTGAAAGTGTGAAATTATATTTTGATTATTTTCGCTGTGAAATTATCAAATATAATTTTCACGGATAAATCTTCTTTCATATTTTTGCTGGGATCAGATAAATGATTAGTAATTATACACTGGGGTTCAAACTTTTATGTTTCCTATAAGAAAAAAGTTGTAAAAAGCTTTTCGAGAGATTCGAAACCTTATATCTTTAAAAGGTTAAATTCAATATCCTATTCCAATCCTCCGTTTACTCACCATTTGATTTATTAAAGGAAGTCTTAAAAGGCTACTTTTTTGCTTAAAGTTTGCAGAGTTAATAATTTCGCAATATCATTTACTATCTGGTAGACTTAAAAGTTGATATTCTTTGCAAGGTTGTTAATACAAATGGTACACTTGAGGAGTTTTAAAACTGAGTTCAGTCTGTAATCTAGGGAAACTTTGATTCTGTTTCTAAAAGCACTCTGTATGAATGGTCTTATCTAAAGTACACCTGATAATGCAGAAGGATACGATGTACTCGACTTGTAACGTAGACCCGTTTAGGGAACACCTTTACTTCTGCACTTTCAAGGAAAGGTTGATCCCCTGCATATTTTAAAGGCTTCATGCATACTTGTAGTTATACCATGTCTTTTAGATTATTGTTGCTGTTTTCATTTTATATCTTATATTATGTTATAATTTATTCTTAACATTTTCTCAATATCAATTGTTTGTCCATTATCATTACAATTATAGCATTTAAAGGTTTCATTCAGCCGGAACTGACACTACTAAAAAATAAGCATAATGTCACTTTACGTTTGAACTGTTTCCGTTTTTTAACAGTACCATGGCTTGTTTTAATATATCAAGCACTTCTTAAATCCAGAAGTATACTATCTGCTTGTAACTTTGATCCATGTAATTAAAAACTTTGCAAGTTCTAGAGAAAAAAAAGGATTGAATCCCCATTTTATCATTTTATTTCTTTGTAAGTTTATTACATACTCGTTGTTATACCATTCTTATTTTAAAACAAAAGTTGAAGTTGTGCGATGTTTTTTGTTGTCTTTCTTTTCTTCCTATTTTTTTTGCTAAATGTAATTTAGCTATATTTCTTATATTAACATAAAGCTTTATCTTACTCAAAGATGCACGTACTTGATAAATATGGTTTATACCTTCAGTCTATGAAAATGGAATCCTTGCTTTTGTCAACAGAATACGTTCTATTACTATTTGTTGTTATACCATTTGTATTTGAAAATGATATTTGGGGCTATGCCATGTTTTTTGTTTGTCTTCTTTTATTGCAAAATACAATTTGTGCTATATCTGTTTTATATAAAACATAAAAATGATCATCATTGATTGCAAGTTAATACGCAGTTAGTGTAATATGTGAAATAAATTATTGCAAATTGTAATTGTGATACAGCCATATTCATTACCATTGATGCAGGATAAAATATTTTAAATGAAACATGGAACAACGAAAACGTGCGCATTTAAAGCAAAACAGCGTTTGTTTAAATTAATTGACATTTTTCGCTATGACAGAAATATTAAGATAAGATAAGACATTAAGCATTTAATTCAAAACTCAATATTTCCAAACAATTCAAACCTAACTTTTTTCTTGACATCATAATGAAAATAAAAATAAACGAAATTGCACCGTGTTATGTGATTATATAATTATAGTTCATAGAGGAAATGAGTCGTTCAAATCTTTATATCAAGCATTTTGTTTGCAATATTGAAAGATATGATCATGGTCAATCTTCGAAAAAGATCACAAATGATGTACAAAATCAAAACTGAATACTTGAAAATTAAATTATGTAGTTCTTGTGTTGCCTTTGTAAAAACTGTATAAACACTTTGTAAAATAGGATTAACATTATTCCCTCTAAGAATTCTATAAGGCGCTGTATTTCCGGGTTTTTTTGTTTTTGTTTTTTTTCATAACGGTATAATACAAAGAATTTTGCATTATACTTTGATAACATACTTATTAGATTTGTTTCTCGTTCAGTATTCCGTTCTCGTTCAGTAGTCCGATGACATTTTAATTCATTTAATAACACAAACCGCCTTGAGAAAGAGAAAAACATTGCCACATTGTGTATCATTACAACAAGATGTTCAGCATTTCCCCCGACACTCGTTATTTGAATATCTGCAAGAAAACCCAACTAACAACCACCAGAGGACATTTTAATCTTTACTTTATTTGAAGCTAATAGCAAGCTGCGTTAAATTGTGCCATATCTATTTCATAAAAAAAAATTCTCAAATTAGTCTCTTTCTTTCTTTAAACAACTCGATTACAATGATTTTCTTTAGTTCCTTCTTTCTTTCTTTCTATTGTTCATGTACTACATACAATTTCTTGATCATTTTTCATCATTCCTTTCTTTACCGATATGAAAATTGCATATCAAACAACTATTAGGAAGCATAAAACATAGAAAACAAGATAAGATGTTTGTACTCGTACCCCAATATTTTCAATAAAATTTAAACTGTAGGCTTTCTCAAGAAAATATACTTTAAGTAATGGAGTTTCCATTTCCTGTTGAGTCTAAAAGTCGTTTATAATATGCATTAGGTTAACTGTTAGGAACACTCCCAATATCACTATAATGTTCTATTATCTAAAAGCCATATCAATTTTGATATCAATTTGAAAACTACGCTCTCTTGGGAAAGTATTATATTAAAGTTTACCTAATCCATAGGCTTAACAATGTTTCAAGTGATAGAAAACTTCATGCAGGTATACATTTAAATATCAATGCGATAATGTTTGGCGTAGAGAATTTGTTATTGTTAATAATAAAAGATAGGATAGTTTCAAATTTTTATGATTTTTTTGTGTGTATTGTATTACGTACATTTTAACACACAAAATATATTATGAAAACTTTATATCATTTTCAAAACGAAAGTATTTCTCCGATTGCTCGCATTTCCAATAATCTGATACTTTTGGGACAAATACGTGTTACTGTAAATAACTTTTATTGGGTGTAGCAAATGCCGGAAACATACTTGTTCCAACCATTTTCATGGATCATATTCCTCATCACATTTCAATGATCTATACTCACACTATAGTTGTCTTATATAATGACATTCCTCTTCTTTGATGAATATCTCAACTAGCGTTTGGCTGCACTGTGGCGTCATGTCCTAATTATTGTAAAGAGCGGAGAAACGCGTTTTAAGAATAATCTTTTTTCTAAGGATACTAAAGTGGTCACATCACAACACACAAATAATAAACCAATGTAAAATGATAAAAACAAATACAATACAAACACAAAAATAAACGGAAAAAAAAAAAACGCCCAAAACGGAAAAATTAAAACTGTTGCAGGTCCGGTTTGATTGTAATTCAATATTTGCTTATACAATATTCAAAACATAACATGAGTCGTAGATCAAACGAACTGATATCATATTAAATGCTAAAGTTAACATTTTATATGACAGTTATAACGTTTGTAACAATATATCAGTATAAGTTGTGCTGAAATTGCCCTTTTATCCTAGTTATGTGTCAATTCGTATGCCCGAGAATGTAATTTTCTTCTTTTATTTGTTTTTGACATATTTCACTTGAAAGTTTACAGTATACCAGGTCACGTACATGTTTTGTAGCTTGAAAGTAGTTTTTTAAGTATGTGACATAGTTTTAACAAAGGCATTATGTCTTACACATTGGGCATGCTCCTTTTTAGAATCTTTTGCAAGTTATCACTTTCGTATTAGTTAACTATTACTGTATTATTCTTGTAAAGGAATTAAAGGCGTGCACAATGAACAGTTATAACAGATTTTTTTCTTATGTTGTAACTTAAAGATATCGATCCTGTAACACAATTTTTAATGATTTCATAATATGATGCTCAAATTAGGATTTATCAATTTTGTAAGTTCAAAAAAGCATTATTTATAAAGATATTACCGAATTTAACATTTCATGAAAATAAAGGAAGGAAATAAAACATTTATTTTCTATACAGTCTCAGTCAAATGTTTGGATAAGAAATGAATGCATAATTATATTTTAATGATTACATATAATATGTACAAATATTTGCAGTACCTATTTTATATATTCTTCGATGTTTGAAAATTGTTTTATAAGCATAATTATATACATAAATATTATTATGAAAAAAATGTGTACATCTGTTATTGTCATCATACAGTACAAAAAGTCTGTAAAAATGAACATAATGAAAATCTGTCTATTCAATACGACATATATTATTACTGAAGACTGATAATTTACTATGTAAAATGATAACACGGAATGCGAATATTGATAATTGAGGATATTAAATGTTAGACAAATAACAAAGACGCTGTTTGCAAAACAGTTATTATATGTTATTAGGTAACGAGACATTATTTATCACTGCGCGAATGCGAACTGAAATACTGCACGCATTTGTTTACTGACAGATATTCTTAATGTTTTTGGTTACGACAGTAATGGAATGAAACATATGATGTAAGGTCTGGTAGACATTGTGGGAATAAATCGCATGTCAATCGTAACACGAGATGATATCTTCTGATGACAGTTGTTGTTCTTTTTATTTAGAGACGTCTTGAATTGCCTTCTGTTATATTTTCACTGATATACGACTACTGTTTAGACTGACAGAATACTCCAAAAGTTATTGAAATGTAGCAACCGTTAATTTAAAATAATATTGTGGATTTCATTAAAAGTGATCATACTTAGGCAGTAGCAAAGTCAAAATATTCATAATATACTGTGGCAATATAGCAAGAAGTATCACGCAAGTAGAACAGAAACTTCATATCTAATAAATAAACCATTGTCTGGACTGTATTGGAGTTGTGTTTTTTAATTACAAATACCACCCAACTATTCATAGATCATTATACATGTTATATTAGATAATAACGGTTTTCCACGAGATTGTTTTCGATACAACTATATAATATTGAGAAGCAAATTGGTTTAAAGCAGTAAATTTCAATGGTATGCTTAAAAATCATTTTCACTTTTTATCTATTATTCCTGAACCTGTTCTGTTAAGAGATGAATTAGATCTAGGGTAGTTGAAGGTGAATAAAAAACTATAATGGAAGTATTATAGGTAATAATTTAGCGTTTCCGTGCTTGGTAATATTATAAAAGGTATATAAAGTCACGGACAAAAAGTTACAAAGTGTAAAGGCTTTTTTTTATAATGAAAAATATCTTTGCAAATCGTGCATTTACATTTGAATAAGATCTAGCCGTTCTAAAACAATACTTTCAGATAATATACTTATTTATAATAGGGGATCAATTTAAAATTTATTTCTTCATATTTCTTTAATTGAAATAAAGATTAAAACCGATCCATTGATTAATTTTGTATCATTTAAGGGAACATTTAGATCTATTTATTGGTCGATGATAATAGATAAAAAAAAGTCGTGAAAAGCTATATTAGTGTTTGTTTTATACTACGCTGAGAGACATAAGTATATTATATCTTTATTTTTTTTGATTGCATAAAGTTATTTAATATTGATTAAGAATAAAATGTTCGAATGGACAAAGAAGGGATAATGATGTATCTGTGATTAAATGAAAATATAAAGTGTGCACGTTTGTTTATTTAGCATAAGCTTTCATTCCATCATTACATTTGCCACGTATGTAGAAAGGTCAAAACAATGATTTTACTATTTCCCAAGTAATGATATAGAATAAAATGACCTATTTATAAAGACTTTTGTATGAAATAACGTGGTGAACAATTAAACTTGAGAACCTTCCTTCTAGTGATTTACGTGTTTATCTATGATTTTAGTGAAAAAAGAAAGAACTGTTTTATCATTATTCTGGTCAGATGTACTGACTCCGACTTTGTTCGGGTTGATGATTGAAAATGCCGTTAAACGCTGCTAGAGGGCGTAAAAGGTATTGCGTTTCCCATGATTTGTAATGAACAGGCTGAACAAATTTTGTAAGCGTTCAGCTATTTGCTTGATCATTGCGTTGAGGGATGCTGGAATCTTTTGAATATTTTGTATTCTTTGGATTTTCTTTTTTTAAAATGACAAAATGTCCACCCAGGACATAACTGTTAGAGAATGGTATAGCTAATGTTATCATTTAATCATTTCATTATCGTTCAGGAATTGACAAAATTATTATGACTTAATGATGAAACAAGTATGCGTTCACTGTAAAAGTTATATGTGAAGCACGTAAATGTTTAAATCATTATACAAAGGCTAGAAATAGGTTGACTGTAAAGAAATTAAACATAATAACTAAGATGCTAGTAAGAGTCTTTGATTGCTGATCAAACGTCAATATATTGAGATCACAGACTAGCATATTCTCAGGTTGTTTATACGAACTCACGTCTGTATAATAACATACTTTACTACCTTTATATTGTTCTAGCCACAGTTGGACTTCAAGATATAATGTGTTATCTTATCTCAAATCAACTTGTCGTTTTGTATGCTAGACTTTTAGAGAAATGAACAGAACTAAAATAAAATTAACTGTCGTTGCTAAACAATTGTTAAGAGGTCCGGTAAGAGGAATATACAAAGTTAGAAATGAATATTAAAAAAGTAATTTTAAACCATAAGATAATTAACTGTTTTTAAGATATGAAGATTTTTTTAATATAACAAGAAATAGATAACTAAGAAAAACATTGTTTTATTGTTTTATACAAATTGTTTCATGCTTTTTCCAAAGGAACTTTTACTTTTATCATTCTTCCGTAACGTATTCATTTCACTATGTAAATACACATAACAGCTTTGGATTTGAGAGTTTCCGATACATTCACTTTTACAACAGCGCAATTCTCTTCTGAGACTTTTCAAATAGTTCTGCTGAACAGTCTATATCGCATTGGCGTAAGGGAGTCTGTAATATGCATGTTGCCTATTGTGAAATAATGGGAATAAAGCAATAAGGGGGAATAAAATTCTAACACAATTTACTGTGAAAATTGGAATTACATAATTTAAGGTAACAATGTAGTTGAATTATGGATGATATTTTACTCAACTCACAGGCATTATTTTAGTGTAATTTATACAGCGATCATTATAAATGCAGATTATGCTTTTTTTTAAATATATATTCGGCTGTTGTTCTTCCTTATTGATTCAGAACATAAAGTTTTAAGATAAAAGTGAATTTGGAAATTATTTAAATAAATTTTAATTGTTTCACTATTTAACAGGAAGACACATGAAAAGACAACGTTTTCTTAAATGTATTTGTTTAATGCTCGTATTTTTTTCTATAATCTTCATCTTCGCCATCTATTTTTTTTTTTAATTTAAAGTTTTATTAATTTAGAAATTGATATGATAATTATATCTTCTTTTCGTTTTGTTTTTAAATGCATGCCAAGATAAAACAAATTGCCAACAGATGCTTAAACAATTGAAAATAATAAAAAGTGAATAAATGATAACAATGTTTTTAAATCAGATACACATGAATTAAAGAATATATGAAGTGTGCGCTTCTTTTTATGCCAATCAAATGAAAATTTGTAATTTACAATCTACATTAATATTGTAAGTAATTACGTTGATCGTAATTCTTCAACATGGTTGTTTATATATTATATGTTAACTAAAAAGTAAATAACATCACATGATATGAACTTAAATTCTCACTAGTAACATAAAGATTGTGCGGAACAAAAACAAAAGAAATAATATAATAAGAAATAGGCATGCATTTACTAAAGAGTTTTGAATACTATTTTAATTGAACAAGCTTTGTATACAAATGCGTATCAGTTTATAAGAAAAGGTTACTACTGGGAACATAAACATTTTCATATAAAATACACAAATTCACTGTTTGTTGTTTTTTATCAAGACAAATGTGATGGACACTTTACCAGCAATAGTCATTTGCAGCTCCTGAGGGTATTGATAAATTATACACTTCAGAAAGAATATAAATCCCGCATTAAACATGAGCGAATAACTTATAAAACTCAAAGTCCTCATTAAAGTTAAACAAAGTAAATTTGAATGGAAAGAAAAATAATTATCTTTAACATACGATGTCAAGAAAAGATTTATCATTACGGAATTGTTTTTATAGACTTTAATTATCATATGAAATAGTAGATTTTAATAACATTATTTCTTTATAATTATTAATCATGTACTTGAATGATTTGATAAAAATAACGTTTATAAATAATTACTATCAATACATTTGTCAAATGTAGATTTTATATCATGCAACGATATATCAATTAAATCCAAAAGGAAACAAAACATGGACACGATTCCGTTTTGCGCGAAATTGTCAATAATTCTACAACATTAAATTCTTTTCATATATTGTTCCATAAATAAGTCTTTTTTGCTTTTTAATAAAAAACCGTTGCTAATTTTTTTTAATAATGCTAACAAACTTTGCTTTGCTTCATTGAAATGTTTGTAAATTAATTGAGCAATTTACATATTTATAAGAAATATGTATTGTGTATTCTGTGTTATGTTAATCATTTAATCTCAATTTTTAGTAAACGAGACATTGTCCTTGCTTCAAGGGGGCCCCATAACAATCCTATGCGAGATGTTTATAAAAGCTGGCAATATACCAAGTTTAATTGAACTATCTCATAGGGGTCCTATAAAGGATAGTTAAATTTCTGTGCAAGATAAAAATCTGAATCGGGCGCTTCGCTTCACTCAAGTATAAATGGGTACATGTAAGGGCATTATAATATTGTCGCGACGTAAATCTGGTTATAAGCGGGAAAAATATGTGCCCATTGTAAACGTCAAGAATTAATTACAGCCTCATACGCATACTATGGTTAGCACTTCTATAAATTACTGTTGTCATGTTTGATTTATAATTGAAAGTAACTATTTTATTAAATTGCATTGGGATATATTAACATGACATTGTTAATATACAGAACGGAAATTTATGTCAAAATGCTCTGCATTAATGCCATACGTCAAATTAGATCTTGATGTGTGTCGTCGCAATATATTATGTGAAATAAGAAATACATTATGACTAATTAATATCAATTTTCAATAAGTGAGTGTCCGAAAAATAAGCAGACGATATAGCGGATATTGAATGAGTGTAGGTTCAATACTGAATCTAATGAACAAGGTGAACAATATTCATCGGTTTCAATAAATTCACTATTTCGCCTATTAAGCGAATATAATTATCTTTTTATCCCATACCAACAATATTGACTGTTTGAAATAAAAATAAAAGCAGTTTCACACGCCAATAATATAACTCTAATATTTATATAATTATAGTGCAAATGACGTCACGTCTAAATGTATGCTCGACACTGCAATGCCGTTTTTAAAGCGTCTCAAAAGCGGCTCGAGTATATGAAAAAAGAAGATAAATAAAAATTGCAGGGTGTCATGTTTTCAAGTTTTAACTATTTTCGGTAGATACCATTCGTTTTGTAACATAACAGCTTATAAAAAATATGATTATCGTAAATATGAAATCCGACAGCATTATTTTTATTTCAGGTATTTTACATAATTTGGAAGAAGAAAGTGGCACATGGTTATTTTTGTAATCAGGGGTGAACAGATTACTAACAGTTGTTGATGATACGTTAGCAATTTGCTGTCCTTTAAACAATTTAGTTAAATGGCATGAAATGGACGATTTATTCAATTCGTCATTTTTCCATAGTTATGTAAGTATATTTCAGCCATACAAATAATGTAGAATGCGATTTTAAAATATATTTAACAGCACAAGTACACGCAATATATTTAAGAATAACAACCAAAGAATTAAATTGGAATGATTTACAAATGGCATATTTTCGATAATTATTTCAAATATTGACAAAACAGTGGAAATGCATCATTTGGATATCTATATAAAATATTTCATGCGATAAAAATGTTTATAGAGTTCTTATAAGTAATTAAGTAAGAATATTTATATGATGAAGAATGATATGTTGTTCTAAAATAAGTTATTACCTGGTATATATAGATAATAATATATAGAATCGTGTATCTCACACTTGTGAATATATTGTTTCGTTGTTATATATAAGTATCATATATATACAAATACATTTTACATACTTATTTTTTGTACTACCTAACGCCTTCCATTGTGGATTGATCTACTTTAATACTGATGAAACATTTTTTTTTTAGATATTGCCTAAAAATGATATACATTTTCATTATTTGTTGTGACATTTTAGACATGTATTTTTTTAATATAAACACAGTGAAAATGTGATGTAGTTTTCCAAATGAGGGAAACGTACGTTTTAAAGATATTATGACTGATTTGAGAATGTGTTATGTTATGAAACTTCTAGTTTGACATGCATTAGTTAACAGACAAACAGTGAACATGAATAAATGAAGCTGTTTACACAACTTTCTTATACATGTACATGTACACATATAACTAATTTTTATATAATTTTGTTGAGTATAATAACATTTTGAATAATACTAAAAGCAGTGTCACGTTAAGGAACATTATTACACATTTAATCGTTTATCATATATTGTGAGTGATTGTCATTGCGATATTTTAAATCCTGTTTTCTTTTTCTCATGACAGCTCAACAAAATGAATTCACTGCCGCCTTGTATATTAGATGATTCCATGCCATTGAATAATTCAAACAGTTCTTCTGAATCAAGGCTTTCAAACTGCAGTACACCGGCTTTTGATGATTTCTTAGATTTCGATTTACCAAGCAACTTTGAATATCAGAAACCATCTGTTTATATAATTGGATTAAATTTATTCTCATACTTCACACCATTTATACTAGTTATCGGCCTTATAGGAAACGGATTATCGCTGGCTGTATTCACATCAAAGAACATGCGCAAAATGTCTGCAAGTTCTTATCTGGCGGCGTTATCGGCAGCTGATATTTGTACCCTGACCTTCTATGTGTTTATTGAATGGTTACGAAGAGGTCTTGTCCATATTAATCCGGATGCTGAAATATTATTAAACGTTTTGAATAGAGACGGACCATGTCAAGTTTTCTTGTTTTTGTCTTACATATCTCGTGTAATGTCAACTTGGATAATTGTTGTATTCACCATCGAACGGTTTACAGGTGTTTGTTACCCACTTAAATCTTTCAAAGGAAAGTCTAAAAAGATCTTAATAGGAATGTTGATCATTGGCAGTATTCTGGTGTTATACAAACCTATTCTTAGCAGCGAGTACATAGCGAGAGGACGAATCACTTGCAGTTCAAATCCAATGTACAGTTTTGAGTCATTTGTGTTGGATTCAATTTTTGCTTTACTTATAACACTTGTTCCTTTTATCGTCATAACAATACTTAACATAATGATTATGAGAACTTTGTTCTTAAGAAATCATCGCCATAGTGAACTTTTTGCGGAAACAACTAAGATACGACTTGAGTTTACGCTTATACTGTTAGCTATTTCATTCTTCTTTATTGCGTTCAACCTTCCTTATTCGGCAGTCTGGTTCAAAAATTTTATGTCTTCGAGATTTCTGAGCATGGATGCCTATAACTTCAATCACAAAGACATTGACTACTGGAGGGGAGTGTTACATGTTACAAGAACAGTGTTTTATATGAACTATTGCGTAAATTTCTTTTTATACAGTATCACTGGTGCGTATTTTAGAAATGAACTTGCACTTATGTTGCGTTTCAAACAAAGGAAAAACAGGATCTACAAATCACATATCCGTAGTAGCAGATTTGGCAGCTCAAATCATTCTGGAACAATAGCTACATATATGGCTTAGGCTACATTAAGACATCAGTGATTTCTTTCAAAAATCAACACACCATCAGATGGTAAAATGAACATAGAAATGAAAAGAAATGTTGAATAAACGGTAATTTTTGGTGTAGTTAGGTTAAATGTGTTTACATCAATAATTAATTACCTCCTAGTTGACAATCTCGCCATAAAAACGAGTTTTTATCGCATAATATAACTGTCAAATTCACGTTGTTCGTATCATTGTTTGGAATAACAGTCTGTTATTAAGTGATCAGATAAATGTCTTTTCTTGGACTTTGCCTTGCTCATGTCTATTCCTTTTATTATATACATACAATTTGCCTCCAGTCGTTTCCGGCTGGGAAAACACCGAACATCCGTATTACAAACTTTGTATTCATCTGCTAGCCTGAGGTACATGCATACATGTACATGTATTACATCATATATATAGACATGTACTAAATGTGTAAATGGGGTTCTTATATGTCTGTGTTTAACATCTAGAACATGTCATCGGTGGAAAAAAAACCCAAGTTTGTTTTTATATTAAGATCTTCTAACATGTCACATAATCAATATAAGTAGAATGAGACTCATGTAATAAAATTCAAATAAGCTCAAACTAAAATGTACAATGGTTCCATAATTTTAGTATTTATTGTGTTGTTTTGATAAAATTGATAACCATATTGCCATATTGGCTTATAATTTTAAAAAACGGGTAGATTTGCGCGTTCCATGACGTCATGTGTAATACGTCGCGTACCATGACAGCATAACAATATCTCAGTCTTCAATTGGAATATAAAATAACTGATTTGTTCCGTCTAAATTGTTTGTTGCTCATTTAATTGAAGGTGTTCATGTATAACAAAAGGAATATTAGATGAATGAGCTGTTCTGGTTGGGTTAATCGCTCCTGTTGACTGAATTATGATGTACACATCTCTATACAATCAGCTTGATACAAACAACTAGAACAGCACATCAATGTAATATTCCTTTATATATGAGCCCTACATGAAAAACAATTAAGACCAGCATCGGGACTGGACCAAAGGTGTCTTTATTTAAGGTAGGTTTACTTACACCAGCGTCTTAATTGTAGATATTCTTATCATTACTTATAAACTTTATGACCCTGTTCTATGTCCGCAATTTTATAAGAACAAGCAATATGTATCTAAACTGCAAATACATATAAAAGTATTTTATAATATTTAATATGATGTGAATAAAACATATTTTTGAAGTAATTTAATATTAAATATTCTAAATGATTCTTGTTATTTAAGACACATAAATTTGTAAGTAATGATTGTCTTTGAAGAAACGTGCTTCTGTGATAATTTTGTTTTGCTTAAAAGGCGTGGGTAATAAGTATTTATCAAAATAAGTGTGCCTCTCTTTTCAATTTGATAAATAAGAACATAAGCGAATTGATCGTCAAATAATATTGAGTGTTTTTTTTTCTAACAGTTAACGGTAGCATCTATTTTTAAGATAATATAAATGCTAACAAAACGAATATGTGCATTTCTTTATTATTCTCAAATTGTTTGCTTTTAATATAAACAATTTATATCGGATAACAACGACAATATAACACTTATCAGAAGAGTTGTTGTCTTGTTAATTTGTAAAATCTGTAATCGTATTATTAACGCCACAACAACAAAATCTCATGCAATAACCATTCAGAAATATTTTTGTTATTTTTGTTGACAAAACAAAACGTGTTCATGCAAGGCTCTATACCTAACATAATGTTTTATGTGAAATGTCATGTATTTATTGCGTACTCTAGCTTCATTTTTCCATCTCGCAACTTTAGATTAAGAAACATTTAGATAGTTTATTGACGTGTAATAACAGATATGTTTATTTCTTGACTGATGGCTTTAAATCCTTGTCGCAACATTAATGTATTTTGACACGAATGCACTTTGTTCGCTAGAGGTTTCAAATAATGAGACATTTCATTTTAATCACCTGTCATATACGTGCATTACAATGTTGATAAATTGTATACTTTATATTTCAAACCTTTAATCGGACAATTTGTGAAATGTTGCAGTTCACATAGCATTAATCTCAAATATAATGCATATCTGATCGTTGATAACTCGACCAAGGCACGCGCTTTACTTAAAGAGGGCCCATTGACAGCTTTTATGGAATAGTAGAAATGTGTCACATTGACGAACCTATAATACCCGACGACGACAACAACAACAACAACAACGAAAATGTATTCATTAAATAGTTTTCGTATCGACATATCTTTTTATTTTTAAAAATAAACAGCATTTAAATGTACGCATACATTTTGTAAATGCAGCCATAGTCAGCATTTACAAAAATATAAAGCTTTTTTTCACAATATTTAGTAAGAGACTTCGGTTATTTATATGGTTTTCCTTTTAAGAAAATAAAACGTTATCGTCATTTTAACAAATGTGATATTTATAGAAAAGAAAAATTTAAGTACCTTTAACTAGAACATGAACAATAGACTGACTCTTCGAAGGGGCGTGCTTTACTTTTTTCTTTTTAATTCAGTGAATATGTACACAAGCAATGTTAACATCTTAATTGTAAGGGCGGAACAACATTTTTTTCACGACATTTATAGTTTAGTCAATTTCTGACCAAATCCGGAAACCATGTTAGTGAAACAAGTAGACCGAACTACAAATCAAACAGAAATGTTTACTGATGTGTTGCATATATATCGGTAATGTCGGTTTATTGTAGGGAAGTCATTTATCCAAACGAACTGATTTGTTTAAAGGTGACTGAATGTCAGTACGTTCTCATTAAGATAGTATGCTAATCTGTTCCTATCATTGTATTATAATTTGGCGTTAACAATTGATGTTTGTTAACTTTTTTTTATTTTTCACCGGAAAGACAATTTTCTATTATAGCATTTATTCAACTCGAAAAATCGTACGTGTACTGTAATCTGTATTAAAGTAGATACTATTATATTATGGGATTGTTGAACATTTGTAAGGTATAAACTGATGACTAGAGACACTTGTCTCTTTTCATTTGATTCAACTCTTTTACGAAACAAACGTTATAGTATTACAAGTTGTTATTTAAACGATGCAGCGTATCTTTGTTATTATGAGATAAGTTATTAACGTTATCATTAATTTCTGTTAATTCGACGCTGGTAAGCATGCCAAAATAACCATTTCGTTGAACATGCTTTACAGATGTCATATCAGTGATACAAATTAATTACTAAAAATCAAGGAAAGTATTGAAAATTTTAAATTGAAACATTATGCAAGTAAAAGGATAATAAATAATATACTTATCCATGAACCCTATATGACCTGTACGTTTAAAATACTGCTAACAATACAATACGAGTGCTAGCCAACAGAAATTGACAATGAACTACACATGTCTTAGGGCGATCCTTTATTAGCAAAAAATCAGAATGTCCAATTATTTTACATTAGTTTCTTAGTGATCTGAGTTATTTTCGTATAATCTAAAGAAAGTCCTAACTTCTGTCAAGACGTTGTAGATAAATGGAAAATCATATGCATTATTAAAACAGTATGAAAATTTTGAGTTTGCGCGACAAACACATTTAGTATATTATTATCAGTAGCCAAACAAATTGAAAAACGCACTAATTTCAATCCAAGAAGAATTTCACCAGTTGATAGAAGTTACTGTTCTACAATAAGCGACATTATCACTTCCCGTACTATCATATTCGATAACATTTTCTTCACCACTTTACATTTCACATTTTGTTTTTATTAATAGCTTTCAAATAATTTATTCATATGGCATAAGCATATGTTACGTTTTGATATATATTCTAACTTTGTACTAATTTAAAACATTATTAAATCGAGCTGATACAGCAGTAAAACGTAATGTTGATTCTAATAATTTAAAGGTTTCAAGTAGGCTTGAGTGTTTATGTTTAGTTTACTATATCGCACAGTGTGCTTTGGAATACAGAAAGTAAAAACATGCGTAGCATTGATTGTATATATAATAACCATTGATAAGTATTTGTTGCAGGAATTTCAGGGTTGAAAACTTGCCCGTGTGAATATTATAAATTTTATTAAACTTAAAATATCTATTATTTCATTATTGTGCAAATTTTGTGAAAAACTTCCTAGAACTATGAACTATTCACCTAAGTGTCAAGTCCAATCGTCACAGTTTTCTGAAACACAATAGCTTCAAAGTGGTATGAATGCAACTGCACGTGAGGCTTATCTATGGCATGTGCAGCTAAACATTGCCAAGATATTTCTCTGTCAGTGCATAGTGTTCCAGCTGTCATATTTAATCTGACTTAGAAAATAAGCTGCTGTTCTAGGAAGTAAAATTGAATGTTATTTATACAGAAAAAGAAGACTGAAACAGCATTTGAAAACTTGGTTTACGAGGTTTAGACATACTTCATAATTTCGTTGCCACTAGACAAAACTATTCAGTGTTAAATTTAAATATGACTTAAACGTTGTTTAGATTTCCGCTGACAAGTTAATTGCCGGGAATATTGTTTATGTTAATGATTAATTAACCATTTACCATTTCCCTGTCATGGGACGTAATGATAAACAATTGTTATTTAAGGGCTATTCAAAGATTATACTTGAGGAAATTTAAAACTAATCAAAAAACTTTATTGTTCTCTGATCGACTATTAATCAGACAATGTGCCAAAACATGTTTAATATTCTTCAATGTTTTCAGTTTTTTAATATCTTGAACACCACAAACAGTTTTTTTTATTGCAAGATTCTAATTAGTTGTTATCATTGTGACAATGTAATATGAACGTTTATAAATTGAACAATAGTAATTTATATAAATGACACAGATAAAAAATATGCGAATTAACCATTAAACAAATAAATAAATAAATAAATAAATAAATAAAAAAAAATAAAAGAATGAACAAACAAATAAATTTATTAATATTTTTATGACAAAAAATCAATCAATCAATCAAAAGTAAATACTTGTTTACTTTTTTCGTTTCATGCTATTAAATGATAGGCGTTCTTACCATCTGGGCGAACGTGAAATTGCATTGACAACCTTTATCACCTTTTTGTTTGGTCACTACAAATTCAGTTTATTCTTATGTTGATAACTTTACAAACGCTTATGAATCCTAAAAAATTAAAAGACGGCTAGCACGGTACTGAATTTTACGACCAAACCTGAATAGATTCCATCAATGGTATTAAAGAAAGCAACCATACAATAAAATTTATCCGATGCAGACATTCGTATCCGTTCGGATTTCGCATATTCCATTCAAAGGAAGACATATGTCTTTTATTATGCTCGGCTTCATTTTAAATCATATCTAGTTTCATTTTGCTAACCTATTTCAACATGTTCAATAAAAATATGTGTGATGTACAGAAGTGCCAAAAAGTGCCAAAAAATACAAATTTATCTTGTAGTAAACAAACAAAACTAATTTCTCATGTTTATTGAAATAAGCGTTTAGTTTGGGTACAAAACAGAGCAAGTTTAAAAACAAAAACGTTTAAAATGTATCTTGTTTCAATCGCTCAAGCACAAGTACCACTATAAACCTTTCAGTTTTCTTATAAGCGATATAAAGTAAATATTAATATTTGTTACTTTTGAAGTCTCCTTCATAGGTTTTACGCAACGCATATATGGTTGAAAAGAATATTTTATACATTACTTGTAACGGTTTTTTTTTCTTTATGTTAATTATCATTTTTATGACTCCAAATAAATCATGATAACTATATATACGTGCTTGAGAACATTCAAATCTTTAGCATAATAAATGCAGGTTATAGCAAATACCAACATTTTACATGCATAATTATGCTGTTCTAATTTCATAATATTTTAACATGAAAGATTGAGATATATATTACGTAATAGTATCTAATGAAAACTGATGGTAGGAAATCTCTTTTAATATTATTTCTTTCAAGTCTTAAAGAATAGAAAATGACATAATGAAAGAGACATGATAACTCGGCGCTTCAATGAAACTAATGTAATGAAGTACAGTTTTAACTTTTTGTTGAAATCTCGTTATGCGTAATTTGTCTTGTTTTTAATGTAGTGGATAAATGTGGCAGTAGAAAAAGGGACGTATTTCTAAGTAATAATGATTAGTTATACTAATTTTGCATGTTGTTATAATTATTATATTTTGTTTTAAATATTTTGTAAACGAGCAAAAATCTTTAAGTGTATATAAGTTAGTATAGATGCAAATTGTTACATTGCCGTGCAAAGAGAACTCATTATGTATATTTCACTTTCGATTGTATGATAATATGACATGATGGTTTGTTACATTTAAATCATAAACGTTTTTACAGATCTTATCTCATTACCTATCTTTATCATTTTTTTTTCAAAAGTAAATACTATTTAGCGAGAAAGACGTTAAATAAATACAGAATGCAATTGAACTACCATAATTTCTAATTCAAGTATTTTTAATGATAGTAAATATATGTTTAACTTATAAATAATGTATTTAGATATGAGCGTTATATATGCCTTTAACGACAAAATTGAAAATGTGGTTTTGCATTATTTAATTTATCTAAAGTGTATTCCTTTATATGTTTTAGGCATATTCTTATGATTTAATTTAATAGCTAATACCACTTGTGAAAGTTATAAGCAGGATTTTTTGATAGCTGATATATGCAAATATCCCCTCTTTCTTAAGATGTTATTTCAAAAAGCAAACATATATACATTTGTTTATTTTATGTTTAATTGGTGATGAATTTCTCTTTTAATTGGCCGTTTAATGTCATAGTATATTTAGACAATAATTTATGACTCGTTGCAATGCATAAGTTTCGGAATTCCGTAATTACAAATGTCAGAGAACATCGCGATCATGATCATACAAATGCTAATTGGCACTAGCGAAAGAGGTAATGACAACATCAAACCGTTCTGGAAATAAATAAACAAGTTCCGTTTCAACATTCTTTTGCGTTTGATATATATTCAAACGTCATGCTGTTCTGTAAATTATCTGATTTCTGAAACTTACTGAATAAAACTCTTTTCTTTGGTTTGGTATGTGTTGTATCTTCTGTCGGATTCGTTACAAAACATTATTGAGTAACATCAACAATTTTTAAAAACATTATGTATAAATTTATCAATGAAATTCAATGACATAAATTGCTTTACCGTTTACAAGTAACAATCTAGAATCTAATCATTGTTGAATGTGTATGACTATTACTTTCCAAAGAGATGATATGACCAAGCATTGTTAGTATGTTTGAAATATGGATTAGAGAAAACGCAAAGAAAAAGATGACAATGTGTAGAAATGATGACAAAGAGGAAATATGTTCATTTTAAAATTATTAAATCTATTTGAGTTTAAACTTGAGAACAAAGATCAACAATGAATGCAACATTGATTATTATTATAGATAAAGCGATATTTATAGATGACAAATCTGACGGTTTTTTTTCGAACCCATAATTTTATTGTAGCACCAATGCAGTCAAAATAAGTTTACATTTCGTAATATATCCTTTCACTTATATAATTTACTTCGAATGAAAGATAAATTACTCGTGTGGCCTAGGGAAAATCAGTAAATATCCACCAGTCGTATAATAATTCTATGGAAACAAGTGTTGTTGAAAAACGGAATGTCATGTACTTAATCCAAAATTTACTCGGTCGTTAAAGGTGAAATAAATTCATTTCTAGTACTTATAGGTTTAACCCATTACTTCTTATACCGTTATTAAGCATTACTTTCTCGTAAATTCGATTTTAATATTATTTTATTATTTTTTACATCATACATTTAATTCCTTTTAATGTCGCTTCATGAGATATCGTAATCCGTTTTGGTGACATAAAACATAAACAACTGGTGGCAATATTTACAATCCATTACATTAGTACACAAATAAAGATTTTTTCGAATATTTGAGACTAAGTGTAGATGTTATAAGGAAATTAAAGAATAAAGAAAAAAATTATTTTAGTAGATGTCTTTTTGAAAAGGAGAGAAAAACAAACAAGACAAAAACAACTGTAAATGTGTAACAAAGACGGAAAATAGAGCAACTTTTGTAAGTTATTTCCTTCACAAATATATCTTCTTAAATGTTAAGATGTTTTTTTTAATATTGTAATAATACTATTTATTCCGCAGGTAAATGAATACTTCTCCCACATGATTTCTTTCGTACAAATGGTCGATGTCAAATTAAGATTTATCAATATTGTAGGTTCCAAAAAAAACAATATTTATCAATTTATTACAAAATTTAACACTTCATGTAAATAAAGGGAGGTAATTAGAAATTTATTTTCGAAAAAGCCTAAGCCAAATTTTTCAATAAAAAATGAATGCATATATTTAAATGATTACATATAATGTGCACAAATATTTGCAGTACATACTTTACATTATCTTCGATGTTTGAAAATTGTTTCATTTTGCATAATTATGTACATATATATAATTTCACTAAGAGTGGTTAACCACTTTGATCATAACATGCAGGATCTTTAAACTTATCTATTTAACGGCACAAATTATTGCTTTATTATTAGTATTATATATAAAAATGTAGTTAATAAATTTGCAGCAGGTATGTTTGAAGAAAATACAAATATCACTTTATCCAATGAAAATCGATGTTACAAGTATTACAATTTCATATATTGCATTATATTAATAAACAAATAGTTAAGATTATTTATATTTATCTGTCGCTTTTGATATTTTTCAGCTATTGTATTGCTGTGTTTTCTAAAAGAGAATCGATGAAACGAAAGAGAGGTATTATAATTCAATCTGTGTATATTAACTACTGTCTCATCCGTCTGTCCCTTTTGATTTTCTCAAGATGCTGCATTTACATAACAAGACACTTAAACGCTAATTGTAAGGCTATAACTTTTTCAGGCTGTTTAACCTTAACATTGACATTTAAATGACCCGATAACAAAGTGACAAATGACACTGCTTTTGTGTTTTTATATCTTTTATCTAAAATCAATTTCATTGTTTCATCCAAACCATTGCAAATTAGCCTTTTGACTATTCGTGTTATTATAAACGGTAGATTCATTTTTATTGATCTGTTTTCTTTCTTCTTAATTGCAAAAAAAACCCCAAAAACACAAAAAAAACACAACATTTTATCACTAAGTTAAGCCATTCAAAGGATATATAGTGTATGAAGTGTACGATTCTTTCATTGGGTCCTTGGAAAATTTGCTTTAGGTTTTATGTCATACATATACGACCGAAAAGTACTTCGTGTAATCCAAGAGAAAAAAATATCATAACATTTGGTCAGATTTGATTATCATAAATCTTTACAATTTACGATGACAAAAATAAAACATAATGGAACAATAAAAACAATATAAGATAATAAATCCATCAGAAAAGTGTTCAGCTTGGCACTATATTGCCTAGGATTGTCCAAATGCGATATTTTACTGCATTTTCCAACTCCAATAAAGTTTGATGTGTCAAAGAACTTCTACAAACAATTATAAAATTATTTGGGAATAATAGTCGTCTGCCACCTCTGCCACAAGAAACTTGGAAATACGTTTAACGGGCATTTTTATTACAAGAAATTCCTATTAAAATATTTTACATCGTTTAATCAATAGCTAATATCTCAATCTTTTCTCCTTAATAGGAATTCCGAAATATTAACGGGTTATACACTCATCATTAAATATACATTTACTGTGCATAGCATTGGCGAGATTGTTTTAGATTATTCTATTATTATCGACCCCTTGTGTCAAGGGGGCAATTTAATCAACACAACCGATAAGTCACGCCTTTTGTGCTTAACTTTAACTCAATTTTTGTGCATAGGTTCCCCAGTTTTTGTTTTGGGATTATTCCTATATTTCTGGGTTCCCGACTTGTGGTCTAGAGGGGTGCCCAAGGGAGGTAGGAAGGCATCAGCATGCCAAGGACGGTTAACGTAAAAGGCGACCAAATAATTTCGAATAACTTAAGTTTATGCATCTCTAAGCATCAGCAGGTATGGAGGTTTTGAACCCTGCTGTTGTTGCTTTAAGTTTGTAACACCCGAGGTAAGCCAAAATCACCTTTCCTGTTCCTGATCTAAGTTGTGTTCGTAGATTATTAAATTATTATTACCGTAGGTTTTTTTCTTTATTTATTTTCTGTTCCTGCTTTAAATGATCAAGTACTTCTTCTCATGTTTAAAATGATTTAATTCTTAAGCGGATATTAAGACTTTAGTTAGATTTTTTATTTCGAGACATTACAGTATTTAAATGAGAAACAAAAACACTCTCTTTGACAATATAAACTAATTACTGAGCAAACTGTGAATTAACAAGTTTATGTTGATAGTTTTATCGTTTTCAAGAGCAAATAATCAGACAAAATTGTAAAATTAGACATATTAGGTAAATTATTCACTGCGAAATTAAATGCTTCTTCAATTAGATGTCGATTAATTTATGTTTTATTGTTGTTTCCGTTGCAATAAAGAGAACGCCCTATTACAAATAGAACAGTTCACTAAAATACTGACATTTTTCAGTGCCATATACTCTTTTAATAAAAATTTCATACTGATATTTTATTATAACAACTTATTGTTTATTTCGTATTCAGTGTTTATTGGACTATTTCAACAAAATGTCGTGTGTTCCCTTTGTATTTGTAATTTTAAACCATTGTAAACAATTAAGCTACAATGGCGATGAAACGTGATGCGTGTTTGCCGAATAATATATTGAATTGAATGGAATATAGCAATGGCTCTTCGGAACGTCGTACAATAGTTAAGCTGAATAAACTCGGTTCTTCCTCATGTCACTTTGTTGAAGTTTTGATAAACGACCCTTGTGTCACACATAAAAAAACTTCAGAATACAATTCTATACAATACAATACAATATATAGCTTCATTTACAGCTTTATTGTAAGTATATTACAAAGAGACAAGCAAGTTACATTTGACTCAACCGGGAACAAAACATAATGAAAATGGGTAAGGACGTTAATAAAAACAAAAACACTCACACAAATACACAGTAAATGAATAAAAAGATGAAAAAAAACAATAAAAAAGAAGAAACAAGAATATAGATCATTGCAACTAAGTGAAATTAGAATTTATTCAGTCATATAGAATCAAACCGAGTCTGCAATTCTCTTGTTAATTTGTTGTGATTAATACTTCCGAGGGATCACTTTGTCTCCAGATTGTTAAGCTGTTCAACCAATTCCTTCAGGAATTTATTATCAACCCCACTCGGTCCTGAAGTTATCATCTTATGCTAAATTAATATTTTCCTTAATGCAAAGTAATTGTATCAGAAATTAATAGTCCAAACTTTCAATTTTCCTGCAGTCTGTCAGTACTCTGAAATCAGGTTTATTTTCCATTATATAATCATTAACGGGTTTGTAACATAATCATGTTAAGACAGCATGCCTAATTACAAATTAATCATTTGTCAATAAGTAAAGACTCTATCTCTGGGATTTAAAGTCTGTAAATTTTCAACATGAATTCAAATTTAGATAATGTCGGTCATAAATGCACGTTAAAAAGCCTGTGTAATCTATAGAAACAAATATTTGGTTTTAAAACATGTCAACAAGGGATCGGTGAATTTCATTGATTTTCGTATGTCATTTATATAGCCAGGAATAATCCGAATACATTAATCTTCTAAATCTTTTTAAAGTCCTTCATGCAATTCTTTTCTTAAAATTAACACCGCCTGCGACAAAAATTATGTAGTCATATTTTTATTTATTTCGTTTTTATTAATGGTATTCAATAAGTAAGTAAATGTTGAAAATTAAATGATAACCGCCATTAGCGGATGTTTCAAAATTCAAAATTTTACCAATTCATCTTAGGTGGTGTACGATAGCTTACTTTTACCACCACCCTTAAAGAACAGGCTCCGTCAAACCGAGCCTGCAACATTTTTCAATTTTGCCGTGTTGGACATTTTTCTGGGATTCTCTTTTGCACTATATTTAAAATTAGATATTTAAGCGTATGAAACATAATCTGTTGCAATTTTAATCAGGCTAAGATCTTAATATGCTGCGCCTTGAGAATAATTAGAAAAAAATGGTTTCACATACGATAATCATTTCTCGTTATTTCTTTTTACTAAACATCCCAAAGACACTGTTTTGTCAATCATGTTACATTTAAACGGTTCTTTTATCGTATTTTACGATCCTTTAATAAGACTTATTAATGTTAATCATGACAACATTTTATCTAAAATACGATGAATATTTTTACTGCGTTTTCTCATGGTTACTGCGATATGTGTACTACAATTTACGCTTTCTTTAAAATGGCGTTCATATGTTACTACTAAAATACATGTAATATTCGTTAAAAAGAACATACTACTTCTTAAACTATTTCTAAGTAAGACTTATATACTGTTATATTTCCGATCCTTAAAGAGCGCTCAGCATGACTTATTGTTGTGCTTATGATAATTAAGTTATTTTTCTTATTGGGTGGTTCCAGTATTCCTCACTTGAATAATGTTGAATCACCCTTAGGATATTTGGACTGCTTTTTAAATTTGTCTTCTTGCGTATTATCTGTGATATGCAGGCTTCATAACCTCTGATCCCCTTTCAAAATTCCATTTTATTGGCACTTACGTGTCACATTGAAAGTTCCATGATGACCGCAATATGAACACATCTGCGGATGTTTCAAAGTTTCAATTTGTACCAGTACCGTCATGAACAGGCTCAATCAAACCGAGCCTGCAACATTTTCAATTTTGCCGTGTTGATCTTTCTTTAGGGATTCTTATTTTCTTTATTTTGCTTTCTTTATTGATATCCAAAGACAATAGTTTGAATATAAAACACAAGCAGCATGTGGTAAATATTTCGGATATTACAATATTTAACTATCCGAAACGTTTAAACTATTCGCCAAATAGATCGGACATTAAAATATTCATCTATCCGAAATGTTCAATGTAATTGTGATGCTTATCACAAGACTGCCGGTATCGAAACGGGTTGTAAGAAGTTGTGAGAAGTGTAAACAATTAATAATGTCAGGGAGTGTTTCTCATTACAGAATAAAATAGTTCTTCACTGTAACGTTTATAACACGATCGCAATGACAGCTTCTGGTATAGCACTTAAAGTGACATTATGTTCATTTTTCAGTGTCAAATAGAGCTGAATTGACAATATATTTCAAGAGAGTGACATAATGGTGATTGATCAACACTTGATATTGGAAAATGTGTAGGATGAAAAATAAATCTGCCTAAAATAAAGACTGTTCAACTCCTTTTATAAATTGAATGTTATATGTTAATTCCGATAGATATTTAAAGAAATTTCATTGGGTCATGATTCTAATTTCACCTGTTCACTATATTCCCTTGGATTGGCCTATTGTCACTTAATTTTTTTTTTCAATAAAACATAAAACTAAGGCTTTGGTGAATTAAAGTGTTAAGTATTGACAAAGGAATATATATAGTATCAATCATCACTCAGATTTCATTTTGTAATTATAAAAAAGTAATTCGATCACAGTAAATGAGAATACTTGAAATTACTTGTCATACGGTCTTTCTGACCTAACATAACTTTTTTCATAAATCTTTTGTCACTGTATTAATTTTCAGGTTCTTCTACTGCTAAATTATTTCCATTCCACTAGAAGACATTCCTTTGAAAATATGTTTGATATCACAAATTTATATACTTTTGTTTGTAAGTGACAGTATATTAATAACACATGGGTTTGTTGGTAACAGTAAAATTATCATACCGAGGAAAATACTGTTACCCGAGGCGTTATTACCCTTTTTGACAAAGTGCATTTACAAAATAACGATGGTATCCTATGTCTGTCCATCATATCTACAATGTTTCACTGATTAAAATTGTTAAATAATCTTTTGTTGCATGCTTAAATCGTCTGCATGTTCCAGTTTGAAACATACTCGTAATCATTCACATTACATTTACTTCCGATAAACCACTTTTCATTACTTAGAAAATAGACCACGTGACCAGATTTTATACTGTTAAAAAGTAATGTTACCTATGTAACAGTGCAAATTTCTTAGTCACGTGGTACACTTGCATTACCAGTAAGAATAACTTCCAGGGGCCTATGGGAAATTAACATTACAAAACAGTTATGTGTAAAACAAATATTTTTTTAAAAAATGTACGCTTTGTTTTGTAAAATAGATTTTACAATACAGTCGAATATAAGGTGAAACAAACAATAGGTGTAACTTCACATAATGTTGAATTCTAAGTCGCAGATGTGCAATCATGTCTATACAATGAAACTATCATACAATACACCGACCCAATATTTGAGACAAAGAAAAAAATATTATATTGAATTCAGAAACATACTTTATAGAATAAAACATTTTGGTTTTATTCTTAAAATTTCAGAAGTTAAACCAATACGGTCCGGCATTTTATTTCTTGTAGCGAAGAACAACTTAACCTGTTTATGTTATCTTCGCTTAAAGAAAACGTAAAAAAGTCGTATTTTTTAAAGGAAGGACACAGAACTGCAAGAAGTATTAACTTTCAACGAAAAGCATGGATCTAAGTCTGTACTTTGAAAATACTGAAACGATTAATTTGACATTGTTTGACATGGCTGACATTTTCTATTTCCTTAATACAGAATAGAATTAGGTGTAACTAAGTTATCTAAATGGGTTGAGGTTGTTCAATTTGCAGTGTGACATGAACATCAATAACATTCTCTACAATCTATTTCAATGATGTATCTTTTTTCTCAGATTGATCTCTCACAGACGTGGATACTAAGAAGACCTGTTTTAGAGTCCACATGGAAGTTTATTGACCATCTACGCATAAAAGTCAATATTTCTGAACACTTAACACGACGTTAAAACGCGTACATCTAAAACTGTTATAAATACATAATAATAATAATACATTTCTACATAAGATCAGACACGTAAATTAATACACAACAACGTATTTGCGATTTTTATTACCTCCCTATAAAATTTGCATCCATTTCTTTACGCCTGCTTAATTCTCCCGAGTTTCCAGGACGGAATGTTAATGAATTATATTTTAAACTTTAATTTCATCTGGAGTCCATACCATATAGAGTATGTACTATAAATGGTGGCTGATTTCTGCCATTAATTGCTATCGTGCCTTCGCCCCGAACGTCGAAAGGCGGAGACACAAAAACATACCTATTTGTCGTTATTTCGACTTTCGCCTTTGGGTCGAAGACACGAAAACACAAAACATACTAGGCGAAATAACGAAACTTTAACACGCAAAGGGACAAAAATTTCATTGTTTAAGTTTTCGTGTCGGCGGGGCGAAATCTTTCGTGTCCGCGCCCTTTGTCGTGTCTTTGTGTCTTCGCCTCGAAACGCGAAATGATTATTTAAAACCTTGTATTTCATCCTTCAAATTATTATTTATACAAAAGAAAAAGAAAATGAAAAGCAGTAAAAATGCTTTCTTTCCAATCGAGTATAAAAAACTTAGAATAACATACAGCTAGATTGAACATGGGAACAAGTAGTAACTATAGTGCATTTGGAACGAAACATAGCAGATACGTAATTGACCGTACAATAATTGAATATAATGTCAAAACCAGATATATATGTACTTCTTCGGATCCAATTTTATTGCTATTCTTTTATCAAAATAATCTCTTGATCGTCACTTAAAATACGTTTGGCAATGATATGTGGCACACTTTTGTGAAATAATAGGCCGCGAATAAATGGCAAACAAAATTCAACGATTCCATCACCCTGAACAACATATATCGTAATAAGTTCTTATTCTTTTTTGGTCAGTAAGAAGATAAAAAGCTAACTTTTAAATTAATATTAAACAAGAAGCAGAAATTACATAATAATTTTATATATCATTTATTAAATAATCACAATAAGTGCATTTTGTGTCATCCTTGATATATTTATACACGTCCTTGTACATCTTCTATTAACAGCCTGCAGGTATTTGATATCTTTAATAAAACAGTCTTTCAAACTGATAATCATTTCACTGGGGCTTAATTTGCTGTACCATCGAAAGTCTTAATTTTTATTTTCAAAGTCATAATTAGTTTTTCTTTTCATTTTTTCTTCTTTTTTGTCGTCGTTGTTGTTGTTGTTTCATGCATGGCAATATTTGTTTCTCGTTTTGAACCATGTAATGTTATGTATATATATTGTAGGCAGTGTATTTATAAACAAGAATTACATACAATAGTTCGAACATTCTTTAAATCTGCAGATTTACATTATCTGTTTCAAACATTTGAATTAATATCTCACACGATGTTAAGTTGATTTCTTGTGCTTAAGTAATTATCTAAAGATCTGTAAGCTATCGTATTTGAATGATTGATGATTATTTAAAATGTCCTGAACAAGCCTTTTGTCAAAAAAAGCTGCAAGACAATGTAGCACTTGAAAGCAGTGCATGACCAAGACTGACTTTGCAGCAAAGGTTATATCGATGACGTTCCTACACTGCAGTTATCCTCTTGTCTCAGTTTTTCCGCCTACGCTATACTTCATGCAATGAAACTTTATACTTTCTATTTCGGGTAAAATTCTTTATGAATAAGTTAATTAAAATGTCAAACTTCTGAGTTTTTATTAGAAATGTCTGGCATCAAAAATTCGTAAAAGGAAAACAAATATAATTAAAAGATAACTTGTCTGTTTTCAATTTATTTTACATTTGACCGAAATCATTGGTAAGGCGGAATAAAAAAAAGAAAAAGAAAAACACACACACACAACAACAAAAAGCAAACAAACAAACTTAGTAAGAATCAGGGTATAGATTATTACAGCTCCACGTGCAGTATCAGATGCATTACAATTTTAATAAGAATGTTAAAGCTTATCACTTCATCATCATTCACATTCTGACAAAAATATTAAGTATTAAAGCCAAAACATTTCGAATACCGTTGCAGTGTTTTCTGTCCTTTGTGAACATTGATTCATATATTTGTAATATTGTGGATTCGGTATCAGTAGAGCTTATCGTAGATCCGGGGTACAGTACCTTTTGCTTTTTTATTAATCTTTAAAAAGATGATTCCACAAAACAGGTGTATCGGTTATCAAATTTACATTGGTCACAAAGGAGCTGGATGAAAATATAATTGTATAACGATCATAAATGTTTCCTTGTAATCATTATTATCATCTATAATTATAATACATATTTCTGTCTAGTCATTATTAACAAAACTAGGAAATATAAAGCCGGAATTCGGCTGAATTAGCCAATTATAATTGATGATTGATATTGGTGAAAAATATGCAGTGAGTTCATGTAACATGTTAGAAATACCCGTGAAACAAATAAGTTATATTGTATGTGCATTTCATTCTCAGCAGCTGCTTTGTCACAAAATAAAATACGATTATAGTTGTCTTTTATTTTGGAAATAACATGGTTACTGTCACTGCAGTACATTCATATGAAACTATATAGATTATACCATATGTCTTTGTCAAATCAGTTTTAATAATTTGTGACTATTTTCCAGCATGTTACTTTGTTTTTTGAGGTGCAGTTGTCCTTTATCTTGGAGATAAAATGATTAGTGTCACTGCAGTACATTCAAATGAAAGTATATAGAATTACCATATGTCTTTGTCAAATAAATATTAATCCTTTGAGATTATTTTCAAGCAGCATGTAACTTTGGTTTTTGAGATACATTTTTTCATGATATAAAATTGCGTTTCAGTTCTCATTTATTTAATTGTTGTTTTATATTGATAAAAGCACGTCGAATTTTGAAATATTTGCAAAGAATCTAGTTTAAAATGCTTTTAAGTGATATATTATACTGTGAGTGTCACATGATAAGGGTTTTTTTCATCGTCAATTCCATATTCAAACATATATTATGCACAAATATCCTAGATTTCAATAAATGTCGACAATATATTACCCAAAGATGAGCATAGTATATCGTTAAATGATATAATTTTATATCGAATTTAATATCATTGTAAAGTTAATAAACATGAACATTGTGTTGTTATATGATAATCTTATGTTTATCACACAAAAAAAAGATTAGTAACATTGAATGTTTATGTTTTTTAACACAAAAAAATAGTGTGCGTACCCAGAAAAGATCCGAACAAAATAGTAAACCTTTATCTAAAGTACGGTTTTAACCTTTATCAATGATCTCAAGCAAGCTGTTTTCTATCTTAATGAAATATACAACCATATTTTTTTCATACGGATGTTTTGAAATGGTTCTTCTTCAGTGTCCAGACGATAATTTCGTAAACTGCTGGGAGAAGTTATATAACTTTAAACACCTTAAATACGATGTTGAGCAAATATTTAAATATTTTTTTGTGGGAAAGTATATTGTATTTGTAAGATCTATATGTACTCGTATGTATCTATATTCGATCTCTTGAATTATGAGAACATTTTAAAAAAGCTAGTATGATATTTGCTTATTAAAATATCAACATTTATGAGTACTATGTAATGCTTATCTGATTTCAGGGCACAGGAAGTGAAGATTTTAAAGATTATTCTTGAAACAGTTTGTGTTAAAAAGACAGACGCAACAGGATTTACTGCACAATACTCTCAATACCCTCGTGTTGCTTCGATGGTACCCATATTATAATTCCTTTTGTTTTTCTTCAATCAATTCAGGTTAATACCAAGATACTTTGGAAATGTCAGCAGTGTGAATGATATCTACAAAAGATATACCATTATATTTGTTAAACCATTTACATGAATGAATTAGTTATATGTTAAGATAATTTTTAAACTACTGAATTGCATATTAAGATAATGTTTTTTATGTAAAATATTCAACAAAATTCAATACATGTACAAAATATGTTTCACTTTAAAACACATGTATTTTGCTCTCCATTCAAGTAGTGTAAGTATATTATATAATTGTAAAAACTGTACAAATGTAATAGGTAGTCCAAAGAACAGAAAGTTGAAACAATCTGTCATTTATCTGCACATTGAAATATGTAATGTGTAATAGGTTCAATCACCAAACAAGTCATTTTGAATTAAAGTAGTACTTGAAGAGTATTTTAATTAGCTAGAATCACTGTCAAATGCATTGAAACCGAGGGCACAGAAGAGGCAAATTTTGTTTTCTTTCTTTTTTTAACAGTAATTATGTATCTCTCAGATCCCTTATAGAATAAAAAATGTTTGATATTAATTTTATAATACTTGTAGGTATTTATTTGCTAAAATGATACTGTATATTTTCAAAGTTTATTAAAATAAAAATACACCGTAAAAGTATTTCATATTTTGAAAGATCAACACAAAATACTTTTAGGCAAACTTTGGCAACAGTCCCTCATTGTGGTAAATTTTAGGGATATTTTGAATAAGGTTTTTGACATATGGAAATGGTCAGATAAGTGTTTGAAGTGGGTGGGATATGGTTACATTTTTATACATATTATTTATTTCCCTCGTCAAGGGTATGTGGGGGTCGAGGGCATCCCCCTCCATACCTTACAAAGATTTTATTTATCATATATATATATACATGTATCAAATATTTGTTGTTTAAGTAACAATTATTGTCATTGAGTAGTTATCACAACTTCACATTTCTACAATAATATATACACATGTACATACACAACCTAATATAACAAAATAACAAGGGAATTACATGAATTAAGAGCAGAGAAAAAAAGGAAAGGTAGCTCATACATTGAACAGAGAAAACATTACAAAGTTGTTTCTTATACTCAAACTTTTAACAAAAAGCAATGGCTGTATATTAATTAATTATAAATTTACTTTACTTTAAAAAGAATTAAATGATTTTTTGAACAATTGTCCAATTCATTATGTTATCTTTTGTATTTGTTGCACATGCATCAATAATTGAAGAGGCTAATTTAAAACTTCTAACTAATCCATCTATATTTGGTAAAATATTTTTTCTCCTACATAAAAAACATATCTCTTTATCTCTAAACATAGGATATTGTATATTGATTGGCTCTTTTTTGTAATACCTAATATAAAAGTTTGACAATCAATATCAAAAAAAAGCATCATGATTCCTAACAATTTTAATAATTTCTGTAATCAATATTTTGACAAATGAACATTCCCAAAATAGGTGTAACAATGTTTCATGTTCTGATTTACAAAAAGTACACATACTTGTAACTGATAAATTCATTTTCAAAAGAAGGTAATTAGTAGCTAATATTCTATGTGTTAGTCTTGTCTGAAACCATTGCAAGTAAGAATCATTGGTAATGTCAAAAACCCAACTATGTATTTTATTCCAGTCAGATTGACTTAATTGAAAGCAAGTGTTCCATTTAGTCTGACAAGTTGGAATATCATCATTTTTATGTATATATTGTACATGTCTGATGTACCTTTAACACAAAGTAGTATAGGCTTTATATAACAACATATAATGGGAGAATAAGAAGCAATTTCATAATTATCATATAACTTTAAACTTAATATACTTCTGTATTTCTTGACAGCTCTGGTAATTAATTCATAGTAAATGAAGTTTACTTTAATACCTAATCTTGCTTCCAATTCATTCCTTTCAAAGAAAGTACCATTCACATTCATAATATCTTTGATAAACCTTATACCTTTATCATACCATGTTTTTTATGAAAATAGGCTTTTTATCCATCAAAATATATTGGTTATAGAACAGAGGCATTTCTAACAACATTTCCATAGAAATAATCGGTATTTTTTCTACAAATTCTACATAAGCCCCTAAAACATCTTTCCAAAATGAATTTTTCAAAATATTATATATATATTCTGTATATAACTTTCCACAATTAAACAGCTTCTTAATATCTAAAAAGTTATCTAAAATAGTGTAACATTTATCACATTCAGATGATACAATTCTTCTTAACCATGAAAGTTTTAAACTTTTCATGTAAGCACATACATCAATCATTTTTAGACCACCATTTACATATTCCTGCACCAATACAGAAGATTTAATCTTTGGCGGACCTTGCCACACAAAATCTGCTGTGTCGGACTTGTCCGACGCCATGTATACTGTCTAATATATATATTACATTCTCTAAAGGGGTCACATAAATGTCGACTATTAATATTTTGAAGAAGTAAATTTCTAGCTTTCTTATTATTATCCAATGATTTATAACTGTAATAATCAAAGTTAGTATTTAATACAAGATTGAAGTCACCACAACATATATACGAATCATTTTCTAGATTATCAATAATTTGAAAAATGTGGTCATAAAATTCTGGCATGTCTATATTTGGGCCATATATATTAACTAATGTGAACTTTTTAGAATTAAGTGTAAGATCAAGAACAAGGTAATAACCATTATCATCAGAAAATATCTTATGTACTTTCATATCTAGATTTCTTTTGAACAAAATGGCCACACCACGGGAATTAGAAGTACCAAAGCTAAAATAACATTCAGCATTCCATTGAGAATATAAATGCTTTTTCATATTGGATGTAAAATGTACATCTTGAAGACAGACTATATCAGCATTACATTTTGCTTTTAAGAAATCAAAAACATCAGTTCTTTTCTTACAGTCATATTAAAATTAAAAACCTTTTGTTTAGAAACAACCATTTTGCTGGTGTATTTTGTTACCTGAATGTTATTATTTTTCTTAACAATGATCAAAAGGAAAACATTTTTCATAATGATGATATTATAGATTTATCAGAGTTTATTCATTTCTGAAAATAAGAGTCCTTCTTATGCCAAAGGTTTATTTCAGAAGAATGTCCATAACTGACAAACCACCCGATAAATATTGTTTAAATTATGCATACATGTGACCTTTAGGGCATATAACTATCCTAAGTTGTCAATCTTACAGTTCTTTATCTATTAGACCCTTTCATTTAAGACCGTATTCAAGTTGTCGCCCTTGGATAACGTCATTGGGGATACGGTGGACATTGTCGATACGATTATGTACATTTAATTTAAGAGAGGGATATAATATCTTAATCCTTTCTCTTTTAAGATTGGTAGATTGAAATTTCCAAAATTTGGTGTAACTGAATAAGAGATTACATAAAAAGGATTGGTCAAATGAATAAAATATTTTACTATGATAAGGTTAACGATTTGTTTATAGTCAATATGGCTGGGTAACTGATCATGGTTACCATTTTCGTTTGATTTTTAATAATGAAAATTTTACTAGGCAGTTAAATCGTACTAACTTGCTTATACCAGAGATGTAGATAATGTATCCATGTCTCTGCTAATATGCAAAACCCAAAAGATAAATGTAAGTATTCTGTAGTTTCGAGAAACGGCTGCGTAATAATTAATTGCAAGATACTGGTTGATTAAAATGTATTTTAATTTAAGCATTTACTAAGAAAAGTAAAAATTCTTTTGTGTATACTTTTTGTGTCGGCAAAAAAGGCACTCTAAAAATTGTACATCACACTGATATATTTAAGCTGGTAAAGTGATATTTTCAACTTCATACTTTTTAATTCAAACTCTGCTTATCAAATATTTAAAAACAAATCACTAAAAAACAAGTTGTGAAACACGGACGCAGAAATTCGTTATTAACTGAATTACAATTTTACGTTTTTTTGAATGTGCCAGTTGGTAGGACTCTGGAGTATCAAATCAGTAAGTCATGACCAAAAAAGTCCCTAGGGTGATCCATAACTAAATTCGGACCATAAATATTTTGACAACTTACAAAAGTGACGTAATCTGATTTAATGTTATAACTCTAAAAATGCACCCTGGTGAACTATGGTATCACAGCCAAGTGCCGCTTTTATATACAGCATATGCCCCCTGTTAATTAATATGTTACTGAAAAAAGTCTTTATTTTTATAATAAGAATAGATTTGTTATATCAAAATTATCTTATTTTCGTCTGTTGCGAATGTACTTAAGTTATAGAATTCATTGCCACATGGTTTTCGTTCTTTCCGGAATATTTATAAAATCATATCCTTCAATGGTTCTTTGAAATTTTTTTCATACGGCATAACGAAACAGAACCAGTAAGTATTGACAGAGTGCTTTCTGCTTTTGTTCTATTAAAGCTTGAAAAACAATCATTAAAAAAAAAACATTGTCAATCTTATTTTCATGTTTGTCACAAATACAACAGAATTTTCTAAATGACAGAAAACCACATAAAATCACTCTTTCTCTAAATCTTTGAACGTAACAAGAAGGATTCTTTAAGAAAAATAACGTTTCTAATAGTCACATGTACGTTATTCTACGTTATCGTATGCATAACTCTCTTGGGGGCTCCTATTTGTTGAATTTCACAAATTGTTATAATTGATTTTTAACATGAAATGTGTTTCTACACGGCGATAGTTTGACAATAATCGCTTGTCTGATTCTACAAATAATTGTAATAAGTTTAAAGTAGAAATTATTCTGAGAATATGCCAAGTATGTGCAAGACTAATGGCAAAAAAAAAACAGATTTTGATCATTGAGGAGCCATTGTATTAGAAAACGGTCTTTCTGTCTCAAAGCAAAGTAATCAACAATTTATTCTGTTCTGTCTGTTTTTGAACGCACATCATTAAGATCACATTAACATACGAGACCTGTAGATTCGGATATTATGCCGAAAATTATTATGCCATTCTGTAATACTTAAGGTTTAAAAAAGTTAAGATGTTTTAATGAAAACTAATGTCAGAAGTAATGCCTATCTAAATTTCTGCTTCAGTGTGTGAAACTGTCTGTCTGTATGTAGGACTCAGACGTATACATATTATTGTATAAAACTATTATAATCTCTTTATGTATTACGTAAAAACTCATTATAGTTAATATAACGTTCGCAAACTTGTGGATTGGTCCTACAACAATTCCCCTACTTGAGTGTCGATTCATTCTAATTTACCGACATTTCGTTCCACTTTATTTTCTATTACAGTTTGCTATAATATCTTTATGTAGAATCAGACATAGATTTAAAGGAACTTTGATCTATTTGCTAAATTGCATTACATTTTTATGAACAATAATTGAATCATGTAAGAGACCAGTATGACAACTTTATTAGAGATCTTATTATAGATGCGAACCACTTTATTGCTGTAAGTCTTTTACTAAATCTGAATAAATAACCATTACGCTAGGTAAAGTAAATAATTCTTTGGTTACATGAAAGTTTAATATTTTGATAATAATATTTAGATTTCTTGTCTAATTGGAGTTATATCCTTAAAGTTAACGTCAGTAATATTGTTAATAAACTACTTAAATCTTTACAGGAAGTATAGCGGTCGAAACTTCTTAAGGTTCCAAGATTTATTATTAAAGACGTATTTTAGTTTAAATGTCATTTCTGTGATTAAAACAATAAGGACTTTGGACATGAACACAAACACTTCTACTTGATTAAGAAGAATGATGCACTCACAATAATACATTTGTACTAACAGCAAATCCTGAAAGGACATTAATGTGTTACCTAAATAATTAGTGTCTGCTATAGTTATACGTTAGGAAAGAAACACTATAATTACAGAACAAAATATACAGTACTTCAGTTCTTCAAGATGTTTGGCATACTCCTAGATAACTTTCTTAGACAAAACAAAATACCACACATCAATTTTAATTTGTAGGTGAATTAAGCGCGAATTTGACTAGATTTTTGTTGCAGAAACATTCACTTTACTGCGTTACGCAAGGCATGTTGTTCAAGTTGTTTAACTGAATGAGAATGTTGTGATAATAAAACTGTTATATTTCACTTTTTCCTTGTAAATAAAATTCCGTACTTTTGTATTATGATATGTAAGCAAAAATTCGTAAATAGAAGTTTTCTTTTCTGTAGCTCTCACTGTAATTGACAATTCTGACTAAAGAATTCGCAGAAAAATGGCAATCGTCAATTAAAATGCTGCAAATATCTTAGTGATCGGAGTAAGAGCACAAAATGTATTGTTTATGTATTCCCTTAATGATGTAACATTAGTCTAGAAATACGACAATTAGCATTATTTCTAGACTTTTAATTTTTAAAAATGTTCAGGTCAAGTCCGTTTTTACAGATTGAAATTTTTTTTACGGTGCCAAGTGGCGAAACATGAAAAGCGTTATAACATTTTTAACTTAAATCTGGCTAGAAAACGATAATCAGTTTAAGCTTACTAAATTTTCTTTTTTTATCGTTTGCAGAATATTATATTTTTACATTTTTATTGTATCATTTGATCTCTGCAAAGATTTAAAATGTTTTAGAGCTCTTTGACCTCAGTTCAGCTCATTTAACAAAAAAAAATTAAGATATAAATTATTTCACAAGTAAATGTACCTGTCCTGTAAGCAGGAAGTTGATATGAGACTGTTAGCGTGTAGTAAATATAAGACTGTAAGTGGGAAGTAAATATAATACTGTAAGCGGGAAGTTTTTCTAAGATTGTAAGCGGGAAGTTAATATAGGGAAGACACTATAAGACTGTAAGCGGAAACTAAATATAAGACTTAACATTAAGCTATTTTCATGGCATAAAATACAAGTGAAGAGAATCCTACAAGGTATTCTGAAGGATGGCTATATACTATGCATCTGTATAATTTTCTTAATTTTTGAATGACATATTAGTATGAACTCAATCTTGAAAGAAGCAACCTGGTTTTTGGCTTTGTGCATCGTTCCCGAATTGTGACAATTTGCAGTTTGGCGAACTAATACTGCAAATTTCCTTCGGAAGTGATTTTACTAATGTTTCTCTATTCCTTTGCATAGAAGGTGTTTGTTAAATGAAATAAACTCCTGTAATGCCATTCAATGATGTCGTGAAGGGAATAAACAACAATAGAAAAATTATTTATTATACATGTAAAATTAAATCATTCTTCAATCATGGCGGTTAGATACGCGATACATGAGAACATTCCATGTTAAACACAAAAATATCATTATCATTCTCAGGAAATATATGGCAGGAATAGGTTTACCCAGAAACAACTTATTGTCCAATTATAGCTTACATTACATTTTCATTTAAATAAGCAGAATTATTTGATAAAAAAATTGGTTTCCAAATAAATCTGCAATTTAACTTTTTATGTATATAATCAAATTATGCTCAACATAAATCTAGTAGCTGCCTTTTATTGCCAAAACGTATACTCTTAAGAGAAAAGAGCCCGCATATACAGAAATGAAATAGAAGATAGACATCAACAGCTAAATTGTCAATAGGCTATAATACTGAAAACATAGGACATATTTAGATATTGCTCTGCAGCCATATACTTAAATACACTTTTGATTAATTGCGATATTTTTAAGGATGTTCTAAAAAGATTGCCTTTACTCATAATGTTAAAAACCGTTAAGTCAATTTTTTGAGAGTGAAACGAATTTGATTTAGAAAAATTCCAGCTTGGGTGTTAGCGAATTCGGAAATTATTTTAGCTAATTAATTTTGCTATTGCTTTGCACGATAGCAATAATAAATCACGTATTTTTTGAAATAAAAAAATGAAATAATATAAATTCAACTTTTAATCTGTAAAGTGGCAATAAATTGAACCTAAATGTGTTGGAAGTGAATTACGTAAATAAGTTCGAGTTTGATGAGATTATAATATAAATCATTTATTGTATTGATTTAATTTTATACCCTTTTTATTGAACTTTGGAATTATAAAAACAACAAACGTTGTTAAATAAAAGGTTCAACCATGGTTTAGAATATATAAAAATGAAAACAATATATTTTAATGAATTACCTTATTTAGAATAATTCAAAGAGAAATAATTTAAAGAGATCGTTTTTTTCTTCTTTTTTTTGTAAAAAAGAGCAAGGTTAATTTACGAATGGTTATTTTATCAAATTATGCTCGTTTACATCTTACGATGTAGCTTCTATAACTGTCAAGACTTTTTAAATCAAGTTTAACGGAACAATGGTATTTTTATGAACTTAAAACAATTATACTACTTACATTACCGACATTCAAGTGGGGCGAAATTTTCTGGAAGGAATTGACAAGTTTGTGAACATTTTATTACCAACAAAATACTTAATAATGAGTTTTTACACACAAGTTTATGAGTTTTTATTAGGCTTTTAGCATTACATTGACATCTACGTACCTTTATTGTAACATTATTTTCAATGCATTGAAGCAAAAATATAGGTTTATCTTACGTCTGCCATCCATTTTCATTAAAACATCCTTACTCGTTTATAAGCTTGTGTTCAGTTACTGCAGAATGGTAGAACTATTTTTTGCATTATATCAGAATCAAGAGGTATTGTAAGCTAGTGTGATCTTAATATTGCGCATTCAAATACAGACAGAACTAAATATATTGCTGAAGGCTGAAATCATTTTTTAACAGAAAGACCGTTTTCTAATACAACGGATTCTCGGTGATAAAAATCAGTATTGCACATTTTGGCAGATTTCCAAAATTATTTCTACCGTACGCTTAAGTTATTGACAAATTATCGCTGTTTGAAAACACATTCCACGTTAAGAATCAATTATGCCAATTTGCTCGTGCTATGAATTCAAAAAATTGGAGCCCCTAAGAGAGTTACGCATACAATTACATAAAATAGCATAACATTTTTCAGATTTCTTTAGTCTGGACTCTTATATATGATCTTTGTAACGTTCGTTGTCTTGGAAAATCTATCACGTTATTAATATTCAAAATCTTGAGAGAGATAACCCTTTTTCCAGATTTTTAACATCTACAATAATGAAATGAACCTTTACAGCACCAAATCCACCTACATTTACATGTTTTATAGCATTTCACCTTTATGCTGAATTGAACGTGCACTTAACAGAGGAATTTTAATTAATCGTGAAATTTACTTTCAAATAAAATCCAGTACAAAAATTATAATGACATTTAAAGTGGTAAAAGAACAGCATATTGAGCAAAAATGAAAAAAAAAATGATTCAGAACATGTTTTAAAACGTTTAATTCTGTATTTGACCATTTGTCTCACAGCTTGATCTTGAATATGGTCGCCTATGAAATATTGAAATATAATTTAGAATTGTATTAAATTTTGCAACATGCTTGTCTTGTAAACGATTTTAATGATAGAAGGTGATATATTATTTGATATTATATGTAAATGTATGTAAGAAAAACGCTATACATTTAACAATATTTGAAGACGTTGTACTCCATATTGATATCCATGGATTCAACGCATGTTGAAGCTTTGGCCTCATCTTCCGTCCTTCCGACTAGCCAATTCGGTTAAACAAATTTTGGTATCTTATATCGCATTTAGAGTACGATAAAACAATTTTTGTTTATACATTACGTATGTTCATTATTTCATTTGCAAGTTGAGATGAATTGTCTCTATATTTCAAAGGATTGATGGTGTGATGATTAATCAATTATAGCTGATTTAAAAAAAATGTTTACAATAAAATAGAAATCTGCCCCCCCCCCCAAAAAAAAAAAAAAAAATACTGCCCAACATTTTTACGAATTTTACAGACGTTACTTATTTATCGTTGACGCAAAGTAGGAAAATGAAAACAAAGATCAACATGGCAGGGCAACTTTCCCGACACAACCCAGCCACGCAAGCATCCATAAAACACCACATGAAAATTGAAAGGAATTTCGACAAAATGTAAACTTATTTTGTTCACTCACTATAGACCATTGGATTGACATAATGTCATTTTTAACATGGGGCTTTTAATCATGAGTTCAAAAAAACTGTTTTACAGATCAATTTGTAGACGCCACAAGTTGCCATTTCATTTTAATAAGTATCGCGTATTTTGAATCAAAATAAGTGTTTACGTTTATTTCAGAAATAATACAAAAAACATACACATCTCATAACAGACCATTTAAATTTATATTATTATTATTATTATTACATGTATTATTATTATTATTTCATTATAATTATTATTATTATTATTATTATTATTATTATTATTATTACATATTATTATTATTATTATTATTATTATTAATTTTGTAATTATTATCTTAATTATTAGATTCACTTTGTCACTTTTAATAACCGAAAAATAACAGATGTGCCGAATAATAATTTTGATTTTCCTGAACGATTTTTTTGTCGTTAAACGGAGGTTTATCTCTATTTTAGTAAACTTAATTGGGCTCATTCAAACAATAAACTATTAATAGAAACATTATTAACAAACAAGAATTCAATGGAAGCAAATACTATAAAATATATGAGAAATATTAAAAAATAGACTACCTTTATTTTACACCTGGTAATATAATGAAAAATAAATAGTCAGTAATTGCTCATTTTTGAACTGTTATTGCTTTTTGATATAATAATATCTGAAGATAGTAGGTATCAATCATGTGTATTCATTAAAGTATAATTGTATGAACACCAAGAGTGTTTTCACATTTCAAACCGCCAAAAAAAAAAGAAACTGACTTATAGTGAAGGTGATGGGTTGTCTACATTCTAATGAATATTATGAGTTTTTGTTCGGTTTGAAAATAAGTACGTAGTAGTTTTGCCAGATATTGTGATCAGCAGTACCGTTGATTTAATATTCTCTACAGGAAAATAATTATGCATTTAGTTTGTATTAATCAAAGTGTTTTTGTCGGAATATCTTTTATTTACCGAGATTAAACTACTCATTTACTGTTGTGTTTAAATAACCAATTAAGTATTTATCAACAACGTTAACGAGTACATATTCGTTGATTTTGTAATCTATATTATGTCATTTACTCTGTTGATTATTTTGTATAAAGTTAAAGTATTCAAACATCTTATCATTTGTTTAGGTAAGTGCACTGGAACGGAATACTTAACAAGACTTGATTAGAAATGGCTTCATTTTTCTATAAAACCCTGGAAAATAGGTGATGCCTCGGAAGCTTTGAAAACAATAGTATCGTATGAAAATTATAGACTCGTTTTGATTTAGCCTGTTCATGACATATACGAATGTAAAAGTGTAACATCTCTCATGCGCTACAGCACCTGCTTAACCGGTATTCACTTGGTGGAATGTACGTTCTCGAAGGACCAGATAAATGTATCAAGATCGAAATGAAAACCAGGGTTACATTTACAGCTGGCATATGACACTTGACGCCAGTCTTTGTGAAGTATAAAAATCTGCAACACATTAATAAACCTGAAATGAGTTGCCTGGTAATTCAACATTGAGTTTCAAAGTTATCTTAACATACTAGTTTTTTATTTGGCAATTTCCTTTTCCGTGTTACAATTGACATTCACTAGAAAATGACATTGATCTCACGCTAGGTAATATTGACATAAACTAACTCTTTCATACATGTCATAAAGCGTGGCCAATTTGACTGTGCATTTTAGAAAATATTCGTTAATAGCTTCACGGTAAATAGAGAACAAGCTGACACTTAAAAATCAATTTTTCGTAAAACAAATATCATATGTAAGTTCGCCCCCTAATGCAGCGTTACTTTTTCAAAATTTAATGATAAAACAAACATACATTTTAAGTTGTATTTTAAAAAGGTATCAAATGCTGAAAAAAAGCTTATAAACTTAAAATGAAGTCGGACAACTTTGAAAAGTTACCAAATCTCATTAAAATCAGATTATTGTTTTCTCTCCGTTACTCTTCGCTAGCGAAGGGTATTGGAGCGGCAGTTAGGATATGATTTTAATGAGACTGAAGAGTTACCCTGTACAATATTAAACTTTGTCCATATTGTAACAGTTGTTGGAAATGTCGGCAGTGTAAATGATAGCTACAACTGATATACCAAAGGGTTTGTTGAATCGGTACAATCATATTTAAGGTAATATGTGTCAGTATAATAACTTATTTTTGTATCGAAAATTCAAGACTTTTCATTATAGGAAATTTTGCTTCATAAATTGTTAAAATAGAATGTTGTGAATAAGAAATGGCAATTAATATAACTCAACTGTTACATGATGGTAAAGTGAAAATCATAACAACTTCGTCAATTCTTGTATTCTCTTGAAATGATTATATAAACATTAGACAAATAAAAGGAATATCAACGTTGGTAATATCGAAGTAACGTGAGGATGTTGATAGTAATGTGAAGTAAATCCTAATGTGTCTGCCGTCTTAAAACTTAATGTTTCAACAATCATCTGCAGTTATAACATCTTAACATCCTGTGCTCAGATATCTGACTAACTTTACATTCTTCTCATCAATGTTAAAATTGAATAAACAGATATCATATTAGTTTTAAATTGTTCTCATAAGACTAGAGATCGAATAATGAAACAGTATAGATCTTACAAATACAATACACTTTGCCACATTAAATGTTTCAATTGAATCTTTGCTTCACAAAATTGTATAAAGTTATATATCTTCTTAATGTCCCCTGCCAGCAATTTACAAAATTATCGTTTATATATTGAAAATAGAGGCATACATTTTCTTTTGGAAATTGTTTTTTGTTTTGTTTTTCTAGTTACGCACACTATTCATGCGTATATAATATAATAATATAAGATTATTGAAAAAAAATCACAATATTAATGGTTATCAATTTTACTTAGATATAGAATTAGATATAAATATATATAATTATATTTTTTCCTTCAACGATACACTATCTCGATGTGTACGCGAGCTACAAACAGATATTTTACATCTGACAAGAGACTGTCAAACAATTAGAATAGTATGTCAAAAGATTACATTTAAGCATACTACATCTTTCGATATTGAATTGGCAAAGTAAATACCCTTTATCTTGTGACATTATAATATGTTACTTAAATAAGCATGGAAAGGCATTGTTATATGGATCTATTGAACATAATTCAATTTGCTTGTTAAAATATCAAAAACAATTTAAAGATTTAAATAAATGCGAACTGAAATGACATTTAATATTGTGTATGAAATAAATATACCTTAAAGAACCAAAGTATAACATGCTTGCAAATGATCACAAAGGGTTAAAATTGATTTGACAAAGACATATGGTAGGTTTATCTGTATAATTTCATATGAGTGTTCTGCAGTGACACTAATCACTTTATCTCCAAACTAATAGACAACTGAAATTGTATTTCCTTTTAATAAGAATGCAGCTGTTAGAAAGGAAATGCAGAAGTCATGCAATTTATTTATTTCACGGGTATTTCGCACATTTTACAGAAATTCTCTGCATAATTTTCAGCAATATCATGCATCAATTTTAATCGACTTCATTAGCCGAATTCCAGCTTGATATTGCCTACTTTGTTAATATTGACTAGACAGAAATATGTATTTTCATTATAGATGATAATAAAGAATACAAGAAAACATCCATGATCGTTACATGATTATATTTTCATTCAGCTCCTTTGAGATCAATGTAAACAAAAATTTGATAACCGATTTATCCACAATATTACAAATATCTGAATCAATAATCACAAAACACTCACTGCACCGGTGTTTAAAATGAGTTAGCGTCAATATCAAAATAATGATGAGAACAGTTGGCTTAAAAATGTTTTTTAAAAAATCCTGTTTCTTATATCAAAATTGTGATAGTTAGATACCTTTGACACACAAGTATGACAATTCTTATTTAACTAAACAATTGTTGAGTGCATTACAGGTTTTTTAATTATAGAATTCATGTGTCTGTATATCAGATTGAATGTCAAGCCTAAGTTTACATAAAATCAAAAGAAAAATAATTTCATTTCTTGCTCATTCCCCGTAACCAGTGATTTCGGTCAAATGTAATTTAAAAATAGATTAAAACAAAAAATCTTTTTATTGGTTTTCATTATTCGAATTTTTGATGCCAGATATTTCATTTAATCATATTATTGGTAATAAAAGCGTAGCAGTTAAACATTTATATTAACTTATTCATAAAGACACCATATGGTTTTTACCCAAATATATAGTATTAAGATTTATTGCATGAAGTACAGCGTAGGCAGCAAAACTGAGACAAAAAGATAACTGCAGTGAAGGAACGTCATCGATATAACCTTTGCTACAAAGCCAGTGTTGGACAAGCACTGCTTTCACGTGCTAAATTGTCTTGCAGCATTTGTTTTTAAGTAAAGTCTTTGTCAATGTGATTAATCATAATAAGTCTCTCAAAAACGATTATTGCTAACATATATTTTGATATTCATCACAGCAGTAGAAAAGAATTGAAGATCGTAAACTATGAGCTATTTATTCGAATGTTTGAAACAGGTAATGTAAATGTGCAAACATAAACAAAATGTTTGAACTACTGTATGTAATGTGTGTTCATAAATACAATGCCAGATTTTTTATTTTCTTTTTTTTTTAAATATTGTTTGCAGTAGTAAATGTAAACTTCTAATGCCCAGACATTTATTGATCTTATTGTGATATATTAAAATATAACTGTATGTATTATTAAAATGATTACGTTCCAAAATCATAATGTTATTTCTGTTTCTTGTTTGATATTATAATTCTAGTTAGATTGTTTTATCTTCCTACTTAAAGCAAACTGACCAAAACTGATTATTGACTGAACTTATTACGACATTTGTTGTCAATTACGAATTTGGTTTGTTATTTATTCGTAAACTATTATTTTACCGTATTCTCTTTTGTGCCAAAATATCATTGTCAGACGTAATTTGTGTGCTAATCAAAAGATGATTTTGATGAAAGTATAGTAATAAAAACGGCTCCGACGAACTACATAGATATCTGGTTATGACAGTTTATTCAATTATCACACGGTCCATTACATATCTGCTATTTTTCTGCCAAAATGTATTATAATAACTAATTGTTCTCTTGTTCAAAAATGTCTTTATGGGAAGTAGATTTTGTTGCTTGCTGTCTTGTATTTGTTTGGTAAATGAATGATTAATATGTTTATTTTGGAAACTTAAGACAATATCATTCTTAAAGCAATGTAGTATTAAACATGTATCATGTGATATGGAGTCCAGATGAAGTTCGAAATTTGAAAATAGAGAGAAAAGTTAATTAACATTTCGTCTTGTTGTTTAGGGAGAATGAAGCTAGAATAAGGAAATTGTGGTGCAAATTTAACAAGTAGGATAAAAATGACAAATGCGTTGTTGTGTACTTATATAAATATGTTGAAATGTCTTAGATAAATGTCATTGTTTATTTATTTATAACAACTTTAACGCACCTTTTTAATGTCGTGTTTAGAAATATGGAAGTTTTATGCATAGATGGTCAAAGAATTTGCATGTGGACTTTAGATACTTTCCTCTAAGTTTTCACGTCTATGAAAAAGAAATTGAAAACAAAATTACTTAGGTACATCATGACAAAGCAGATCGAAATTGACGATAGAGAATGTTATTGATGGTCATGTCTCACTTGAAATTGAAATATCTCAACCGATTTAGATTAGTGATTTACGGTATCAAGGAAATAGAATATGTCAGCGGTCTTAAACAACGGCAAATTAATTAATTGTTTTTATTGATTTAAACGTACATGATAACATGTAGATCATCCATTTTTTTCTTTTCAATGTAATACGTTTTTCAGTTTTGTGTTTGACAGATATCCTTTAACATTTTTTTTTTATTTTTACGTTTCCTTTTAGCTAAGAAAGCATTGACAGGTTTAGTTGTTTTTCGCTAAAATGTCAGAATTGGCTTAACTTTTAACTACATTTCTACTGAAAATTTGATGAAATAAACCACATATTTAGTTATTTTATTACGCATGTTTCTGAATTCAATATAAAATTTTATTTTCTTTTCAAACATTTCGAAGGTGTATTGTATGATACATTGTAAAGAGATGATTGCACTTCCGCGCTTTAGAAATTAACATGCTGTAACAATTCCGTGACGAAACATGTTTTGTTTGTTTCAACTGATTTAGACTACCTGTTAAAATTCTTTTTACAAAGAACACGTAGATAGTTTTAAAAATATTGTTTTCTGGCACCCACAAAGAAAATGTTATGATATTTAGCTGATTTGTTAGTTGTTTGTTAAATTGGGTTTTACGCCAAACCGACACAGAATAGGTCATTTGGCGACGTTTCAGCTTTACTGGTGAAGGAAGACCTCAGGGGCCCTCCGTGATTTTTTTCAAACACGAACGGGCACCTTAGTAGAACCACCGATGTTCCGTAAGCTAGCTGGATAGCTTCCGCACATGAAAGAATCCAAAGTCCCTGTCGGGATTCGAATCCACAGCGGTAAGGGAGCATATTTGTTAAGGGAAGACCATTCTAGTTGAATGAAAATAATTCAGCAGATCTGAAGAAAAATCAGATAATTTTCATACAGTAACAAAGACATTTATGGAATGTAAGTAAGTTAAGTTAGACTAAGAAATAAACACATGAAAATATCATTTACTGTGATGCCAGTTACTTGTTTTTGCAATTATAATAAAATCAAAACTTTGTGATTGTATATACTGAATATGATTTAAGAAGGAGTCATTTGTCTAAAACCCCATAATTGTTTGCAATTGTCATCGTTGGTCGCATCCTCACATTGATGGTAGATGTAAAAAAAACACATTTATTCCTGTGTCTATGTTTAACTATCTTGTTAAGGTTTGACTATACGTTTTGTTTTTGAAACATAGATTAATTTAAGTGTTATAACGGAAAGGCTAATCACAAAAATTATACGTAGTAGAAATAATAATAACCGGCAAGGAAATCATATAAAACAACTAAATGATTGATTTATAGGTTCACAAAGTAAAAGGGCACAGGGGATAGGAGATTCAAGGGGAAGGGGGGAATTAAAGAAATAAAACTAGGGGCAAAAGGAAAGATATTTACCGTAGACGAGAAAACAACAAAGACACAAAACAAGTGTCACCAAAACAGTATAAAACAACAAGACATACATCTGATGAACATAGAGGGCGCCGTCTTGTAACGGTCAACAGCTTAAGTTCTGCTTGGAAATTTAAACCGGTTAATGGTGCTCAAAACCTAGCCCTGAGCCCCACCATGTTCCCATTAAGGAGACTGTAAATAAAATGAATCCCCGCCAAGTGAAATTCTAACAGTTGTAATGGTTACAAAAGGTGAAATAAGTAAAATACCGAGTGCTTATGTAGAACATATAACAGATAACCTAATGTCCAAAAGTACCCAATGTCTTAAAGGAAGACAGGAAATTCACCTACAGGGCCCGACGAAGCAAAGCAAAAGACGAACATTAAGGCAATTCAGTCCAAAAAGGCTTTAAGAACTGTCCATCATAGAGTCTCCGCCTTGGTCCGTCAGATGTAATCAAAAGAGGAAAGCGTAGTGTCCAACTGTTAAAGGGTTGAACACTAAGCATGTGGTATATCGTAAAAGAGTAGGGTCATAACCTATTTTATAAAACGTTTAATAATTACTTAAATAAAGACTACAGAAAGATTACAATGATCCAAGATCTTACGAAGTTTGAAAATAACATCTCCATAAAATCCATGCTCGCTAATCCCTTTTCGCAGAAGTGTTAATAAATCACTATCGAATTTTGAGATTGATTGAAAATCTTTTTAACGTATTTAAGTAATTTATAATAGCGGTAGCGCTGTTTGAGTAGATTGTTAGAAATAAAAATATTTCGCTCGTTAAAATCATTTATGTTGCTACAAGCATTTAACATATTTTACATATTCTCCTTCGTAATCAGTTTTTATAAAGATGGTATATAAAGTGACAATATTTGACAACGAAAATATTTATTATATTTACTTTTATTTTTTGAAATTTACATAATAGAATCGTCCAATTAAACAACACAAGATTTGCATAATTGTTATTCAAGATTTCCATTTCAAGTGTAATTCTAATACTTATTTACCAGTATATTAATAGTAAAACATTTAAATGTCCAACATACATCAGCTCTGGCTGACTGAAATATATTCCAGATGTTGCTTGTGCCATATATTTCATGTATGGAAAAGTTTTAGAACAATAATTCTCTTTAAAGTAATAACAAAGTAATGTCTTTTCGTTTAGAGTAAAGTGTAATACACAGATCGAAGTATCCATGAATATGCACTGTTTTACAACACAGTTAAACATTCAGGATTTTAGATACAAAATCGCCATATCAAAAATCAACTAATATGTCTTTTAAAAGGACCGTAATTCTAGTATTAGCTGGAAGAGCCATTTATCATAAAATATAACATTGTACAGAACAGTATCTTTGGACATTTATTTAAAAGTAACAACGAGAACGATTATTGCATGCGCAGCAAACTATTCTAATTAATCTCAGGACGCAGTATATAAGATCTTAGTCGGATAAAAGATGCAACAGATCAGGTTTCATAAAACAAAATAAGAAATAATAGAACCAAATAAAATATGACTACATAAATGTTGTCGCAACAGGTGTGAATGTTATAGAATAATTGCTGGACTGATTTAGAAGAGACATTGTATTCGGATAACTCTTGCTAAGATAATTGACACATGTTAATCAATAAAATTCGCCGTCCAGTTGTGGATACGGTTTTTTAACAAATACTTTTTATTTAATTTGTAGATTACACAGGTGCTTCAATGTGTATTTATTACCGACCGGCTATCTCTCCTTATGTGAACTCTAGTAAACACATATGTTTGACACATAAAGAAAGATGTATAAAGCTATCCGACTCATTGACGAATTAAATATTGAGCTATACAAAGAAATTCAAACTGATGTTTTGCACCCAGCAAATGCGCTCTAGAATAATTTTTCCGGTGAGTATCTTATGTGTATCACGAAACAATATATTATTTTATTCTTAAACATATCCTAAACCCTTTTTTGCATAATTTGCGTTCTGTGTCAGTAATGCTTTGTCATGCAGGCGTAAGTTTGAAGAAAAAAAACTTACCTAATGATCTATCTAAATTACAAATTTATGCGGAAAATTTATAGGCTTTTAAATCCAAGAGATTTAACTTATAGTTAAAACGATTGAATTTGGAATTAAGTATGCTGTCTAAACATGATTAAGTTACATGATGATTATCTTATTGAATATCAATCTGATTTTAGGGTACTGACTGACTGCAGGAAACTGGATTTTCTGTTTTCGGTAATAATACTTCAAAAGGAATTTCTGATACTGCATTTTGCATTTAGGAAAATATTATACATAAAATGATAAAATGTACGACCATGTGGGGTTGACAATAAATATCCGAAAGGATTCAGTTGAACAGCTTAAAGGGACTCCAATGAGTTTTTTTGACATGATGGGACTGAAAATATTTTTTCCAGATAAACGTTCCAGTTGATGTAGGTTTAGACCACTTATCTTTGTGCAAATTTCAGATCATTCGCGCTCTTCGTTTTTCCAAAATAATTATTCAAATTGAAAAACAAACACCCAAAATGAAAAGCGTTTTAAACGCGTTTCAATCAAATCGGGCTAAGAATAGCATAAAAATACGATTTTCAATTTATTTCTGAGTATATTTCTTAACTATCTTTGCATATATTTCCCCTAGTGCCCCAGTTCATTTATGTAAGAAATTCAAATTTTATGTTTTTAGGTTTTTAAATTTCAGTGGAGTGCCCTTAACAACTGTGTGTGGCTAACACAATTATAGTTTTACTTATGCTATATTCTATCTTCTATAAAACATATAAACGATATATTTTAAATTCTCCCTGATTTGTTACATGTGATTCTACTGAAATGTGCCTGTCTCTTTGTAATATATACATTAAAGCTTTAGATGATGATGATATATAAGTAAGATTTGTATTAAATTTTGATAAAGCAATTTCTATATATTATTCAATTCAATATAGTATTCGGCAAAAACGCGTACAGTTTCGTCGCAATTGTAGTAGCATAATTGTTTACGATGGCAGTAAAATTACAAGTACAATGAGAAAACAAGAGAATTCTATTTAAAACTGATTACAAAACAAATCATGAGCTGTTTTCAGTATGAAATTTTTGTGTTAAAGTATATTGTACTGATAAGCCTCAGTATTTTGGTTGGCTGTTCTGTTTGTAATAGGGTGCCCTACAACGATAATTTTAATTCGTACTTTTTCTTGCTCGTATATATTTAGGGATTTGAATCGTTTTGCTTGTTTCTAGCTTTAAACACTTTATGGCATAAATTTTTCGACTTCTCATTTAAGTAGCATTTAATGTTGCAGTAAATAATTATTCACTTATGCCACATTTTACAATTTTATCTTATTATTTGATCTTGAAAACAATTATACTTATATCAAAAACTGGTAAGTTTGCTTTACGAACTTGGTCATCTACACTGTTTGCTCAATAACCCATCATGTTACATTGGTAAAGACAGCGTTTGGTTTTTGTTTAACATAAAAGCGCTGTAGTGGTTTGCAACTTACACTGAATGTCATGTCTTTTAATAACATTTGTCGTTTAATAGACATTAGTCTGTGAAGCCTTATTCAATTCACATCGATGTGAAACTCGTTATACTTGTGATTGTCTGACGATAGTTGAAGTGCTTCATAAACGGCCGTTAGAACTTAAATCACAAACGTTATAATGCTTCACCTTCCACTAAAGTACTGGATCATTGTCAGCAGGAAAAGAAGTATTATAGATCATATAAATCAGGAGAAGATAAATAAAAAAATAAAGAAATTCTACGGTATTAATAGTTTTAATAAACTGCAAACACAATGTAGGTCACATGGCGCCAAACAGGAAAGACGCTTTTGGCTTACCTCGGGTGTAACAAAGTAAAAGCAACAGCAGAGGTCAAAACCACCTTACCTGCTGGAGCTATTAAATGCATAAACTGCACTTATTGGAAATCATTTAGTGGCTGCAATACTGATGTCTCATCTCTTAAAGGCACCCTCTCAGCCACAATGGGGACGATAATAAAAGAATAATCTAAACTATTGGCACTCTTATGACCTGTAAATGTACATCTAATGATGAGTGTATAAAATGTTAATATATCGAAAGTCTTGTGAAAGAGAAGATATTAAGCTATTAGAAATTGATTAAATGATGTAAAATATTTAGTTTGAGTCAATTCTAAAAATATGTCCATTAAATGTGTTTCCAACTTTCTTTTGGCACTGTAGGCAGAAAACTATTATTGCCAAATTATCATATAATTGTTTATAGAAGTCCTTGACACATCATACGTTATTGGAGCTAGAAAATGCAGTAAAATATTGTATTGGACAATCCTAGGCAATATAGTGCCAAACTGATCGTTTCTGATGAATTTATTAAATTATTATGTTTATTTACAGGCCAAATATATTTGTCATTGTAATTTGTATAAGCAATTTAAGATAATTACACTAATTGACAAAATGTTATGTTATTCTTTCTCTTGGATTATTACTTTTTCGCAATTAAAAAGAAAGAAAGAAAAAAATAAAATATTTATCGTTTGTTATCAAAGCGGACATTACATTCGCTGACAGACATAACACAATTAATATGAAAATTGGCTATGGTTTGGATGAAACAAAGAAATTTATATTACTGAAGAAGGACAAAAACCAGTGTCATTACTCGTTTTGTTATCGAGTTATCTAACACCATGTTTAGGCTAAACAGACTGCCAAGTGTTTTGGCCTTTCAATTACCATTTAAGTAGTGTAATGTAAATGCAGCATCGTAAGAAAATCAAAAATGACAGGCTGATAAGACATAATCACTTGTTAATATACATAGATTGAATTATAATGCCTCTCTTTTGTTACATCGATTCTCATTTAGGAAAAGAAGCAATACAGCATCTGGAGAATATCAAAAATGGCTCATGAATATACATAATCTTCAATAATTATTATTAATATAATGCAATATATGGAATTATAAAACAACTCGTTTGTGACATCCGATCATTGGATAAAGTGATATTTGTATTTTCTTTAAGCTTGCTCCAAATTTATGAACTTCTTGTATATATTAATAGAAATAAGTAATATTTTGTGCCGTTTAAGAGATTATGTATAAAACATTTTGACAAGGTATATCTATTTGTATTAACGCAGCATGAAGTGTTCGTAATAATGGAATTAGTAGGTCAATTTATCGGCAAGTTTTATAATGATTTCTCTACAAATATTTCATTTAACTATGGTCCATAAATGTCCGGTGCTGTTTTGTCGTCAATGTGTGTTTTCAAAATAAGGCCGATTATAGAAGCAAGTACCTATATGAACTGTTTTGCAAGTTGATAACATCAGCGCGGAAAAATGAGAAATTCCATACAAAATGATTTAAAGAGATTCGGAACGATGCTCACTCTAAACGTTGAAACGATAAAATCATGGCAAATTTGGAAATTTAAGTTTATGAAATATAAGATTAATATTTGAAGCATGCAAAGCGTATCTCAATAAGAGAAACATGGGACTTAAACGACAAGATAAACACTCACATTGTTTAAATGCTTTATATATGATGATTAAAATGGTTAAAATAAATTTATATAACAATATTACGCATGATAGGTAATACGAGCTTGAGATGCAAGTGAAATAATGTGATTTAGTTCATTTCAGATATGAAGGTAGAACTACATAGTTTTTAACTCATTTGACAAGTGAAAATTGTATCAAACGATCATAGATTCTCAATAAGGGTCAAATTGTTAAAAGGCCTGGAATCGTCAGGGTTGCAGCTAGCTACTCCTCTAAAAGTAGATGCTCTTGTTTGTTTGTTTCATTATTTTACGCCTGTTCCCAACAGTATTTCAGTCATATAGGCGGGTAGTTTCCTAACCATCGTTCCTGGAGAGTTACACCAGTACTAGACTACCTTCCTCCGCGCTAAACTACCAAAGCATCTCCTGGGGATGGAACCAACGCCAGAGAGGTAACTGGATTTGAAGTCATCGACTCTAACCCCTCGACCACGGAGGCGGTACAAAAGTAGATGCTATTGCATTACATTAATAATAATAATAATAATAATAATAATAAATAATGATAATAATAAAAATAATAATAATAAATATAAGAAAAGAAGAAGAAGAAAAATGATGATGATAATAATGATGATGATGATGATATAGTAGAAGTGGTGGTGGCAGTTGTATTTTTCTTTACTTTATTCTTTAATTTCCTTTCCCTTAACATCTACACTTTAGATTACGTTATCTCATGAAGCGACATTAAATGGAATTAAATGTATAACGTAAAAATATGATAAAATTTCGGATTTACGAGAAAGTTTTGCTTAATAACGGTATTAGAAGAAATGAGTTTAAGCTATAAATACTAGAAATGCATTTAATTCACCTTTTACACTATTGTACTCGTATGAACGACTTAATTTTAGATTATTAAAAAATAGTACATGATATTCCCTTTTTTCAACAACAAATGTTTTCATAGATGGTGCATATTTACCGATTGTCCTGGGGCCATATTAGTTATTTGTTGTTCATTCGAAATAAATCATAAAATTGAAAGGACTTATTGCGAAATGTAAAGTTACTTTGACTGCATTGGTGTTATAGAAAAATGATGGGTTCCAAAAACCCTTCAAATTTGTCATTTATTTATAGCGCTATTGATAATTAATGCTGCCATTGCTTGTTGATCTGTGTCAATTAAATTGATTATCTCATTTAAAAATTGACATATTTATTCTCAGTTATGATTTTTACGTATACATTGTGTTTGATGTTCCTCTATTTTTCTTTTCGTTTTCTCTTACTTTAACCTGTCCCTCTTTTTGTCTTTACCTTTTTTCTAAAGTTAACCTTACCCGATTCATATTTCAAACATACGAGCAATATTGACGATCGATGCATATTGATATCAACTGAATAAAAAGTTATACTCGAACAAATCCAAAATTATAAGTTTCAGATTTAGCAAATTTATCATTGAACAATTGATACACAGTGTGTTTTTTTATAATTGTTGATGCTACTCATTCTTATTTTCTAACAATTCCGACGAAACACCCAACAGATAGCAAACGAAAAAAATATATATGGTTCCGATATTCAGATCTTTTACACCTACAGTAATGAACAACATGACTTTTGAATATATATCCGCAAAAAGGTGTTATGAGGGAACTAGTTTATTTATCCAAGAATGTAATGATGTTATCATTACCTCCAATGCTTGTGCCAATTCGCATTTGTTACGATCAGGATCGCGATGTTTTTTCTCTGACAATTGTAATAACGGATTTCCAAAACTTATGCTTTGCAACGAGTCGTAAATATCAATCTAAATTTACAATGACATATAACGGCCAATTAAAAGAGAAAATCTGATATCAATTAAGCATAGATTTGACATATGTTTAAATGTTTGCCTTTTTTAAATATTATCTTAAGAAAGAGAGGATATTTACATATTTCAACTATCAAAAAAAATTCTGCTTATTACTTTCACAAGTGGTATTATATATTACATTAAAACATAAGACTAAATGCTTGAAACGTATAAATTAGAGAAGAAACTTTAGATAAATTAAATAATGCAAAAATAGACATTTTCATTTTGCGCTTTTGGCATTATTTAGGGATTCAGTTCTCTCTATTCATTTGAAAAATAAATAAAATTATCATGATTTTTTTAATCTATTCTACCATATCTATGGTAAACTCGATGTCATTATTCATTGATCTACTACGAAGAAGCCATTCAATAATTATACTCTATACTCAAGTATAACTAATCTTTATTAATTGGAAATATGACCCTTTTTATTTTGCCACATTTATCAAAATGAAAACGAGACAAAATATGCATATTAAATAAATTGAGTTTGCAAGAGAATTATCAATGGAAGTTGTCGGTAACCACATACATTATAATTATATATTGTTATATGATCTAAATATAGCTGCAATCTCATTGGTCCAAACAGTAGTCAACAGAACTTTTTATAAAATCATATTCACTGTTTGTACTGTTATATTCACTGGCTGAATTGGATTTTCCCTGTCTAAAAATAGACTGAGACTCATATTCGAACCATTAGAACCATTCGCCGTAAACGGTTTATTACGCGTGTTAATTAAAAAAAAATTGTTGAATTTCGTTCTGTATGGCATATTTCTCAATTAAAATATCATTACTTTACTATTATACTTTTAGGCTACAACACAATAATGAGTATAACTTGAATTATTTTTGTATGCGCAGCGTTCGCATAGTCGTTGCACGCCTTACACGTGCGTCTTTTTCTCGGTAAAATTTGTACATGCAAATTAAGGTTGACCTTTTTGTGATTTCGTTTAATTCTTAGCTTATTCATATAATAAAACAATTATTGACTAGTGAGTCATAGAATATTATGTGATACTTCCCGGCAGAAAGTCATATTGTCCTCGGCTATCGCCTCGGTCAATATGTCATCTGCCGGTGAATATCACATCATATTCAATGGCTCACTAGTCAATTATTGTATATTATATAATTATATATAAAGCGGATAATAAAATGCTCTTAAACAAAATATTACTTTTATTTACATAGATGTTGATTCTGCATATCAGAATGATTATAATGATTTAACATTTTTTGTCAAGTATAACTAAATGCTTCTTTCCTATTGTTTTTATCAATATTTAAAATCACTCTTTAAGGTGATAACACCACCCATCGTCATGATGCTTCATTGGACTTCTTCTAACATATCCCTTATGATAAGGATTATCGAAAACCCAGTGGATATGTTCCAAGCATTCCTGACAAATTAATGTGAAACGTAACTTATGTAAAATATTTAGTAATACCAAACAAATATATAGACAATGAGATAATTATCTGTTTACAGGTAACATAAAACTTTTATAGATATTCACTTAAGGCAGAACGCGACACTTTGCGAACTTTCGAGTAACGTCTTGAAAATTGACATGCAAAAAGTTGACCATATTTCTGATTAGATTCCGTTCATTATATTCAAATAGCTTCAGCCAATTTTTGTACACACGACGTCAAAGTTGATCATTTAAGCCCGTTTTTTAATTTAACGACGTTGCGTGTCCTTGGTAACTGTTACGGGTATCACAACGTCATAGGCGGACAAAATATCTTAAATTCTCGAGCATTCGACGGAAATTACTTTTATCCTTCAAGCTGATATAAAATGTATCGTTTTACGACGAAAAATGTTTGAAAGATGGAACGAAAACTGTCAATTTTGTGTAAAAATTGACGTTCAGTAATACAACTTATTTATTTATCTGTTTATATATTTATTTATTAATTAATTAATTTATTTATTTATTTATTTATTTATTTAAAAAACAACAGTATTTAAGTAGACTTGACGACATTGAAGAATATTTAAAATGTCTTAGAACATTTTCTGATAAATTGTCGGCATGGAAATAATAAAGTTTGTTGATTATCTTTAAATTTACTCAAGTAATATCGTTTTATAGCCCTTAAATAACAACAGTTTACAATTACGTTCCATGCAAAGAAAATGGTTACTTTATCACTGTCATAAACAATATTCCAACAATTAACTTGTCATCTGAAATCTTAGCAAGGTTTAAGTCATATTTGGATATAACACAGAATAGTTTTGTCTGCTGCCAAAGAAATGATGAAATACTTCTAAATCTCGTAAACCAAGTTTTTAAATTCTGATTCCAGTTTTCCTCCTCAGTATAAATAATAAATAATAACTTCAATTTATTCCTTAAACATAAGCTGACTTTTAATATGACAGCTGGAACGCTATGCACTGTCAGGGATATATCTTGACAATGTTTAGCTGCACATGACATAGATAACTCACACGTGCAATTGCATTCCAAACACTTTGAAGCTATTGTGTTTCAGGAAGCATTCATTATTGGAACTGGCACTTAGATGAATATTGTAAAGTTCTAGGAAATATGTCACAAAATTTGCACAATAATGAAATCACATAGATTTCAGGTTTCATTAACTTCCTATTTTTCACACGTGCAAGTTTTCCACCGAGAAAATATTTCAGCTTAGTTCATACACATGAATGTTAATAATATATTTTAAACAAATTTTACGCATGATTTCACTTTCTTTATTTCTAAACACACTGTGCGATATAGTAAGCTAAAAATAAACACCCAGACCTATCTAAATTATTATAATCATAAATTAATTTTACTGCTTTAACCAATACCATCTTGCTGACGTAGAGAGCTCAGACTGGGGAAAAGCGCCATTTTACTGTATTTACTTTCGTTCGATTTAATAATTCGGAGTAAAAAGTAAGAATATATATCAAACCGTAACATCTGCTAATGGCATATGAATTCACAGTTTGGAATTATCTTGAAAGCTTTTAATAAAAATAAAGTATGGAATGTAAAACGGTTAAGAAAATGTTATCGAGTATACCACATGTATTTGACGTGATAATGTTACTTATTCTAGAACAGTTACTTCTATCAACTGTTGAAATTCTAAAATTGAAATTTGTGTGTTTTCCATTTTGTTTGGCTACTGATAAAAGTATTATACTAAATGCGTTGGTTAAGCAAAGTCAAAATTGACAGACTGTTTTTAATGATACATGATAGTTGTTTTTCTCTTATCTACAAGGCCTTGACAAAGGGTAGGGATATTTAATACAAAAATTATTCAGATTACTGAGAAACTAATGTTAAGTAAATGGACATTATAATGATATGCTAAGAAACGATCGCTCTTATACATTTATAGTTTATTGTCCATCTCTGCTAGCTAGTATTGTATTGTTTCCGGTATTTCAAACGTACAGGTCATATAGGGTTCATGGATGATATATTATATTTATAATCCTTTTACTTGCATAATGTTTCAATTTTAATGTTTCAATACTTTCCTTGATTTTTAGTAATTAATTTGTATCACTGATATGAAATCTGTAAAGCATGTTCAACGAAATGGTTATTTTGGCATGCTTACCAGCGTCGACTTACCAAAAATTATTGATAACGTTAATAACTTATCTGATAAAAACAAAGATACGCTGAATCCATTAAATCACAACTTGTTATACTATAACATTTGTTTCTTCAAAGAGTTGAATCAAATGAAAAGAAGACTTATGACTTGTCAGTCTCAGACAATTGTCTCTAGTCATCAGTTTATACATTACAAATGTTCATCAATCCTATAACATAATAGTATCTTCTTTAATACAGATTAAACAGTACACGTAGATTTTTCGAGTTGAATGACTGCTATAATAGAAGATAGTCTTTCCGGTCAGAAAATAAAAAACAACAAACATCAATTTTTAACGCCAAATTATATTAGAATGATAGGAACATATTATCATACTATCTCAATGAGAACGTACTGACATTCAGTCACCTTTAAACAAATCAGTTCGTTTTGATAAATGACTTCCCAACAATAAACCGACATTACCGATATATATGCAACACATCAGTAAACATTTCTGTTTGATTTGAAGTTCGGTCTACTTGTTTCACCAGCATGGTTTCCGGATTTGGTTAGAAATTGACTAAACTATAAATGTCGTGAAAAAAATGTTGTTCCGCCCTTACAATTAAGATGTTAAGATTGCTTGTGTACATATTCACTGAATTAAAAAGAAAAAAGTAAAGCACGCCCCTTCGAAGAATACGCGTGAACATGTCAGTCTATTGTTCATGTTCTAATTAAAGGTACTTAAACTTTTCTTTTCTATAAATATCACATTTGTTATAATGATGATAACGTTTTATTGTCTTAAAAGGAAAACCATATAAATAACCGAAGTCTAATATTGTGAAAAAAGCTTTACATTGTAAATGCTGACTATGGCTGCATTTACAAAATGTATGCGTACATTTAAATGCTGTTTATTTTTAAAAATAAAAGATATGTCGATACTTAACGAAATATATTTAACGAATACATTTTCGTTGTTGTTGTTGTCGTCGTCGGGTTCGTCAATGTGACACATTTCTACTATTCCATAAAAGCTGTCAATGGGCCCTCTTGAAGTAAAGCGCGTGCCTTGGTCCAGTGATCAACGATCAAATAAGCTTATATTTTAGATTAATGCTATGTGAAGAAAAAATTGTATGCAACATTTCACAAATTGTTCGATTTAAGGTATACAATTTATCAACATTGTAATGCACGTTTATGACAGGTGATTAAAATGAAATGTTTCATTATTTGAAACCTTTAGCGAACAAAGTGCATTCGTATCAAAATACATTAATGTTGCGACAAGGATATAAAGCCATCAGTCAAAAAATAAACATGTCTGTTATAACACGTCAATAAACTATCTAAATGTTTCTTAATCTAAAGTTGCGAGATGGAAACAATGAAGCTAGATGACGCAATAAATACATGACATTTCACATAAAACATTATGTTAGGTATCAGAGCCTTGCATGAACACGATTTTTGTCAATTATAACAAATTAAATTTGTTTCTGAATAGTTATTGCATGAGATTTTGTTGTTGTGGCGTTAATGATACGATTACAGATTTTACAAATTAACATTTGAAGACAACAACTTTTCTGATAAGTGTTATATTGTCGTTGTTATCCGATATAAATTGTTTATATTAAAAGCAAACAATTTGAGAATAATGAATGGATGAACATATTTGTTTTGTAAGCATTTAATATATTTAGTTAAAAATAGATGTTGCTTTTAACTGAATGAAAAAAAACTCAATATTATTTGACGATCAATTATTTAAAGTTCTTAACTATTTAATTAAAAAGAGAAGCAAACTTATTTTGAAAGATACTTATGTTGCCCACACCTTTCAAGCACAAAATAATAATATAACAGAAGCACATTACTTTAAAAAAAGATAACAATTTCAAGACATGCCTTCATATATATTAAAACAAACAAATGATTTACAAATGTGTACGTCTTAAAATAACAAGAATCATTTATAACATTTAGAATATTAACATTAAGTAAATTATATTTATTACATTAACTATCTTTCAACTTTCTGATTCGCATTTCTTGAGCATGGACGGAGAAGGTTTAATGTACTGTGCGCTTTAATTTTACATGGGAATTTTACGGGATAAAAATGACGACCTATTTATGCAGCACAAAACATTTTTTTTAAATGCATGCCTTCAGATAAGCCAACATATTTCAAGAAAATAAACCTGGAGAAAAATCTACTGAGATATATAGAAATGTGAAAAATATTCATAATTCAAAAGATAACTTGCATGTTGTATGTAATTAATTTCTGTAGTAATTATCACTACATTTCTATTGCATGACTATTGCATAAAGGGCATATCCTGACCTAATTGTAAGTATTTTTGAATATTTTAAGTGACGTCTGAAATTTGTAAATTATCTTCTCTTTTCTCTTGACAATATTTTACTTCAATCTTAACATATTTTAAAATTTTTATGTAAATAAGCAAACCGCGTTGTCATTTTTTTTTTTTTTTTCGTTTTGATATGGGCTACCTCTTTGGAAACAAGCAATTATCATAGTATTGCAAGCAATCCATAAGTCCCCTACCGGTAAGAGCCCAAGCAACATTCTGAAGGGCCATTGGCCATTCACTTAGGTTCCTATTTTAAGTAAATTTGTTGAAAAAGTTCTTTAAAAGTGATCACAGGAAACAGTTTTTATGTACAGACAGACGGACACTCTAAAGTTATTTTTTAAACATCCCTGTTATCAAAATATAACATTTTTAAAATCCTATCATGATTGAAGAAGTTGGAGTAAAAATTACCAATTTCTCAAAAAAAAGTCTAAGTTCAAAAGGGGCATAATTCTCCCTAATAGTCTTGCTAGAGTATTGAACACTCACAAATGTTGAGTGACAATAAGAAACATTTATATGAAGTTTGAAGTAGATACATTCAGAAAAAGAAGTTATTAAAAAAAAAATAATGTTTTTTTAATGAAAATTTTAAGTTCAAGGGAGGTAATTCTGATAATTTTTGTGCTAGAGTTGTAAACCTTGTCACATATGATGTGGTTGATGACAAGCAACTTATATTTAAAGTTTGAAGAAAATACCTTAAGAAATAAAGAACTTATAGTGAAAAAACTTAAAAACTAGAATCAGAAATCTTGAAATTCAGTCTATTTGTTGCCATAGCAACCAGAATTTTCAACATAGGAAGATAAAAAAGGATGTGCATAATTTCCATACTGCCATCTACCAATTTGTCAAGTTTCATAAACATATTTTCAGTACTTTTTGTGTTATCACTGGATCCAGGTTATGTGTAAAATTTGCCATATTTTCAGTCTATTTGTTGCCATAGCAACCAGAATTTTCAACATAGGAATAAAAGAAAAAGACGTGCATAATCTCCATACTATCATCTATCCATATATCAAGTTTCATAAAAATATTTTCAGTACTTTTTGCGTTATCGCGGGATCCAGGTTATGTGTAAAATTTGCCATATTTTCAGTCTATTTGTTGCCATAGCAACCAGAATTTTCAACATAGGAAGAAAAGAAAAAGACGTGCATAATCTCCATACTGCCATCTATCCATATATCAAGTTTCATTAAAATATTTTCAGTACTTTTTGCATTATCGCGGGATCCAGTTTTGTGGACGGACGGACTGACGGACGGACAGACGGACGGACTGACGGACGGACGGACAGACGGACAGACGGACGGAGGGTAAACCTAAAGTCCCCTCCGGTAAACCGGTAGGGGACTAAAAATGTTATAAACCATTTGATGTACTATAATATATAGAAGATGTTGAATGAGTGCAGTGTCATTACTGAATTTATTGAACGAGTTGGATAAAATTCTGTTATGCAAGCTGCTGGCGAGCATAATGTTTTTTTCTGTCAACGAGAAAAAAAATAGTAATGAATCTACACGAATATAATATTCAATCTATTACATACGAGTACAACTTAAGAACTGTCTGAAGATATTGTCTTATTACAAACGATATTTCTGGGACGGATGTGCGCTTAAAAAGAGCGGTAATGTCACTAGGTCCTTCAAAGCTAATTTAAGTCGGTCAATGACATTTTATAGCTCTTAAGTCAGCGTCATTTCTTCCTGATGTATTTGTTGTGTTACCATTTTGATTATGTTCCCATAAACTCAGTCATACATTATGTGATGGCTTATATATTATGTATTATCACAGTTAATTGTCTTGTTTGCACAGCTTCAAACAATAATACATAGCAGGAAGCATCGTTAAAGTTTATTGAAAATAAAAAAAAATATTTCAAAGATTAAAGTTTCATGTTTAGAATATGTGTAACATAAAAGGAAATGTATCATGAATGTGCTGTTCTGGTGGTATGTAGCAATTGTGCAATTGTGTTTATATAGTAAATCAAGCAGCAATTAAATCAACCAGAACAACGCATGCATCTAACATTCCTTTTATTATACATTTACACCCTTAATTAAATGTGCAACAAAACTTTAAATCGGAACAAATCAGTTATTTTATATTCCTTTTGTACGGGTTATTGTTATGTTGCCATGGTACGCGAATGATCATATAATTCGTCATTGTGCGCGCAAATCTAAGCTCCATTTAGTTGAAACATTTTAACAAAAACACAATATATACTAAAATTATAGAAACAATGTTAAATTAAGTTTGAGATAATATGATTTGTTTGTATATTCTATTAACATTGTCTTGTGTGACATGTTTGAAGATATTGATATACACATGCTCTAGATGTAAAACACAGACATGTACCAACCCCATTCACACACATATAGTTCGTCAATATGTTTCCTTAACACAGGCTAGTAGATGAATACAAAGTATTTATTACGTTTTATTTTTACTCCAGACAAGTTATTAGACTGTATATTTAAAAAAAATAAACATGACCAAAGCAACGTTCGAGAAAGAAACCTTTATCTGATATTTTGGATTACTTAATAACAGAATTTTATTCATAACTATAAGTATTAACGGCATAAATTTAATGTAATATTTTTAGTAATACGAACAATGTCAAATTGACAGTATATTATGCCATCAAAACACGTTTTGTTGACGATATTGTCAACAAATAGGTAAGTAATTATTGATATACAGATTTAACCTGACTATAAAAGTATTAACCGTTTATTAAAAATTTCATTTTATTTCCATATTCATTTTACTATCTGATGGTGTGTGGATTTTTCTAAGAAATCACATTTGTCTTAATCTAGCCTAAGCCATATATGTAGCTATTGTTCCAGAATGATTTGAGCTGCCAAATCTGCTACTACGGATATGTGATTTGTAGATCCTGTTTTTCCTTTGTTTGAAACGCAACATAAGTGCAAGTTCATTTCTAAAATACGCACCCGTGATACTGTATAAAAAGAAATTAACGCAATAGTTCAAATAAAACACAGTTCTTGTAACGTGTAACACTCCCCTCCAGTAGTCAATGTCTTTGTGATTGAAGTTATAGGTATCATTGCTGAGAAATCTCGAAGACATAAAATTTTTGAACCAGACTGCGGAATAGGGCAAATTAAACGCAATAAAGAAGAATGAAATGGCTAACAGTATAAGCGTAAACTCAAGTCGTATCTTAGTTGTTTCCGCAAAAAGTTCACTATGGCGATAATTTCTTAAGTACAAAGTTCGCATAATCATTATGTTCAGAATTGTTATGATGATAAAAGGAACAAGTGTTATAAGTAAAGCAAATATTGAATCCAACACAAATGACCCAAAACTGTACATTGGATTTGAACTGCAAGTGACCTGGCCTCTCGCTATGTACTCACCGCTAAGAATAGGTTTGTATAACACAAGAAGACCGCCAATGATCAACATGCCTATTAAGATCTTTTTAGAATTTCCTTTGAAAGATTTGAGTGGGTAACAAACTCCTGTAAACCGTTCGATGGTGAATATAACAATTATCCAAGTTGACATTACACGAGATATGTATGACAAAAACAGGAATACTTGACATGGTCCGTCCTTATTCAAAACGTTTAATAAAATTTCAGTATCCGGGTTAATATGGACAAGACCTCTTCGTAACCATTCAATAAACACATAGAAGATCAAGGTAGAAATATCAGCTGCCGATAACGCCGCCAGATAAGAACTTGCAGACATTTTGCGCATGTTCTTTGAGGTGAATACAGCCAGCGATAATCCGTTTCCTATAAGGCCGATTACTAGTATAAATGGTGTGAAGTATGAGAATAAATTTAATCCGATTATATAAACAGATGGTTTCTGATATTCAAAGTTGCTTGGTAAATCAAAATCTAAGAAATCATCAAAGGCCGGTGTACTGCAGTTTGAAAGCCTAGATTCAGAAGAACTGTTTGAATTATTCAATGTCACGGAATCATCTAATATACAAGGCGGCAGTGCATTCATTTTGTTGAGCTGTAATGAGAAAAGGGAAATAGGATTTTAAATATCGCAATGACAATCACTCACAATATATGATAAATTATTAAATGTGTAATAATGTTTATTATGTTCAACGTGACACTGCTTTTAGTATTATTCAAAATTATATAATTCTCAACATAATTATATAAAAATTAGTTATATGTGTACTTGTGTAAGAAAGCTGTATAAACAGCTTCGTAAATTCATGTTCACTGTTACTCTGTTAACTTATACATGTCCATAACAAAACACCTTCTCAAATCAGTCATGATAGCTGTTAAACGTAAGATTTCTTCATTTGGAAAACTACATCACATTTTCACTGTTTTTTATTAACAAATACATGTGTAAAATGACAGAACAAATAATGAAAATGTATATCATTTTCTGGCAATATCTAAAGAAAAAATAAAGTGTTTCATCAGTATTAAAGTATATTAATCCATAATGGAAGGCGGTAGGTAATACAAAAAATAAGTATGTAAAATGTATATATATGATACTTATATATAACTACGAAAAAATATATTCTCAAGTGTGAGATACACGATTCTATATAGTATTATCTATATATACCAGATAAAAACTAATTCTAGAACAACATATCATTATTCATCATATAAATATTCATACTTAATCACCTATTAGAACTCAACATTTTTATCGATACATTATTTTATATAGATATCCAAATAAGGCAACTATGGAAAATATGCCCATACTTTAATTCTTTAGTTGTTATTTTTTTAATATATTGGGTGTACTATTGCTAGGAAATATATTTTAAAAACACTGTTTCAAAAAGACCCGAAATTATTTAAGGCACTTAGTTAAAGCATTTGACAAGTTTGAAGAGTATTCTACATTTAATTGTATGACTGAAAGCTGTACTTTAGATATACTTACATAACTGTGGAAAAATGACGAATTGAATAAATCGTCCATTTCATGCCATTTAAATAAATTGTATTAAGGACAGCAAATTGCTAGCGTATCATCGTCAAATGTTATTAAAATTCTGCAATCTGTTCAACTAAGATGACATAAATAACCATGTGCCATTTTCTTCTTCCATATTATGTAAACTACCTGAAATGAAAATAACTCTATATATTTACGATAGTTATATTTAATATAAGCTTTTATTTTACAAAACAAATGGTATCTATCTAACAAAGTTAAAACTTGAAATCATGATACCCTGACATATTTATTTACCTTCTTTTTTCCTATACTCGAGCCGCTTTTGCGACTTTTTTTCATTTCAAACAGTCTATATTTTTGGTATGTGATAAAAAAATATCATACTCGCTTAAAAAGCGAAATACAGAATTTACTGAAGCCGATGCAGTTTGTTCACCTCGTTCATTAGCTTCAGTATTGAACCTACGCTCATACAAAAAGCTCTATATCGTCAGCGTATTTCTCGGATAATCACTTACTGAAAATTGATAATAATTTATTGATATGCATTTCTTATGTCACATAAAATATTGCGACGACACCCATCAACATCTAATTTGACGTATGGCATTTATGCAGAACAGTTGGACATAAACTTCCGTTCAATATCCCAATGCAGATTTAATAAAAGAGTAACTTTAAATGATAAATAAAAAAATGACAGTAAAAATTGATATAAGCGCTATCCAGTTTCAGTATGCGTATGAGACTGTAATTAATTGTTAGCGTTTATAACTGGGACATATTGCTTTTTCAAATTATTTGTTGCAACTGAAATCCGTTGATGAAAATTAATAGCGCAAGTTCTGTGATTCCTCGCTCTAATTTCGGTTCGATTTAAATTAGATATGAATGCCGTTCCTATTTCATCACTCATTAATAACGATTTAACATATAAAATGATGGAATAATTGAGTTCAACTGTGAGTCTCCATAAAATATAAAATAGTATCAATAGTTAAAAATGTTTGACGGCTTTGACTTTTACACCGATTGCATCGCTTTACCCCAGGTTATCAGTTAACTGAAATACGCTTGTACAATGTGTATTCATTCTTCCCGCTTTAACCAGATTAACGTCGCGACAATGTTATATTGCCCTCACATGTGCCCATTTATACTTGAGTGAAGTGAAGCGCGCGATTCAGATTTTTATATTGCACAGAAATTTAACTATCCTTTATAGGGCCCGTATGAGATAGTTCAATTAAATTTGGTATATTGCCAGCTATAATAAAGTCATCGCATAGGAATGTTCTATCAAGGTTCATGTCACTGTTACTAAAAAAAGAGTTTAAATGGTGAACATTATACAGAATGGACAATTATATTCCTCCTAAACATGTTAGTTGCTATCATCAATTAACATTTAAATGAAGTAAAGCAAAGTTTGTTAGCATTTTTATAATTTTTAGTAACAGTTCTCGTTAAAGGGCAAGAAAAACTTGTTTATGGGACCAATGTCTTAAAAGAGTTTTGAATTATGCAAACAATTTAGAAAAATACGTGTATTTAAATTATATCATCGGGAGCGAGTCCATGTTAGTGTTTCAATTTAGATTTAGTTAATCTATTGCGTGTAAATGAATCTTCGTTTGACAATTGTATTAATAGAAATTACTTAAAAACGTAATTTCACGAAATAAAATACAAGTATATTTTAAATAATCATTAAGAAATAATGGTAAAAATATTTCATAATCAACTACTTTACTATGATAAATAAATTAGAAAAAAAAACAATTCCATAAAGATAAATCATTTACCTGACAACGTATATTAAAGTAAACCTTTTTTCATTCCATTTAATTTTACTATGTTTTACTTTAACGCGAACTTTTAGTTTAGTGGCTTACTAGTTTATGTTTATTCCTGGGATTGAAATTGTTTTCTGAAGTGAATTATTTATCAATAACCTCAGGAGCTGCAAAGTAATATTGCGGGTAAAATGTCTGTATCATTTGCCATGATAAAAAACAGCAAACAGTAAAATTGTGTATATTATATGAAAATGAGCATCTTTAGTAAATGTATGACGATATGAAAATTGCTTATGGTTTCTCTTGTTTAGTACAATTTTTTATGTTACTAGTGAGAACTAAGTTGGTTTTCACTACATTTCATACTCAACACTTTAGTTAACATATAACCAAGCATATTGTAACATAACAGGAAACATTATTACTTAGTAATTAATAAAGATTGTTAAAAACTAGTATTCATTCATTTGACATGAATAAAAAGTGCACACTAAAAATCATTAGTTCTTGTGTATCATGTCTAATAATATTGTTATTATTTATTCACTTTTTATTATCTTAAACTGTTTAAGCATTCGTTTGCAATTTATTTTATCTGTGTATGTACTTTAAAAACAACTGAAAATAGATATAGATATTACAGCAACTTATAAATGAAACTTGAAAGTTAAAGATTTTAACTTTAAGTGATGTGCGAAATGAAAATAATAGAAAGAACTACGAGCATCAAACAAATACATTTTAGAAGACGTCGTCTTATGACGTGTCTTCGTGTTGAATAGCCAAATTAAAATGTTTTTTACCTTGCATATATTTTAAATTAAATAATTACCGAATTCATATTTAATTAATTTAAAGGTTGATGTTTAATGAAAATAAATTGTTACAGCCTAATATATATTTCGAAGCATAATTTGCAGGTATAATGATTGCTCAAAACTTTACACAAAATTTTCATTGAGCTGAAAATCTTTACCTTAAATAACGTTAATCCAATTTGCCTGATATTTTCACATTTAATTATTTAAGAAACTTATCCTCCCTTATTGTTTTATTTCCAATATTTCACAATAGGCAACATGCATATTACAGACTCCGTTACGCCAATGCGATATAGACTGTTCAGCAGAACTATTTGAAAAGTCTCAGAAGAGAATTTCGCTGTTGTAAATATGAATGTATCGGAAACTCTCAAATCCCAACCAGTGATGTATATTAACACAGTGAGATGAATATGTTACGGAAGAATTATAAAAGTAATACATTTTTTTTTCTTTTGAAAAGTAGTAAATAATTTGTATAAAGCAATAGAACAATGTTTATTTTAGTAATCGATTTCTTGTAGATCTAGTATACAATCAAATCTTCAAATCTTAATATGTTAACTATTTCATATTTTATAATTATAATTACTTGTGCTTGAGGAATATACATTTTTACTGTGTGTATTCCTCTTTCCCGATCTCTTTAACAATTGTTAAGCAACGCCAATTTATTTTATTTAATTTGTCTGTTCATTTCTCTAAAAAATATTAAGCATGCAAACGGCAAGGTGATAAGAGATAAGATAAGAACATATAATATCTAGAAGAACAAATGTAGCTAAAATAATAATACAACAATATAAAGCAGGTAAAAGGTACTAAAGTGTTATAAACAGACGTATGTTCGTATAAACAACCTGGGAATATTCCAGTCTTTGATCTCAATATATTGATGTTTGATCAGCAGTCTAAGACTCTTACCATCATCTTAGTTATTCTATTTAATTTCTTTACAATCAATCTATTTCTAGCCTATGTTTTCAGGACTTTTTAAATTTACTTCTTCATATATAACTTTTACTATTAACGCATACAATGTTCTTGTATTTCTTCACATCATTTAGATAGGGTAATTTCTGTCAAATCCCTTACAATAATGAATTGATAAAATTTCTGCGAAACAATAAATATTATTTGTTTTATTCTTTGACAGTTATGTCGTGGGTGAACGATTCGTCGTCTTTTAATATCATGAGTTCAATACCCCTTAACACAATACAAAACTGGAACAAAACAAGTAGTTGAAAGCACATACCATTTTTCAGCCTGTTTATTACAAATCATGTGTTGTGCAATACCTATCACGTCCTCAAGCACAGTTTAACGGGCTTTTTCACTTATCGACACGAAAATGTTGGAAGCGGTGCATCTAATTGACCAGAAAATGGTAAAAACAGTTCCTTTTCACTACATTTCATAGATAATTACAGAAAATCACTAGACGAAAGGTTTTCTAGTTGAAGTTTTACTTAATTATAACATACAAAAATCTTTTTAAATCGGCCATTGTATTCTTTGCCATTATTTGGAAAATAGTAAAATCATTGTTTTGATCTTTCTACATGCTTAGTAAATATAACGCCGGGATGACAGCTTATGATTATGTTTAATTAACAAACGTGCACCCTTTTAAAGGTCATTTAATCACAATGATATCTTTATCCATTCGAACATCTTATCCTCGATCAATATTAAAAGACTATGTGCAATCAAAGTGGAATAAAGATGCAATATACTTATGTCTCTCAGCGTCGTGAAAAACAAACAATAAGATAGCTTTTCACGGCATTTTTTATTTATTATCAAACGTTCAAAAGATCTAAAGGTTCCGTTAAATGACACAACAATAATAAATATGTCGGTCTATGTGTTTATTCCATTTAAAGAAATAAAATTAAATAAATTTTAAATTGATTAACGAGAAGAGATCAGTATTTAAGCTAGACACATTAAACTAGTATTGTTTTTAGTAAGACTAGATCTTATTTAAATGTAAATGCACGATTTGCCCAGAATGTCTTCATTATAAATAATCGATAACACTTTTTAACTTTTTGTCCATGTCTTTCAATACATTTTATTGTATCACCAAGCATGTAAACGGTAAATTATTACCTTAAAGGCTTCCGTTATATTATTTTGTAAACCTCCAACTAACATATAGATCTAATTCATCTTTCTAGAGAAACAGGTTTCAGAAATAATAAATAAAAAGTGAAAATAAAACATACTATTGATATATACTGCTAAAAACCAGTTTGCTTCCAAAATAATAATGATAATAATGATACAAATAGATATACTTATATCGAATACAATTTCGAGGAAAACTATAATTATTTATTATAATGATCTATGAATAGTTGAGTGATATTTGTGATAAAAAACCAACGAAAATACAGTCAAGACAATGATTTATTTATTGGATATGAAGATTTTTTTCTACTTGCGTGACAAACATTACTATAATAATGTTACAGTATACAATGTATTATGAAACTTTGACTTTGCTACTGCCTTAGTATGATCATTTTTAATGAAAACCACACGATGATTTTAAATTTACAGTTGCTACATTTCAGTAAATTACTGAGCGTTATTTCAGTCTAAGCAGTCGTTTATCAATAAAGATGGTGTATAAGGCAATACAAGACGTCTCTTAAGAAAAGGAACATTAATTTAACTGTCATAAGAAGATATCAACTCGTATTTATATTGACATGTGATTTATTTTCACAATGTCTACCAGACCTAATACCATATGTTTCATTCCTTTACTGTTACAACCAAAGAATTTAAGAACTGTTTCTGTCAGTTAACAAATGCCTGTGGTATTTCAGTCTGCATTCAAGCACAGATAAATAATGTCTCGTTACTAAATGACAGATAATAACTGTTTTGCAAACAGCGTCTTTGTAATTTGTCTAACATTTAATATCCTCAATTATCAATACGCGCATTCCGTGCTATCATTTTACAAAGTTAATTATCCTTCTTTAGTAATTATATATGTCGTTTTGAATAGACTTTCATTATTTTTATTTTTACAGATTTTTGTACTGTATGACAACAGAAACGAACACAAATGTAAACATACTTTTTTAAAACAATATGTATTTATGTTTTATAACAATTAGAAGTCAGTAGTTAATATTTGAACCTCTCTCCCATAAACACATTTTAACATCTCATTTAAGTAACAATATAAATTCTGTAATAACAGTTCATTGTACCTGCCTTTAGTGCTCACCAATTTTTTTAAGCCAATCACCGACGAGGATTTTTCAAATTTTTAGGTTTCAAATCTTAATAGAACAGATTTTATATAAACTGGACGTTTTATATTATAAATCGCAAGTATGCGGAGCGCTAAGCCGGTTAGAGTGCATATTGGATGTTCTTCGTAAATAAGAAAGCTACAGTCGCTTCGCAAGCTCCGCTCCTTTTTAGCTTTCTTATTTAAGAAGAATATCCAATATGCACTCTAACCTATACTTAATTCCTTTAATTCCTTTACAAGAAAATAATAAATATATCCTACGAAAGCGGTAACTTACAAAAGGAATCTACAAAGGCGCATATCCAAAAAGTAAGACATAATAACTTTCTAAAAACTATGTCATATACTTATAATACTGCTATCCCTGCGAGTGACGTGACAATCTGTTATCTTTCAAGTGACATTTGTCAAAAAACAAATAATAGAATAAAATTACATTGTCGGGCATATGAATCGACACTTAACTCGGATAAAAGGGACAATTTCATCGCAATTTAAAGTGATATTGCTACAAAAGTTATTACTATCATATATCATAATATCAGTTCATTTAAGTTATGTGTTGGATTTTGTATACGCTGTATTAGAATCAAACCGAGCCTGCAGCATTTTCATTTTGCCGTTTTGGACGTTTTTAAGCGATCTGTTTTCTTTTTCTATTTCACATTGGTCTATTATATGGGTGTCATGTGACCACTTTAGTATCCTTGAAAAAAGATTATTCTCAAAACTGGTTACTCCGTCCATTACAATAATTAAGACATAATGTCCAAGCACAGCTCAAGTAACATGCCAAACGCTAGTTGAGTAGAGGGATATCAGTATTTAAGACAACTATAGTGTGAGTTTCGATGAAAAATCAAATCCATGAAAATGGTTGGAACAAGTATGTTTCCGTCATGTGAACGTGTTTGTCCCATAAGTATCAGATTATTGGAAACGCGAGCAGTTAGAGAAATAATTCCGTTTTGAAAATGATATCAACATGATCAAGTAACACGTGCGTTATACAATACACACAAACAAATCACAAAAACTTCAAACTATCCTATCTTTTATTATTTCAATTATCTACTCAAGCATTATTGTATTGATATTTCAATGTATACCTGCATGATTGTTTCTATTTTTTATCAATTTCAATATTGTTAAGCCTATGAATTAGGTAAACTATAACATAATTTTTCCCAAGAGAGCGTAGTTTTCAAATTGATATCAGATTTGATATGGCTTTAGATAAAAGAACATTTCAGTGATCTGACAGTTAACATAATGCATATTATAAACGATTTTTCGACGCAACAGGAAATGGAAACTCCATTACTTACAGTGTCTTTTCTTGAGAAAGCCTACAGTTTAAATTTAATTGAAAAGATTAGCGTACAAGTACAAACACCTTATCTTGTTTTTTTATCTTTTATGCTTCATATGCAATTATCATATCGTTAAAGAAAGAACCGATGAAAATGATAAGGAAAGTGTAGTACATGAGCAAAAGAACGAAAGAAAGAAAGAAAGAGAATCATTATTCCATAGTTATTTAAAGAAAGAAAGAAAAAGGCTCATTCAAGAAATGTTTTGGGATTTTAAGAAAAAGATATGGCACCATTTAAAGCAGCTCGCCATCAGTTAATAAAAGGATTAAAATGTTCTCTTATTTTTTAGTTTATTTTCCTTGCAATTAAATAAAATTCATTAAATAATGACTGTCTGGGGAAATGCTAAAAATCTTGTGGTAATGATACACAATTTGTGGTACTATTTTTTTCTTTTTCTCAAGGCGATTTGTGTTATTTAATGAAACATAATTTCATTGGACTTGCATGTATCAATATGTTATCAAAGCAAAATGTAAAATTCTTTGTCTTATTCCGTTAGGAAAGAAAACAAAACAACACGGAAATACAGCGCTTTGAAGAATTCTTAGATGTCATAATGTCAATCCTATCCTTGAAACAAAGGAAAAATAAAGAACAATAGACGTCTTTGCAGGTATTCGGTTTTTAGTCTTTACTTTACTTTTGTGATCTATTTTTAAAAAGATGGATCTCACGAGCATATCATTTAATCTTGCAAATAATATTTGATATAATTATTTAAAAGACTCATTTTTTTCATGAGCTACATTAAAAATATATAAATGTAGAAAAGCACTGTTTTGCTTTAAATTACACGTTTTCGTTTTTCATTTTTATTAACAATATGTTTTTCGCATCAGTGTTAATGTATATGACTATTTTTATTCCAATATAGTTGCAATACTATACTTCACATTGTAAACTGTATAACACTTACTTAGTATTAACTTATATTTCATATTAACCATTCTTACAGGAATGATGGATTCTTAAATAATATCATTTCAAAGTTTTATCATTCTTATTATTACCAATGTAATTTATCGTCATAATCTTCATTATCTTTATAAATATCATACCAAAACTTTATTGCTTACACCTTAAATTATTTTGATATATTCCTCATTCCTTTAATAATATGGTTCGTGTTTCATTGACTCAGGAAAGGATTCCGTTTTAATAAATGAAGGCATAATTAATATTTACAATTTACATGTATTTGCGCGATTGAGTAAGATAAAGCTTCATAGTTTAAATATGGAAAGAAGTAGCAATAACAGTTAAAAACGTGGTATAACTGCAAGTATACATAAAGCCATAAAAGTTTAAAAAACGGAACAAACAGATGGGTTCAATCTTTATTCTTCCGTGTGCGGAAATGTTTCTGTTTTACTCAAAAGTGTCTACGTTACAAGTTATGTCGATCGTATCCTGCTGAGTTAAAGAAATGTTTTATATAAGTCATGACGAGTTCTTGAAAACGGAAAAGTCCAAACAAAAAAGTGCCATTATATTTTTTTTTCTTTTTTCGTTGTTCCTTTCCAAAAATTGACTATTTTAATGATGGTTGACCAACAGTTGATATTGGAAAATGATAAGAATAAATTGTAAAAACATTGTATAACTACACGTACGTATGCCTATAAAAGGAACGGACTGGGATAGGAACCTTTTCTTGAAAATACGTGATTTTATTTTACAATAATGGGTCTCCGTGACAAGTAAAAAACCAAAAGAAGTTTCTGATTCTTTAATTTCATAGATTTGAAACTATTTACAATTTACAGTGAGCATTTAAGCTTTAATGCACATCAGACTCATATTTCTGTTTAGATATTTAAATCGAATGTTAAAAACATATCTCTAGCGTAAGATATTAATGTGAAATAATTTCAAACCTCATTTAAGAAGCGTCATGAAAAACCTGTGTTTACATATTTATTAGCACAGGCAATAACAGTATAACACGGCCACTTGCATAGATAGAAGGTAAACAAATAAAAGAATAACGGAACATTAAAGAGCCCAAGATTAAAATAAAATGTTTGTCACAAACACGTGTAAATATATCATTATAGCTACAGAAAAGTGAAAATGACAAAATTATTGCTCCTCCCGGTATTCAAATCAGAATGTGTCCGTGAAAAATATGCCGTTATATTTAGCAATTAAGGTAAATTCACAATTATTGATTAGCTTTATGTTTAAGTTTTTGTTGTTGTTCTTGTATTTATTATTATTATTATTTCTTTCTTCTTTATTGTTGTTGTGCCATTTGCATGAAATATTAAATATAAAATAATGTACTTCTAAACATACTTGACGTGTTAAAATGTCTGGGTCAATGGGATTGAAGGGTCAAACGCAACTGAAAACTTACTTAAAATTAAACATGCATATATATTAACGGTATTACATCATATCCAAAATATTAAGAGCTTTAAGATTTAAGATTGTGCATGTTATTTTTTTAATTATAAAAGTAAGTATGTAACAAGACAAAGACAAAACGAACTTTGTTTCCAGATTTTTATAACGATATAATGCACATCAGTTAAGTAAAATTTTAAAGGTATCATGATATATATAAATACATATCAGAAAATCAAAGAAAAGGGGAAAAATTTCAACATGTGAGTTAAAGAGAGTTATTTGCCGTCTTAATGTCATTTTAAAGAGTACAGCTACAATGTAATGACAATATGTAGAATAACAAAATACGAATTTTGCTTTGAAATGAAATTGAGGTGTTGCCTGCACTGATCTACTTGCAAGACCTAAAGGAGCAAAAACTCACTTTCATGGGCAGATATTAAAAAAGGTAATACAAGATCTGCATTTTTATTCATTATTCATAATGAGAGAAAATTTAATGTAATTTTCGAACTTTATATATCAATATCATTTTGTTAATGATTGTGATGGAGATGTCAACGGCATAGAAATGTACGTTATTTAGAAATGAAGCAGTGTGATAAGGAACGTTTTGTTCTGATAACATATTGTAGTCGCCTGACTGTACTTAATACAAGAGATACATTATCACTTTTAGTTTCACTTTCTCTTGTTAGGAGAATGACTTACTGGTTTTCGCTATGAAGCACTGTGACAGTTTACTTGTTTACCCTTTATTAGTCAAATATGTAATGTAAATTTCCACAGACATGTAACATTTTCAATTATCTTGAAAGTCCATAACATTTTAGCGTGCAAATGCAAGTAGGTAATTTAAAAAGTAATTGACAGAAGCTCCCATTAGATTCAACAAGAGCGCTTTCTGTATATAGTAAATCAGATACGATTTTAATTAGAATGCCTGATTAATATTTATAGAAATAATCAACTCATAACTTACGTTTCTTTAATATTTCATATAAACCATATAAGTTAAATGTAAATGATGTTTTAAGTAACATGACGAGACGGTTAAATGGAAATATCATGCCTAGGGCGACATTGAGAGTATTTTGGAACAGAAATGATCGAGGTCTTAAGGTCTAGATATTTTGCTGTAGAAAACACCCGAGAGTCACCCCATAACATGGTATTTCCACATTACAGTCAAGTTTGATCTGCCCTAACTGTTTGATCACATGATAATATAGAAATAAGAATTAAAATTAAAATTTTTTTCTTCCCTTAATAACGCGTATTTTGGTTACTTTTTATGGAGCATATAGATGACCTAATTTGATTTTTGTTATTGTTTACCCTTCACATAAGAGCGAAACAGAAGTATGATTGATGTTCCTGGTTGGTTGATTGCCCACAGACACGGACAAAATATTGCTATTAAGAGTTACAGAGTAACGACGCTGTAGCACTATGCTAACAGTCGTTTGATATGGCTTTTTAAGATTTTTAATGGGTTGTCAAAAAATATATTTTAATATTTTCTTTAATGAAAACGATTATTTATTATTTTCTTTAGGACTTTCAATTGATAATATTTACAAGAATTGCGTTACTGGAACAAGTTAAGACAGGTTGTGCCTCATAGCACCAAATTAAGTTCAGAAAAAAATAATTTTAACAATACAAACACATAAAATACTAAAATTAACGGATATATAAGATATGCAAAAAAACTCAACTGTTTTTAAACAGTTGTGTTTTTTTTTTCTTATATGAAAGGTGGAAGAGCACTGTTTTCAATGCAGTTTTTAAATCATAATTGGAAATGTACTGGATATGGTTAAAGAAAGAGCACAGCAATAATTCCAAGCCATGCAATAAAAATTATATATTACACTAATAATTTAAAAATAAATGATATCAGGCTTTATACACAACATAAGCGATACATTCATGGGAAACGTATACTCACAATGTTATAAATTTAAACAGTTGTTTTCACAAACACAGAAAATACATTCATGAGATAATATATCGAAAGAATGACTGTATACTCACAATTTTATATATTGATACATTTGGTTTCATTCTGCCATGTTCTAAACCTACATCCTTGCATACAAATGGCATATATGTTCCTTTCTTTTTTCCCCTTGTTTTCGCTATAAGACACTCACTTAAATACAAATATCAGGTTGGAATAGACTGTAGTTTATTAGCGAAACACTGCTGCTATAGCAATTGATATCGGAAATTCCGTAAGATACATTCACAGTGTGTTTAAACATCTGACATTTGTGCCTATGACAGGACATTCAATTGTTTACTACTTTATTATTTTGAAAGACTTTGCTCAAAACATATCGTTTTAGATAACAGAGATTTACGAAGGTTTCAAGCGCTAAAAATGGATGTGGGGGGTTACACAATTTATTTTCGCAACTTAAGAGTCAACAATGCTGTCGAGGTTTATTTTCAAACAAATAAATTAATCAAAGATTTACATTTTAACAGACGGTATATTTTTATCTAAAAAAACCAGAATTATTAAGATAGAAATTACAAGTTTCAAACTTGAAAAATTTATACCGTTTTTCACATCCGATACACTATTGAGTGTTACTGAATAGTTGCTTTGCGTACAAACGAAACAAAATTATACACACTGGTCTTACTTAAAACACAGCATTTTCAAATGTTTGTTATGTTTATTTGTCACTGTAAGATAATATGACCCTAATGGAACATATTTACATCATAATCTTATTATGTTGTTATCATAGCAGAGTTCACAAAATTGCCAACAAAAGTTCATATCTTGTCATAAATGTAAAAAATGTTAATGTTTAAAATTCCTTAAGTACGGTCGGGAATTTTACATGGTTATTAGGTTGCCATTAGAGAATAAGCATTTTTGCTGACTGTCACTAACATTCCAAATCCCAAAAATAATATAAAAGATATATGTTTGCTGATGGACTGGTGCAGTATAATAATAAAGGAGATAAAAAATCACATGTGGTAACTGCAGAATAATTCACTTAACACGAGTATAGTATATAGGTTTCCTGGATGGTTGTAGAAACAATTACAAATGCTATCACGGCAAAAATGTAGTAAATTATATGACTTTGTTCACCTGTGTATCGTAAAAACATTAGCAGCAATATGTTGCGGTATTGATAGATGTTTATGCTTTTATTGCTTAAAGCAATTTCGGAACATAATTTTATCATAATAAAGCACATGTCTATTGTTTTTACCTAAGGTAATAGAAAAATATGTATATGACCGTAGGCATCAATATCTTTTTGCAGAATACTCACTGTTTGCGTTATAAACAAAAAAATATAGTATATTTTAAGATCCTGTATGTAGTAATTAAGGTTGTTACCATACTTGAGTGAAATTTTATATATGTATATAATTATGCTTCTAAAATATGTATCGCAAATGTTTGTCCACATTATATGTAATTATCAAAATATATGCAAAATTGACTTAAATTTTATAGAAAAAAATTATAAATACCTCCCTTAATTAACATGAAATGTAAATTCGGTAATAATAATAATGTTTTTGGAACATAAAGAAATTATAAATCATTTGAACATTATATTTATGATATAAAACCATAAAAAATGAGTTACAGGATATTTAATTCAATGACATGTTGTTGGCTATTCTTGTTCATTTTCATTACGTTCAAATATACGTCATTCAGCCGGAGGTGGCCTTGCCCTTTGACCTTGTGACCTTTAAGGGGGCCTTATGGGTAACACTCCGTTGAGATATATAGCAAATACGTAGATGGTAGATGGAGGAACATTGTTTCTGCGGAAGGAAGACAAAACAGACCAACAACAATACCCTCCTTGGCATAAAATAAAAAAGACTTCTTTAATAATGATATTTCATTCAATTATAAATTCAAACTGAAATCTGTAACAGTCGTACAGTAAAAATTGGCAAAGATTTAACAAATTGTTTTTGTTTCTTTCTCCTGTTTTAACTTTTTAACATTAAGATAGATTTATAAAGTAGTAGAACACCTCTTTACTACCAATAATAGTGCCAATAATATATATCTTTAAAACCCCATCACAAAAATATTTATTTGAATTTTGTATACCATTTTTCTTTTTATTTTTTAAAAAAATGTAAAATTTATCTAAAAATAAATAAATCTTGGTACTTTTTAGGGAAATTCTTAAAGGATAATCAAACTAATCTTTTAAAATATTGTAACATTTAAAACGTAAAATTTGAATTTCCCCATATAAATTAATTCGGAACTAGTTTAGATAGAAGTCTCATTTTTCTAGAAAACCATATTTATTTAAAAAAAATATGCTCCTAAATAGGGGAACTGTATATTTTTCCGCTTTATCAAATAATGTGATGTGCTTGGTTTAAAATATAGTGATTTTAAACATTTTTTAAAATGGTTTTTGAAATTTTTTAAAAAAAAAATAAAAAAAAAAATAAATTTGGGCAGAAATGATTATTTTTTTTAAACAATTAAATCGTGATTTGAAAAAAAATTTATTTGATTTTAAAAAAAAACCTTTTAAACGGTTTTGCCTGTAAAATCCATCGGTTTGAAATGATTACAAATCTTAAAAATGCGTTTGTAAAACCAACTGTGCCCATGCTTTGGTATTTAAATGTTATCGATGACAAGTCCATAAATATACGACATTGTAAGCTTTTTAACTTTCTGTGCACATCCCGGCTTTTGATATAATCGTGGATGAAATGTTATGGTATACAAGTGTCAATAAACTGACAGTTTATATAATTGTGTACATACCATGTGGAAAAGGCTTTGTCGGATCTGAGAAAATTAATTACATTTTTGTCCTGATTCAAACATCCTTATTACAAATTTTTACAGACAAAGTGAATCCTTAAATGTTACGTCAATAAAACAGAAAACAATCTCATTTATATTTAAAGTTCAAATACAGACATAATTTATGTTATCAGAACAAGTTTGACATTTTCAATTTTATACAACAAAATTGATGTTTAGTTTTTACTCCTTCGCACGTATAGATATCTGAACAATTTATATCAAAAACATAATATTCTTTATATGTTTATCTCTGCAGAAAGGTTGCCGGTGTCTAAATGTCAGCTTTAATGAATGTTTTAAAATGCATTCTTGCGTTGATGAAATCATCATGTCATTCTTCCAGTTCACTTTTTTACATTTATACACACTACAAAAACAGCCCCTTTTTAACTGAAAAAAAACTTAATCACTTGTCAAGAATTGGGTTTGGAAATATTCACATACGTGAAGTATTCCAAACTTTCGCCTTAAGATGCCATAATTGCTTTTTGAATTTGTTTATGGAGTATACGTGCAGTAAACTTGTTTGCAATGAATTTATTTCATTTGAATGAAGTAATAAACTTTAAGTGAGAAAAAGCTCTATAAAATTTGAAAAAAAGCTAAATAAGAAAGAGTGACGTTCACGAAACGTAGACTAATACCATAAACAGTCACACAGACCCACTGCAAAGTCACCCAGATTTAATAGTGTACACTTGCGGTACGGTTAAAAGCGAAACCAGAAAAGGTATTGAACAAATTGAGATTAAAAAGGACAATTACGAAGAAAGACATTCTTACCGGTGATAGCAAACTAACTCAGTTGTCAACAAATGTAACAACAACAAGTGCCTCTACATAAAACAATTGGGGAAAAAAGTCATTTGACAAATAATAAAACAAAAATAGGACTGATTGAAGGAATGAGGGATATTCACTTGGTTATATATTGCAAAACATCGGAAACACAGAAACAGATACCATAACAATATAGAATTATAAACCGATAGCCTAATGATATTATTTAAGTGCTAAATAACTAAAAAGATGGCGGAGCAATGCGAAAATTACTTACGTAGCATGTTATGAGGCAAAAAAGAATGCAGTGCCAATGAGTATAAAAACTGTCGACCATGTTTCTCACTTAGATACAAAAGCAAGACAACAGCAAAGATTCCAACGTAATTAGTTTTAAGCAAACTGTATACTTTATACTTGTCATTACGTAATTAAGAGAACTGCTGTGTAATTTGAATTGTTACGTTTAACAATATTTTACATTATACTTATCTGAACTGAAATATGTCCTCTTTAATTTATGTTACTTATAGCTAAATGAATGTATGGGTCTGTCAGTCTCGTATGTTTGTTTTACAGCTATCGCTTTTCGACAAACGATACAGATACAAACCAAATTATAAAATGTGTACTTTTATAACTTTTTTATTTCAGACAATTTGAATGTAGCGGTAAAGAGGCAAACTGATTAAAAAAGAAGAAAATGTAAGAAAACGATACATATTGATAAAATGAAACGGCCTATGATTGAGAGTTAATGATTATTTAAGAATTTTGCTGACTTTATATTAGCTTAAAGTACAAACATTATTAAATAACAAGCTATTTTTGGAATGTCAAAATCGATGAAGAGAAATCATTCCTCAAAGTAAGCAAAACAATTTGACATTATTGCGAAGTTAAATTACACAATGTAAATAAAAGACACCATTCTTTAAAATGATTCAGAATTCGTCGGCATTTCATATAAAGTTTCCATTTAAAAGCAATTTCGTTTTATTCATAAGCGTTGTAAATACATGTATGTTCTATTTCTTGCTCCGTCTTGGAAAAACCAAATATAACATTACTGGACTTTTCAAACAACAACCAAGCTAACAGTAAATGGCGGTTTGTAGTACTGTAGTTAAAACTAGTTTCAATCCAGGCTACAGTGTCTATTCTTAATTACAATTAAGAATCTTAAAATAAATTGAAAAGTCTTTCTATCAATGTTTGTATAATATTATAATATATTGAAGTGACAAATCAAGTGTCCTTGACGAGTCGTAAATTTTATCTAAAAAGAAATCGTTTTCTATGATAAATTAGGAACCAGGGTGCGTTTCATAGAAAATCCTATGTCTAAATCATAAGACTAACATTAACAAAAGTTCGGAGTCACGGAGGCAAATATTGTAATAGTGTAAGTTTAATCTTAACATTGCACTTAGGACTTTTCTTGGACAGCATTTTAATCCATGTTTTGCTCTTACGGATAAAAAGGTCAAAAGTATTTTTATAAACACACCATGACCTTGGGACAATCATAAGTATACAGATGAAAATACTTATTATGTAAGTCAGATTAATCAAAATAATTATAATAACCACATTATTACAAATTATTTAATTTTTTTACTGATTTGAGTGTCTATGAATGACAGAATTTTGTTTATTTCATAAAATTAAAAACAAATCATTATATGATGCACCCAGACACAAATTGTCATTCGCGAGATCATAAAAAAACGGCACAGGAGTGTAATAATGTTATGCAATTAAACCGAGATCATAAAGAGGATATTTGTTTGTTTGTGTGTAAGATGAAATTTTATTTCATCGAGTGAGCTTTAAAACCCGTATTCGGCTTCGCCACGAGTGAGAATACTGTTTTTAAAGTTCACGAGATGAAATGAAATTACATCTTAAACAACAAACAAACCAACTTCTTTTTATTTTATGCTTAAAACAATGTAAAAACAATTTAAAACAAAATTTCCTTGATATTTACTTTAATATTTAAATCTGTTTTCCCCACTGGTAGCTTCTATTATGTACATGTATTAGTTGAATTTCTCATAAAATACAAGAAGTTTTGGGCTGAAAAATAAGTTCGATAATCAACGTTAAATTGCGGTGATATTATTCATTTTATTAAAACAATATGATTGATATCTTGTTTAAATAATAATAAAAACAAACAGTTCTTCTAGTAGGAGAAAAAGTCCAACCATCCATCCATATTTCTGTTACTTACTGCGAATTTATATTAGACCTGGCTCTGTTAAATGTTAGCGGCCGCCATTTTTAAAGTTGTGTATTTCACGGGAGGAAAATAATTGTGTTTGATTCAGAGGGATATCATTTGGATTTGTTAGTCATACACCTTTTGTAAAGAAAGAAAACTTATTTGAGGATTGTAACAGACAATATATAAGTGTTGACATTCAAAGAAAATGGCTAGGAAAATGGAAACTTGGAATTGTTGAAAGGCTGTCTTACAGACGCTTGAGTGTTTACTTATTTTTCGGGCTGATGGCTGTCATTGCTTTTCAAGTTTTCATAAAGCATACGGCAGCTATTGCTCGTAGGATACTTAAATATGCCCAAATGTCATCAAGAACAGAAGGAATGTATTTTTCAGACTGTTAAAATGAAACAAAAAATAAGACTAAGAGACGATATTTGGTGATTGGTTATTATTATCAAATATAATTTTCACGGATAAATCAGTGATCCATTGAAAAGCATAAAATAAACCAGTGTAATAGAAATACAAGTGAGGTGACATATAATTTTATTTTTGTATCTATACATATTGCAAATAAAATAAACAAACATGATATGCCATCAACGATCGTACTGACTACTGTTTTAAATAAATCGTAATCTAATTAATATAATAAGTACTATTTTTATACTATAATATACGATTTCTATTACCTAAGTTTAACTCCTGTAATGAATTTAATATAAAACAACACATATATAAACTCTTTTATACTCGAGTATGCGTTAAAGTGTGTTTGAAATGAATCATTTAATAGCCAGTTTAGTTCCAAAATGTAGTCATTAACAAATTAAATTTTTGTATTACCCCTATAGTAGCTAGCTTTCTATGACTGCTATTGAAATACAATTTCTCAAGATTGTAAACAATTTCCCTCATAGATATTAGAAAAAAGCTTGGAATAATACTCATTGATCTATGTATTTATACTTCATTATAAATAATGATGTCTTTGTCGTCTTTGATATTGAATCATACTGCAATTTTTATCAACATTGTAACCATGTAGCAAGCCTTCTATAGTTGTATATCCAGCAGTTTTATTTTGAAATGTTTTCTAATTAAAAGCACCATCGAAACAGGTGATCAGGATAAGAAATTGAGATCATATATGTTGATAAAATGCTTGAACTCATTCATCATATCCTCATTCATAAATCATCAAATTATTAGATAGTGTATCTGTACCAGGGTTGATTAAAACAACTTTAATTTAAATGAAATGATATACAAAATTTATGAAAAAGATGACAGAATAAGCTGCTAGAATCAAACAGGGAACAAGGAAACATATATACGTGAAATTATTATTCTAATTGTCGGGTTTTTTTAGTGTATTTTACCTCATTTATCTAAATTGATCATAATAATTTTACAGATTTTTTTAACTCATTGCATGAAATTAAGAAATAAATCATGTGAAACAATATTATTATCATTGGTAATGACCTAATATTTAATATTGCATTCTTTCCATGCTGGAGATCTTTCGAGGCAATACAAAACATACTATGCATTAACATGTTAGCACCTTGCATTCAAATGCACACACAAATCAGTGAAAAAGTTGTATTCAAAAGATGAAATTAACAATCTCATTGCAAAGTCAGCTATGAACATATAATGTTATTAACATACTGAGTGGTTCGGGTATAAGTATATATAATTTGTAAAAACGTAAGTATTTCATAATGGCCTACCTTAAGCAAAACCGTAACAAAATATGATTATTAGATAGATGTCTTAATTTACATAACGATTCCAAACACACTGCGTTAGGAAAAACAAGGATAATTACTTTAGAGTGACTTTTAATTATATGAATTTAAAATATGATTTCGTTAAGTTTTACAACTTACTCCATGAAGTATCAAATATTAATCCAGCATACGGAAATATTTAAAGACTAATATTAAGACTACTAAGTTAACTGCCACTTAGAAAAAAGATCTCAAAGGAAATCAACTAAAATTCATACTTAATTCGTTTTAGATTATTACTTTTGTCCTTTAAACACTGTTATTATCTTACAGTTATAATCATAGTACTTTTTAATAAAGTACATTAAAAAAATATTTCTCTATCTATTCATTGATATCATCGTTACCATCTACACCTTGTGCATAATTTTGTGGATTCTACACCTTGTGCATAATTTGTGGATTTATAATTGCATTAGGAAATGCAGGTGGTCAGGATTAAACGTTTAGATGAATTATGATTATAAACATTCCATTCCAACAAAAACTAAATCATCAAATAATAAAGAACCCACACATCAGCTGTTAAAAGAAATAAAGTAGTTTGAATGAATCTATCGCATGTAATTCATACTTATTGAAAGATTGGGAGCATTGAGTTTGTATAATATTAATAAGGAACACTCTTTTAGTGAATATATCATGATGATTAAAATAAATTTTCTAAGTTGCCCATAGTTTATCAGGTTTGGATTAGTTCTTTGCAATGATGGATAAAGTGAGTTATTCCTTCAACCTGTTTAACATTTTAGAAGCTCACTCGGACAGGGATGAAAGACAGCACGGAAGGTTAAACTGTGTCTTTCAGAAGAACAGATAAGACTTTCTCTCGAGCAACATTTGATATGGAACCAGAGCAGACAATTAATACCAACGCAACTTCACGCCGAACTGGTATTGTTAGTTTTAACAATTCCTAATCAGCACGTAGGCGAAGGATGACGCGATTTGAACCAGGCTTATTGGAAAGTGCAGTATTAAAGGCTATGAATGATTATGTATTGACCATATTGAAATATTCAAAAGTTACAAAACACAACGAGGATGTAACGAAAGTCGTAGACAAAATCGTAACTTATCTCAATCCATTTGATACCGCAACAAATTATAATGTGTATTGTCTTACGACTGGTAAAAAGCGTACATTAGAAACACACAAAGAACTTGTTTATTGAGTTGCCATTGGTGAAAAATAGAAGTCATTACTTATCAATGGCTGCTTTACAGATCAAAAGGAAAGCCGCATAGCTTATTAATATTTGGAAGAAATTAAAAAGCGCCAAGAATTGGCATCAAATACTACAGTCCTCAACCTTTAAGAGGCCGTTACCAGATTTAATTATCATTTTAAAGTATTCACGACAAAATAGAACTATGTGGATGACATAAGAAGCAGTGATACTGACGACATTGTCCTGGGTTTTCTTATTCGTCAAATTGAATAACAATTTGCGGTACTATATAAATTCGTTAAACAAGTTGCTGACTGGATATACGGATGGATATGGCCTTGCTGACACATAGATATATAATAACACTCGGCTAGCGCCTTGGCTTATTTATTCACATTCAGACCTTATTCTCACGTACATCTCGTCAGCACTTTGTAATATAATTATAGAACTTGACTATTCAAACAGCAATCAGTTCTAATTGCTAACCAGGTTTTCACAAAATTTTTGCTTGAAATACCATGCTTATCCAATATAAGGGCGATATTTTTTTATTTAATATCATGGAGAATATTCTAAACGTTCACTAAAATGTAATAAATTGAGTACATTGGAAATGATATGATTTCTATGATAAACTACATTCCAGATATAGAAATTAAATTAAATAAAAACCAATAATTGGAAAGCCTGTTCCGATAAAGAGAAATGTGTCTCGGAATAGGTGCAACTTGTGTGAGTAAAAAATGTATGTAATATTATGTTATTGAAACGGCGTGAACTTTGACTGAGTTTTAACATGTGTTTTAAACAATGTTTTAAACAAGACATTAGTTACAAAAGGCAAAGTAACATGTGTATTGAATATATTGAATAAAAATTCGATATTGATCTACGCTTTATTTACTAATATGATGTTGATCAATAGATGTATATTAAAATTTAATATAAAATGAGCATTTCTTTCTTTGATCCTGTGCATGGCCATTAACAATACTCATTTGGTTATTAAATCGACCAAAACAGAAACTCAATTAACATTGCATGTAGTCGTCTTCAACAAGGAAATGCGGCATTCAATGAACGCATCCTTATACAAAACCCAGCAACACATGGCCATCGACAAGGAACCCAGCATGACACTAGACAACACTAGAAGAGGGCACAAAGGCAAAACACAGGAGCGCTATTTGAAATAACTCAAAATAACCATTGGTAAATTAAGTAGTTCAAGACAGAATTGTCTAAATTTTGTTATAAATGTTTTCATTATTATTTTACTATTAATAGTTTAAATTATTAATTTCAAAAATTAACCATAAAATTACATATTCGTATAAGCAAATCAAAAAACTGGACTGAATGATCCAGCAAAGTTTAGATGACTTTATCCTCCGGCAACAGTACTGTTAATTGAAAGGATCAATTATCACCTCTCGACCCTGCTCTGTCGTGTATTAATGCATTATATACCCTCGACAGATCTAACAGTTGCGCACTATTTTTAATTACTTTGATGTTTATTACGTTGAAATTCCAGGCTTTATACCGCACAGTAACAAATTCAGGGTTGCTTCCCTTTTTATGTATACAAAGTTCTCTAGCATAAAGAGCAAGTATTCCATTAGCAAGATTTCTTTTCTCGCAATGAAATTGTCGTATTATTTTATCTTTAAATTTCAAAAAAAAACTCTGTTTATACCAATTACGCTTTAGTTATAAACATAAAATCAAGCGATCGCTTTCACTTCACAACTGCATGAAGTTGTTTTGATGAAGTTTGACAAATTTATTTTGTTTGCCCTATCATTCTGAGTATTCTTCTGGTGTATTTCCTAACTAGCTAGAATATTGGAAAAACATAGCATCAACCCGTAAGTCAGTGTAGAAAAATTTCAGTATTTTATTTACAAAAAATATGGACCGTATAGTAAGTAATACAAGTAATTTCGCTCTGAAAGGGGCTTTGCCTTCAGGTGCATCCGGTCAGCTTAGTTTTTAGAGAGATGAATATTTTTCGTGACTCTTTTGCTTAATAAATTGTGCATTGAATGATTTGTCATCCAATTTTCATCATTCAAAGAAGTTGGCGGTATTTATGTAGAAAGGTTATAGTGGCAGATAATCTGGAAACACTAATTTGGTTAATTTCCCACGACTATATAATGGCGTTCATTATCTTTAGAAATAAACGATGATATCTGAGTGATTTTGGATCTTTAAATATATTCAATAATGCTATAAACACATTTTCTATCCATTCATATCAGCGTTGTCAACCACAATCTTTGTAAAATATGTATAAATAAGCACTGCTGCTGTTCAGTACTAGACGTTGAGATTAACAAAAATGATATATCTATTAATATATAATTCTAATATCATCAGTACATTGTCTGAAAATAATTTATCTAAAAAGTTGCTGCTTTTAAAATGACATAAATGCCAATTCGATTACACCAAATCATAACGAAAACACACATTAAGTGCTACAATAAAAGATCAAAGCTTTAATATCTATTCACATTAAATATGAATTATCAGCTGTTGAAAAATACCGGAAGGTTATTGAAAGATTGTTCCTTATTTTCATTAAAAAAAACTCTTCATTAGTTTTATCAAATTCAATCTGCTGCACGGATTTTACATCAGGTGCTAAAAATAAATTATTCCAATTTCCCTTAGGAGCCATGTGCAAAAAATAATCTTCATAGAAGGTTAGATTAAGTGTGTTAGTATAACGGAAATACAGATCTGATTAACGAACTTAAAAGAAAAAAGTTCTAGATAGTGTTAGAAAAAAAATGCAATGAAGTAAAAATATTTAAAACATAGAATGCAATACATTATTTGTATATTTGTAAATGTTATACATTACTTTAGCGTTATGATGATAAAATCATAAACATTATGTTTTATGATATATGATTATATTTTTGCAGTACATGATTTAACTTAAACACATTAAGAAGTAAATAAAGCAGAATTCTTAATAATGATTCATAAAAGGAATATATATGGCGTGAAGGATGACTTTTTTTTAGAAAAATCGAGATAATGGTTTCTTTAAATAACGCCCAAAACGGCAATATTGAACATTTTCAAATACGAATCTGAATGACGACTGTTTGAAAATCTGTTTTTTCCCCGATTGAAACGTACAGACGATGTAATTGTATATGCACATACTGTTAAACTAATACATTTCTTACTCCATGACATTAAAAAGCGCTAAAAGACAAAATGGAATTCAGCATTAACCAAATGAATTAACAGGCACGACATTCTTAAAATGCAGAATTTGTATATTCATGTAAATAAAACGCTCGAGGAATTTAAATGAGTAGCATAGGAGTGGTTTCTTTCGTAAAATACTATCACAACAACCTGTGAAAAGGGAAATATTGTGCAATAAAGAAATAACGGGAGTATAAATCAGACACCGAAAAGCTGGAAAAACGACAATGCTCCAGAGTATACTTTAATTAATTGTTTCTTAGTTACAGCTTTTTAAATGGAAATTAATCTTTTTTCTATTGTAGTTACAGAACCTAAGTGTGTTCAAACTGTAACATGATTCCATTAAAGGGGGATATTGGCAAGGAAACAGCCTGTATAAGGCTGTAAGGAAACAAAATCACTAAAAGTACCATATATGACTTAAGTTCAATTGTTAAAAGCTGATTCATTAGGATATCTCCATAGATAAGTATAATCAAACAACTAACAGATGATATTTTTCTTTGCTCTTCGTCTGTCAATATTTTCTGTCAATATTGTCTGTAAAATGTTATACTTTACATTCTAATTCTTCTATTTGCTTACTCTCGAAATACAGATATTGAATATCTTAATCGAACATGTTATAACTTTAACTTAGATAAGGTTGAATAATGATTACTATGTCTGGTCATAAGCTTATTGCAGATCTAATTATAGTGTATTGTCTTCATGATTGTACTCATTAAGCATATTTTGTTTCCTTTGATTTTTAGTCATTAGTTAAATTATGGTGTTTTATTATATTGCATGAAAATCAAGAAACTACTTTTTATATTGTTAGTGTTATGATACATTATATTGCATTTGTCTTTTGTGAGAGGAACAATTTAAGTAATTTCTGAAAATTAATGTGCCTTTAAAGAAAAGGCATAACTGTAAATAATGACAATTTGACTCAGTTGACACAAATTGCAAGTATATACAATGAAAAGTGTTAAGTAATCCAAAATAAATGATTGTTTATTTGTCAAATATAACTAAAACGAAAGACGTTAATAGACGTATCTATAATAAAGATTTGCCTGTCAAATATTTGTGTTTAATCTGCATTTTCTTAGTTCAAAAGCACTGTTAACAAAACCCCTCTCTGAAATAAATGTAAACAGAGGCATGCATTTTTGCCTATAGTATGCTATATGTTGTACTACCTTGAAAATATTAGAGATTTGTCTATTCCTTTGTTATCGACAGATTTATGAAACAAAGCTCTGAAAAAGATACAGTTAATTCCAAACATAAGATAGATTTAGCAAAACAAATAACGTGTCACATTTCTTTAGATTATTTCAATTTACAGAATACGTTCACATTTTCAACAGCTGGAATTTGTTCATTTCATACTACTATTGTCAGGGAACATGCTTCACACTTCAGTAACTCTTAATTGAATTGTATCATTTTTAAAGTGCAGTTCGAAACAACAAAGATAGTTTATCAGAAAGAGAAATAACGTGTTCGTGTTTTAAAGGTATAAAAATGAAATGATTTGTGTCATATGATTCGTCATTTACAATCCTTATACACACATTAGATTTCTTTTAAGATTGATAACATGTCAAGTTTATCTTGTAAAATCATTTGATTCATTCATTGTTTCTATCTTTGGTTCTCAGAGATTGTTTGGTAGCTCTATCTATGTTTATCAATTCAGTTATCGTTTGAATTTTAACGTTTTAAAATTCTTCAAATAATATTTAACATCTTCAAAATATAGTTAAACAAAATAAAAAAAAACTTCCATCAGTAATTCACATACACTAGGGGATAAAGATTACATAAGATTACGAAAAGAAATGAAAGTTTCACGAATTTAGAAAGGATAATTATTCAACTTGAAAAGAAACAATTCGTATATAATAAAATCTTAGTATTTTTAAATTAATTGCAAACCGACACATTGGGGCGCCATTGGTTTTAAAAAATCAGATAAGTGAAAGACAACGTTTTGGTGAATTTTGCTTTGAAAACTATCTAGAATGATTGTAAATAGTTTAGCTAAGAAAATAAATCCAAACACCAAATAATGAATATATTTAAAGTATCCAACTTCCAAAAACAACCAAAAGAGCCCAGAGCTGCCAACACCAGTTGAAAAACAGATAGTTCCTTTCAATACGGTGTATAAAATGTTCTGTATAAACAGGTATTTATTTGATACGAAAATATGTGATTTTGTGTTCAGTTTGCAGCCAAAGGTTTTTTTTTAGATAATAGTTCACGATAATTTTATACATTTAGCGACATAATTGCGATGCACGTCAACATAATCCGTTGTTAAAATATCATATGACATTATCATCTTCTCAGAAACTAAAACTAAATAAAGCAGGCATCATCAGACTGTTTACTGTGCATCTATTTCTGTAACTTGTAATAAATGTAGTGGATTTAACTTTAATTGTTAGCAAACTGTATAATAGATGCATTAGCAAGGTATTTATTGTGGCGTTTTGGACGTTCTTTAGGGATTTAATTCCTTTATTCTCTACTTCATAGGTATTGCTTGTTGTGAGGTATAAAATAATGTAAGTGGATATTCACATTCCATTTATATTTTATTATCAGAATAATTAGTTGAAAGAAAGTGGGTCATGCGTGAAAGTTTAACAATCCTTCAAGGAAAGCAGCAACATAGATTTTCCCGAACATATTGTTTTCCTGTTTACATACAACATCCATCTGCATTAAATTACGTACACATTCTATGTTACAAATCTTTCAAGAAGCATCAATCATTTTATAAAAGATAACATAGAGTAACACTGTCATGGGATTTTTGTTGTTGTTGTGTTGTGTGTTTGTTTGTGGTTTTTGTGGGTTTTTTTTCATATTGTTATTTTTGTCTTTTTTGCCTGCTGTTTATTTGTAATGCTTATAGAATATTTTGTCAGATACAGTCTTTTGATTTATTACTGTTGTTGTTTTGTTGTTTTTGTCGAGTTGTGTTTTGTAATGTTTATAACATATTTCATCAGATATAGTTTTATACACTTTAATCATGTGAGTACTGACAATGTCGTCTGTTACTAGATAATATCAATATCGAAGTGATGATATGCAAGTGCTAGACTGTTTTATATAAATCTGTTAACAGCTATGCAATGTACTGTCAGAGGCAATAATCTTCTCAATTGTAGGATTACTCGAACACGTTATAGTGTTTTTATGACCAGACTATTTACATTCGTCGCATCAAGGAGTGACAGAGACAGCAATTAAGATATCAGTAGAGACATAAATGTATAGGATGTGATCAACTCTCCAGAACTTCCTGTAGGGATTGTCATATAATATTTTCCAATTTTTTGTTTTATTTTTTTATTTATCTGTTTATTTATTATTTTTATTTATTTGCTTTTTTTGCCGAAGGCCATCTAAAATCAGTATCAGTTTGACTTCCCCTAAAGCTTACAGAAGAAATAAATGTCACTATATATTACCAATTGAAATCTGGGAATCTTATTGACCGTTCTAAAATAAAACGTAAACTTAAGGATAGTTCTTGCATTTATGCATAATGTCTTGATAATATTCGAAAATACATAACCAACAAGGGTGTTTGTAAATGATGTTAACCGTTGGCATTTCATATATTTCTTTATTATTAACATTATATACCTTCAGAGAGATGTGGTATATATCTGTAGACTATTAAATGACCAAGTGAGAAATTGGACCCATGTCTCTTGGTTTAGAGACATATAATAATAATACTGTCACTTTCTATCCCTTTTCTTCTGAAGTGTCTTGGTCGAAAACAATGAGTCGTATAAATTATGAAACAGTAAGATGATCAACTGATATATTGTTTGTTGTTTTAAATAATCAAATTATTGAATTATATGAGCATATATAAGACACAATTAACATGATTTATCCATGTAATATAAAGGTTATTCAATGAGCGTAAATTCAATAACTAGTGTATTATCATATAATGCGAGCCTCTGGCGAGCATAATATTGTTGTATTCAACGATCTCAGTACAATCAGTATTGAATATAGAAGAATATAGAAGAATATAAAAAATCCCCCAATCGCATTTCTAAATTAAGAAAGGTAAACAGTTACAAAAAGAGTCATTTGTTAGTGTAAAACACTATCGCGCGTCAACACATTTTTTGCATGTAACGCAAAAGACGTCATGTCAAATGTAATTATATATTGCTTTTATCAAATTTCAATGTTGCATTCCTGTGTTAATGCTAATACATCGAATGTGTTACATGCTATATTCCACAAAAGTTTTCAGCGTAATGTTTTGCTTAAATATATAAATAAAAAAGAAACATTACATTTAAACTGATAACGGAACATCGGTTTGAAATTATCACAGCTATGGTTGAGTGCCTAAATTAAAGAAAAATGTTGGCGCATTTTCTAAAATAGGTAATAAGTTAAACATATAAAACTGCATGCGCATTTTCTAAAATTGAATCGATACATGTACACTATCAATTAAAACGACAGCATAAAATTTTGTTTCAGAACAGTTTATTCTGTTTACAGGTTAACATAAAAAAATCATTTAGTAAATAACACAACATAATTATTCAGAACAACCCATTGCACAATGACATATTCGACCGTAAGGTCAAAGAATCAACATAATTTTACTGTTTTTAGATTATATAATTTATCAAATATAGTTTAATAACCTTAAACAAATTTAAACTAAGTGTTTTTAATTTTATATAAGGACGAATTTACTATTCATGATAAAAAATATCATCTGAAAAGGTTTTATATAAAAACTGTTGAGACTGAGCATTCTCCATTGATGACTTCATTAAAACTTAAATTGTCTTTGCTAGACTGTACATTTTAAAAGAAAAGAAAAGAATGTGGGGTTTTTTTTGTTCAAAGGGACGAAAAGTCTTGAAAATCTAGAACTGTGACAGAGGATTCAGTTTGCAAAGATGGCTTTTACTGCTTCACACTAACAATTATATCAAGATTAAATACATTTATATTATGATTCATCGTATTACAAGATCACGATTATGACAAAAAATCATAGAAAAACTATTAAATTAAATTGTTTAACAAATGACTTGCTACTTTCAATAGGATTTACCCCCTTTTTTGTCATAGAATTTAATTATATTTGCATCTTTTTGGCATTCAATTCACAAGGGCAAAATTAACATGCCAAACTTTGATACATCTTTTTTAATACGATTATCCGTGATCATATTTCTTAAACAGATTAAATTGCGTAAGATATTCCATTATCATACTAAATCTAATCAAATCTGCCATTTTGGCTCATTTTTGGGCTTCAATTCACTCGAGGGAAATGCATTTTCCTGACATTATGCATTTAATGAGTAAATTTAAAATTGTTGTCTGTATAAAGTAAGATAAAAGATTAACTAAATTATAAAGTTCATGGGCAATTTGCAGATCTTTAGTCATTTACAGTACACATGTAAAATAACATTTATTAAATACTATAATTGTATTGCATTTAAAGTTTTAATTTGATTGTTTGATATGTTTGTCCCCCCCAAAAATTTTCCATTATGTGAGTTTGGTGAAACTTCATGTTATTAAGTTTCCCACTGCGATTAAGGTCTTTGCTTAAAATTTGTTGTTTTGATGAACTATCAAAGTAATGCACAGTAAAAATCCATGGGGGCATAGGAATCCAGTCTGTGGTGGAAAAAATTTGTAAAATATAAACCAAAAGGGAAAAGATTCAACAAATGGCGTTAAAATAATGATATTCTGCATAATATGGATTTAACTATGTAAACATAAAGACTGCGGAGTCGCTAAAGAAGTTATGGATGATGCTACGTCTAGTGTGAAACAATATTGCCGTGTCGAATATGTTAATAATTAATTATCATATTAAATAGTTTCCGTAAGATTCAACATTATTCTAAGCGTTTTATTTTTATAAAAGTTTTATAAAAGTACACTAAAAAAGACTTATTTAATCTTACAAAATTCATCATAAATCAAAAATACAAATATCTAGGTAATTGAGACAAATCGAGGGGGAATTAAGAGGGATAAACTTAGTTAATCTTTTATAATCTATAATCATTATTATCATCATCAGACGATTCAAGTAATTAAAAGTGACAGTACACGCATCCAGCGGTATAAAATGACTGAACAGGTGAAAGTTAAAATAAGTTTGCATTTGCCATAATAACCATCAATTTCATAATTTTCTTTAATTGAACGAAACATAACTCACGTGGCTTGAGATATCTGTACATATCAATCAATATTTACTTGTAAAGTCTCATTGGTAAAAAGAGTTGCAGTTTTTTATATATAAGGCTGAATTAGATTTACCACTTACCATATGTTGTTGCCTTTATATTAAATTATCGTATATGAAGGAAGTCAAAATTAATCTGCTATATAGTACCCTATTTCCTCTTATTATAATTTCTTTCTTCCGGAATAAATTAAAAGGTGCTTTAAACACATTAAACATGCTGTTTTGAACATGTAAGCATTTCCTGATTTTTTTCTTAAGTTTGAAAACGCCTTTATTTGAATGCTACGGAAGAGAGTCTTTTCTCTCTGTTTTTTTTATACTGCAAGCGAAATTAAGATTGGTAAAGCGTTTTAAACGTAAAAAAAATTTTGTTACAAGATACATATAATGCTAATGGTAATGTTGGAACAGTCACATTATATAAATTAAGCAAGTATTAAGAACAAACATGTTATCATAACACTTGTATACTATACGAGTCTCAATTTAAAGGAGTTGATAACGCCATTTGTATAATGTATCATTCAACATCATTGTCTGTTACTCAATTTGTTTGACATCCATCGTGCAATGCAATGTGTAACGAGATAAATTAAGTTCGACAATTTGTAAGAAGAAAAAAACATTACGTAAACAATTTTCAAATATATAGTTAAAGGTGTCAATCTTGTTACTTGCAATTTGATTTAAATCGTATAAAAATTGTTAAAAAACTTAAATTTCATGCATTTTAAAACGAACTTGTAAAAGATATGTCATCTTAAGACAGTTTATTGATTACAATTCATTTATCTCCGTGTTTATTCAAATGTATTGGTAGTGTATCTGTAACGAGATTTCGTCGGCTGTAACTGATGTTGATTTGTAGGTGTTGTAGGAAAAACAACAATCAAGAAACCAAACAGGCTTGACTACTCTTGGGAATATTTACAAGCATACTTTTCTCAAATATAAAAAAATATATACAACATAATTTCATCTGTTTGTTTATCGACATACAATGTGATTTGTTCTCAGCGTAATAAAAATAATCATTTCCGCTGTTTTAAGAGGAATAGAACTATATTAATTTATAAAATGTGTAATTTTAAATCATAATTATATCATCTTAGTAATATTTTAAACATACTTATCTAAATATAAGAGAAACGGAACTATATTTTCGAAACTGTGTCATTTTAAATCATAATTTATATGCATATAAATCACACTCATAACAAACTAGTCTTACGGCTGTTAATGTCTAAGTCATCACGTGGGCGATTGTATTACCATGAACAAAGAAAATCTTGAGGACAAGTGAAATGTGAAAGAAAAATGTAAAGAGCATTGATTCTATTTCTATATTTCATTATGTGTAGAACTACATAGATTTCAAGTTTTAAAATACATGTCTCTCAGTTCTAACATGACAACAATTTTGTAATGTTTTTACAGTGTTTTCTTCTCCTTTGTCATTTTTTCCATTAAATATCCACACAAACACAAAGAGTACCCAAAGTGTCAAATGTTGATCTAACTAAATTTATGCAAGAATAAAGAACATAATAATACCAGGATGTGTTGCACACACACAACAAAACAATTAATACTTTCACAAACACATAGTAGAGTGATTACCAAATGTGTCAAATGATTATTTTACTAAACTTATGCAAGAATAAACAACATATTCGCAATATATTCAAAGATGCGGCAACACAAAAAACAAAGAATAGAAAAATAATGGTAAAAGCGTACATATAAATGGGTTTATACACAACATTCTATTTCATGATTATAAATATTTTTTATTTATTATCATCCGTGTATCAATATATTTTCACTGTGGTCATCGTAATGATATATGACGTATTGATCTCAATGGCAAGTCAGTTCAGACATTTATGTTTGTTTTATTGCTATGTTATTACTGTCTTCTCCTAAATGAAGAGAATCCCGAAATAATGCAAATATATCACGAAATGTTAGTTGTTAGTTTTGTATATGTTTATGCCGTGTGTCTAATTGGTGAAACAATGAGCATTAATAGAATATGATTTATAATGAGGAAATTGTATCTAAGAGTTTTTGTTACATTCAACATTGAATTTCACAAAATAGAAACCATTGAATTAGAAATCTTAAATTTGTGCATGTATTGTAATACATTCGTCAAGCAACCCTCTCTGATACATTTATAAGAAACTTATTATTATAGGAATATGATAACAAATGTCTGAATCAGTGTTCAAGATATATACTTTTATGTAAATCATTTCAGGCAATATTTATTGTAAATTACAAAAACTTTTTTAAAGTACATGCACTGTCTACTCAACTCTTTCAACATTTTACAATATAAATTTATGTTAAGTGTCATTTACTCCATTTTCACAAACGTTGTCCTAAAATTTCAAAATGGAGAATTCAAATAAACTGTTTCAATCAAACGGTTTCCTTTGCACATATTCTACATAATAAAATTTCGTAAAAACGAGTAAATATTTCGTAATTACGAATTAATATTACGTGAAAACGAATTAATATTTCGTAAAAACGAATTAATGATTTTTAATAACGAATTTATATTTCGTGCTTAAGAATTAACATTTCGTAAAAACGAATAAAAATATATCGTAAAAACGAAATAATAATTTGTTAAAACGAATTAATAATTCGTTACTTAGAATGGATGTTTCATAATTACGAATTATTATTTCATCAAAACGAATAAAGTTCCGGGGAAAAAAGTGTGGAATATATCACCTTAGGGGGATGTATTAAAAAGCCTATTCATAAACGGTAGTGTTAACTGCAAGCTACCGTACATTATCTTTAGCTGCGGCTTAAAAATATTTAAATACTGGTTACTTAAACTTCAATAGCGCAATGCTTTTTCCGGCTCTTTATTTAATTTTTCTTTTTCTTTTATTTTCTTTTTATTTATTTGCTTATGTGTCCCGACGCTATGAATTGCGAATTTATTTTAAAGCGCCGTATGACGTATTGTAATTGTTTGTGAGTACAGTCCTATATCATACTGATAAAATGTAGCTGCTTAATAGGGAAACAAGCTTACATTATGTGCTGGAAAACCTTTAATTAATCAGAAACACTTTATTTAATGAAGTTCTATGGTCAACTTTTATTCCTATTTAAGGGTTTGTAAACGAGGCCTCATTTCGGTCCCAAAACTGCGCAAAAAAATCAATGTATTTTTAAACAAAACTTTACTGATTTAAAAATAAAGTATACGATATTTCTCAATGTTTGATAAAAGTGTTGGAGCATTGCAGCTGAAGATAGTAGCGATGGATGTTCAGTTATGTGTCGTAAAGGTAGCAAAATGTAAACAAAGTAGTATTTTGACCCTCATACAAAAAACATTTTCACTATAATTAATACACTAATTGCCAACAAAGCAAGAGGACCAAAAATAATGCATTTATACGGGAAATGAGTATTTATTTTGAAACTTGGAAAACATACAAAAACAAAGGAAATATTTTGTAAAATAAAACTTGAATAAAGAATGTTAAAAGCTTTCACTGTAATTAAACATAAGAATCTCATACAGACAGGTAATCAATATGCTTATCATGAATAAATATTTGCAGATGGAGTTAACCAAAGAACACCAAAATAATGATACACAGACTATGCAGATCATCCATAATGGTATTATTAATTAAACAGATAGGTTTATTTTGTTTCCTAGACAGTCAGAAATAATAATGACATTTCGTAACAATAAAGATAATTTTAGACAGAAGTAAATGAAAAACCTCTTTTGACAAATCATGACGAAAACGACCAAATTTATTTAAAAGATTTTAAAGAAAGAAGTTAATTTTAAAACCGCCTGGGGAATTTTCATGTCAATATCCCCCCAAAATTTAAATGTCAAAAACCCTTAAAGTTTTCCCGGGGAAAACCAAAAGTAAACGTTTTTTTCCTAAATCAGAAAAGGGAAATTTAAAAATGTATAGTTAAATTTTTTTTAAATTTTTATTCAGAAAATTGTTTTTTTGGGAACAATTATTTAAAAAATAAAATGTTTCTGAAAAAGCTTGACAACATTTATAATATGGGAGGAAAAACAAAATAAAAATTTTTGGGTTGGGAAATTCATGAAATTTAATCAAAGAAATGGAAACTTGAAGTATATTGTAAAAATATATGAAAAGTTTTTATGGCATTTAATTATTTCAAGATTTGTTAACGTTGTTGACTGTTCGACAATATTTTTTCATATTTATATTTATATATTGATTTAGAACGGCCCATGTTTACTTAGAATATACATGTATTACCATTCAATAAGACAGTTAATGTACGACATATTATTAGAAGCAGAAAACATTTTGAAAAAAGTTGCAGTGAGGTTATGACAAATTGGTTTACAAAAATCGACAGTGCGACAACACGTTATCTTTTAATGCTCTTGTCTACCATTGGCATCATGTACGTTGAACAAAAGGTTATGAGAAATACGTGTATCGTATTTTGATAAATTTTGATCAATTATTATATATCGTTTTATTTTCTTTCTTGTGCGACATATAAAAGGCTTATCTTGATATTTAAGCATGTAAATTACATTGGGGAAAATTATGCTCAAAATTTTGTCACTGTCTCGTTTACACAATATATTGACGTAAGTTTGTCATATTTACTTGTGATACTATTAAACAAATTTAATTGTCGTTATATTAAGTAATAGTTCTATGATATTACACCTTCAACTATTTCCCCACAGAGTTTCTGATCAAACAGAAGTAAACTCAGCGTCGGACGATAATTTCTAATTATACTATCTTCTGGTTTTTACTTATATAATTATTCATATGTGAAACAAAACTTCAAAAGCAGATGAAACTCTGTCGACATAACGACGTTTCGAATTGTGAGCAGCAATTAAAATTTGAATAAAATAATTTAACTTTTCTTTTTTGTCTCACAGTTGATGAACGTCTGCTGAAATAGTATTACTTAAAAGCTTAAAACAAAATATAAAAAAAACCTGAAAGTGATAAAATTAAAATTTATCATTTGCTGGGAAGTTGTTTCAACGAATACTTGCCTACAGTTGGCACAAACATTTGCAATATGGAAATGAGACTCTAGATGAACCTGCAAGGAAAAGCTATCCGCTTAAGTAAGCAACACAAAAGGCCGCGAACTTAAGAATTACCGCGCTACTCAGTAAATGTAAAGTCAAGATACATTAGCTCAATATATTGAGTATACTAAATGCATTTAAAAGTGTAACTTTGCAATAATGCTATATTTAAAGATTTACGTCGATGGTGTCCTTTTCATCTGTATATGTTTTAAAAAGCCTTTTTGTTATAATAATACAATTTTTTACAGAATTCACTATAATCTTATTTGTCAATAAGTCAACATATTTTGGTATTGCACTGTTCCTAAAAAGTGAGTTATAAATTCTGTGACAACTTACTTCGATCACTTATTGAATTTTATACGTTATTATTCTAGAAAATTGTTTCAATAGACATAGGTACTGTTTTGGTTTATATGACAGTTTCGTGTTGACTACTAAGTAATTAACATTTTCAATTCAAAATGTGCCAAACGTATATTTCAGTGTTAGGAATGAGTATGGGACAAGCACTAACTAAAGGGTATTGTTTTGTCTAACATAATATTTGTATTGTCATCTATTAAATTTCACCCCTTTTCAGGTAAAATTGTCTGATTAAAGACGTTTGTCCCTCCAGGTAGCAGATAGTATCTAACCAATCTTTGTAAAGTTGCAAATCCTTAATTTCATATATGCATGTCTGCACAGATTCTAGTATTTGGAAAAAGGATGCTTTGCGTGACTTTATAAATAATGATGTGGTGTCTGACAATCTCCGTCTATCATCTGATTATAGGCTACAGAAGAAAACAGTGGTATGAAAAGAAGACGCTTTGAATTAAGAATGATAACAATCTCAGCCAGTAGACCCCCATTGTTTTTCTAAATTTAATTTTAAAAACTTCAATCGTAAAACTATATCAAATGACAGAAAACCAATTTAAAACAGAGCTGCATTAAATGTTAACATCTTTCGTGATTTCAACTCCTGTTTTTTGATTCATCACCATCTACTCTATTTCTTCGGAACTGTCATGATTAGGTACTTAGATTGTATATAGTTTGCATTTAAACATTTATGTCTTGAATAACATGATTTGTAACAGGTTTGTTGTTCATTTATCTAGTAAGTTTACAAACAGAATTGTCTACTCAGCTCAATCCAAAATCTTTATCACTTTAAGGAAATCAAATGTAATTCCGAGATCTAACTAACGTGTTTAACAAATTTTTACTACATTATTCAAACTTGTTTAGTGAGGTATGACCAATTATGTGTCAATGTAATGTCAGAAAAAAACAGTCCACATTACATTATATACTTATAATTAATATTGTAGAAAGTTACCCATATATACCCTTAACAGTTTTTGCAAAGTTGCAAATATTTAATTTTATATTAGCAGTTGTGCAGAAATTTTGTTATTTCGGACAACGAATGCTTTGCGTGACTTTATAAACGGAAATGACGTCTGAAATGAACACTCCTGGTGGTAAAGGCTACACACAGATTATAATAACAAAATATATTACATTGCGAGACGGACATAATTGTGCCTAAATAATATATTATTGAAAGATTGAGTTACATGTGCGTGCTGGGTATTTCGATTTTTATCATACTGCAGATCATGTTGCAACTTCATTAGTTAATCCTTTTTGCGAATTGCAAATAATGATGCATTACTTTTTATTACAAACACACCTCTCACAAGGGACTTGGGATTGTTTTCATGTGAGAAAGTTATCCAAGTGCAGTAGCCTACTGAGATGCCCGCTATCCGCACCTGTTGGCTTTCTCCAGCAGTAAAATATGGTAAACAAGATCATCAAGGAAAGGCGGCGTTCTTCTTGAATGAATAAATTCTGTTTATATAATAATGATAATGCATAATATACGTGTCATAAGTGGATTTAAGAGAATAGGATCAAAACGGTAACACTACAAATACACCAGGAAGAAACAACGCAATTTATCATACTTTTAAACACACGTCCGGCACAGAATATTGGTTGTTATGAGACAAGATGTCATACATGTATATTATGTATACTGTATGTGTAGAAATATTCGCGGGCTTCAAATTTTCGCGATCTTCGCGGTGACATTCAATCCGCGAATTCATGTTTAGCGCGAATATTTCTACACCAATATTTTCTTAATAGTCATATTTTCGCGCTTCTATAGAACAATGTGTCAGAGTGTGATATGCTTTCACACTTATTACTTAAATGTTTACTGAGTAATTGTGTTTTGTTTTCCAAGTTATTCATCATTAAAAATCGTTTATGTTTGCGTTGTTCTTTTTGTATTGTTTTTTTTTTTAGAAAAATCAAAACATGATCTGTTCAGATGTCAGATGCGTTTATAACGCAAACTGTGAAAAATTCTGCACGTTTACGGGCATTCTTTTGTTTGCTATAACTTGTCCGCTATACAATGTCTTTTTCTTTATAATAGAGTATTGTTTGATACCTGGTGTTGAATATAACTGTGAACTCCCACGATGGTTACAGTTATTTTCTTTATTTTTTAACCTGTGTGGTCAACGAGAATTCATGTTTTTCGTCAGTCATCTCCGCGAATTCAAAATAGCGCGAATATTTGTATAGACCCCCAAAGTGGACCTTTCCGCGAAAATTTGCTTCCGCGAATTTAAATACACATACAGTATTAAAGTCCAGACATTTTCCATTAAGGTGATAATAGCATTAAATATAATGCTAGTTTAGACACATTTTAGCAAAAAAAATTATTTTGGATCATAATTTTAATCTACAATGATCAGTGTATCTGTATCTATTTGGATTTAGGCAAATCGTTACTAGCATGCACATTTAAATAGTTATATTTTTTATAAAGATTTAGTTACTAAATTGATATTTTTATATACTATACCAATAAAATAGTTTCACAAACAGGTACATGTATTATTGAACTTTATCAGACAGAATCCGCACATTTTCATCTGATGATTTTTCATACTCATGCCATAAATTTCTCTTGCAACTCCGTAAAAGTGGTAGTGTACGGTCATATATTTTGACAAACGTGTAGATTAAAATTTGATTCTTCTTTACTAAAAATAGTTTTATGTTGGAATGTTGTTAAGTAGATTTTTTAAAGTACATGTATTGTTCTGCAGCAATCGGTCGTCATTTAAATCCGTAAAACCCTCTTTTAAAAAAATTATGTAAGCCTATTTCATTCAAACTGTCTCTTGCAATGCTCAAAAACATCATCTGAAATATTGTTTGATAAATTAATTTATTTGATGTTAGTATTCTAAATGTTATGAATGATTCAATTTGTAAATTATTTGTTTGTTTTAAATATACTAGAAGGCATGTCTTTAAACTTTAAATGATTTTGTTGAATAAATACCTTTATGTAATATCATTTTATTTTTTATGTTTGAAAGGCATGAGCGTAGCTATCAAAATTATTTTAACTTTTTTACAAAGCACTTTGTATTTCAATTTGATAATTAAGAACTTTAGCTAATTGATGTGAAATAGTATTGAGTGTATTTTTTTTGTTTCTGATAGATCAAAGCAGCATCTAGTTTCAACTTTAATATAAATGCTTACAAAACAAATACATTTATATATTCATTATTCTCAATTTTTTGGTTATTTCATATAAACAATTAATATTGAAGAACAACGACAACAAAAAGAGTTATTGTCGTGTTAATTTATAAAATCTGTAATGATCGTATCATTAACGCCAAAACAACAAAATCGCCTGCTTTAACCATTCAGAAATAGTTTTGTTATATTTGACAAAACAAATCGTGTTAATGCAAGGCTCTGATTCCTAACATAATGTTTTATGTGAAATGTCATAAATTTATTGCGAAAGGTAGTTTCATTTATCCATCTCTCAACGTGAGATTAAGTTACGGTAAGATATTTTATTGACGTGTAATAACATAATGTTTATTTCTTGACTGGCGGCATTAAATCCTTGTCGCAACATTAATGTATTTTGACACGAATGCACTTTGTTCGCTAGAGGTTTCAGGTAATGAAACATTTCATTTTAATCACATTGAAACATTACATTTTAATCACCTGTCATAAACGTGCATTACAATGTTGATAAATTGTATACTTTATATTTCAAACTTTTAAAAGAGCAATTTGTGAAATGTAGAATAATATTTTTTGTTTACATAGCATTTATTTTAAAGATAATGCGTATTTGATCATTCATAACCTGAGGTATGCGCTTTACTTAAAGTGGGCCCATTGACACATATTAATGGAAAAGTAAAAATGTGTCACATTGACGAACCTATAATATCCAACGACGACGACAACAACAACACAACTGTATTCGTCTTTTGTTATCTCCTTTTTAAAGGATTGTAACAATAATTATAGAAACAAAATGGCTTTAACATTCTGCGTTTATATATTTCAAACATGTTTCTCGGCATATCATTGATATCTAGTACTTTTAATACATTTTCTAAAACATACATAAATAAGATTATTGTTCATAGATGCATCTGTGAAATGATATGTTTTGTTTTGATGTTGAATACAATTTTTAAAAAAAGCTTGAAAATGAAAGCTTATTCATTGTGTTTTCTTTTCCTAGATAATGTATGTATAAAGTGTTGTAGAAACGTATTATCTGGTTAAATATATAACAAAACACTTTCAACATATAATCTTAGAATTTGTAAAATCAAAATTGATTTTTATATAAAGTGTTCGTAATTACATGATGTCAGCAAGCCCACTTCCTTTGACTAGCTTGTAAACTTATAGGTTTTTAAGAAGAAGTTAGAAGTTTGTATGGGTATAGCTTTATTTGAAATAAAAAAAGAAATAAAAAAACTTGTACATGAATTATCCGCTTTAATTTTTCAATATGAAGTCATGATAGTAAACATTTACAATATGTAGCTCTTATTTCGAAATTTTAGTAAGAGACTTTAGTAAGATGTTACTTATAATGTTTGCCTAAAAGGCATTAACAATAACGTGTTATTGTCATTATAACAACATCTTTTTTGTGATATATAAAGAAAAACAAACTATACCTGTAACATGAAAATTTAAATTAGATTGATTTGTGCCTGTGTACTACAGAAGTAATATGTTTTACACTGAGAACATACACGAACGATGACTAAATGACAAATGTCTTTAATTTAGTGGCGGAAATCAACAACTGCTTTCACAAAAAAGTTAACACGACATGTATAATTTAGTAAATTTCCTATCATATCCGCAAACCATGCTTGTTAAACAAGTAGACCAAACTACAAATCAAACAGAAATGTTTACTGATGTGTTGCAAATATATCGGTAATGTCAGTTTCTTGTAAGGGAGACATATATCCATAGAAACTGATTTGTTTAAAGTTGACTGAATGTCTGTACCTTCTCATTGGAATATCATGGTGATCTGTTTCTATCAATACAATAATATAATACAATTTGGCGTTAACAATTGATCCTTTTTTCTGTGTTTTACTGAACGGAAAGACAATCATCTGTAGCAGTCATTCAACTCGAAAGGTCGTACATGTAAGGCTAGTAAAAACTAGTATGTTATGGGATTGATTAAAGTTTGGAAGGTACATAGTGATGGATTAAGACAATTGTCTTTAACTATTACATTGAAAAGTCAGAAGTCTACTTTTCATTTGATTCAAATCTTTTACGAAACAAACGTGGTAGTATCACAAGTTGTGATTCAAACGATGCAACGTTTTTTTAATAACTATAATACCAGTTATTAGCGTTATCACATGTTTTCATTTGGTCTACACTGTTAATCGTAACAAAATAACAATTTCGTTGAACATGCTTTACAGATATCATATCAGTGATATGTATCAAATCACTAAAAATCAAGGAAAGTATTGAAAATTTTAAATTAAATGATTAAGCAAATAAAAGGGTTATACATATAATATATCATCCATGACCTCTATATGACCTGTACGTTTGAAATACCGGAAACAATACAATACTAGCTAACATAAACAGACAAAGAACCACAAATGTCTTAGGGCGATGGTTTATTGCATGTTATCAGAATGTCCAATTGTTTTACATAAGTTTCTCATTAATCCGAGTAATTTTCGTATTTAAGAAGGCAATTCCTGTCTTTTGTCAAGGCATTGTAGGTAAAAAGAAACATAAAATATCATGTATCATTGAAACAGTCTGTCAATTGTGAGTTTGCTTGACCAACACATTTGGTATAATACTATTATCATTAGCCAACCAAATTGGAAAACACATTTATTTCAATTTCAGAATTTCAACAGTTGGTAATACTTACTGTTCTAGAATAAGTAACATTATTACGTCACATACATGTGGTATACACGATAACATTTTCTGCTTTACATTCCATACTTTGTTTTTATTAAAAGCTTTCAAGATATTTTCAAACTGTGAATTCATATGTCATAAGCAGATGTTACGGTTTGATATATAATTTTACTCTTACTCCGGAAAATTAAATGGAACGAAAGTTTATACAGTAAAATGCCGCTTTTCTCCATGCAGAGCTCTCTACTTCCGCAAGATGGTATTGGCCAAAGCAGTAAAATTACTTTATTATTATAAAAAAATTAGAAAGGTCTGGGCGTTTATTTTTAGTTTACTATATCACACAGTGTGTTGTGAAAAAAAGTAAAAACATGCGTAAAATTCAGTTTTTGTATAAAAACCATTGATATGTATATTAAGTAAAGCTGCAAGACTTTGAGAGTGAAATACGTGCACGTGTGAAGCTTATAAATTGGATTAAACCTGAAATATCTGTTATTTCATTTTTGTGCAAATTTTGTGAAATACTTCCTAGAACTTAACACTATTCAACTTAGTGTCATTTCCAATCATCACAGTTTTCTGAAACACAATAGCTTCAAAGTAGGAATGCAATTGTACGTGACACTTATCTATGTCATGTGCAGCTTAACATTTCCAAGATATTTCCCTGACAGTACTCGGGGTTCCAGCTGTCATATTTAATCTGACTTGAAATTAGCTCCTGTACGAGGAAGAAAATTGAAATAATGTTATTTATACAGAAGCAAACTTTAAAAACTTGGTGTCGGGATTTAGAAATATTTAATCATGTCTTTGCCACTAAACAAAACTATTCAGATGAGCGTTAAATTCAAATATGACTTGCAAGTTGTTTAAATTTCCGCTGACAAGTAAATTGTCAGGAATATTGTTTATGACAGTGATTAATTAACCATTTTCCTCTCATGGGACTTCTGTATTTAAGGGATATAGAAAGATTATACTTGACTACATTTAAAGATAATCAACAAACTTTATTGTTCTCTGGCCGACCATTAATCGGAAAATGTGCCAAAACATGTTTGATATTCTTCAATGTCGTCCAGTTTACTTGTTGTCTTTTATATCTTTAACACACCAACATGATTTTTTTACTTCAAAAGTCGGTTTTCAAATTAGTGGTAATCATTGTGACATGTAATATGTACGTTTATGAATTGAACAGAAGTTATGTATATGGATGACAGAGATGAATGAATGAATTATTATATCAATCAACCAATCAATCAATCAATCAGTCAATCAATCATTAAAACCCAGACGTATATGTTCAAAGGAGTAACAATTTTATAGCACATTAAAACATTTATGCGTATCTTGTTTCGATCGCTTTAGTAGAAAGTCCATTATAAACGGTTCAATTGCACAACATGCTATATGTAAATATCAACATTTGTTATTGTGAAACCTCTTACATATATTTTCGTATCGAATACTCGTATATTGTAGAAAATATATACATTACTTTTAACGTTATTTTGTTCTTTTTTTCTGTAAGATACTTTAACAAAGATTAAATGTGACTTCAAACACTCCAAATAAATCATGATAACAATATGTACATGTTTGAGACAATAATAATCTTTACCATGATTGCCTGTCATGGTATTTTTTGTTAACATATGAACATTTACTTACCAAAGTCAGACAGTCAGTTAGTTGGACGGTTAGTTATTCAAGTATCTGATTAATTTGCTGTATCACTAGATAGTTGTTCAGTTACCAGTTTATATTGAATACTTCATACATATCAATTGCGTTTCATATTTTAGTATTAATTTAGAAAATAATCTAAGACTAGTTGCAAAACACAATTTGCTGTTTCTGAATTTCTGAATTTTATTATAAGAATTATTCTAAAAGAAAAACCTCGCGATTATGAACTTAACAAAATGCTAATTGGCAAAAGCTTAGGAGGTAATGATAACCTTAAAGCAATCTTGAAAAAATAAACCAGTTCCGTGCAAACACTGTTTATGCAGTGTGATATATATTTAAGTCATGTTGTTCTGTAAATAATCTGAATAACGAAACATACTGACTTACTAGCAAACCTTTTTCTGGTTTGGTATTTGCTGTATGTTTTGTCGGATTCGTTAGAAAAAAAAATGTTAAGTAACGCCAACACTTATAAAAACACTATGTATAAATTGTTCAGTGATACAAAATGTTTAGTAGCATCATTCAACAATTACAAAAGCAATATGTGCATTTTTATCAAAGAAATAAATGAATATATAGATTACAAATGATAATCTAAAATATCATAAAATCAATAATATATCAGATGAAAAGGTCATCAAGTAGGAAATAAAATTTTACGTATGACATCAAAATTTATCTAAGCGTATGTTGTTTGGAATATTTCTGGCATTAGAATAAAAAGATATATAAGATATAAAACCATTACGTCAATTAAAAAGAAGGCAAATCGATTGTTAAAATATGTATTAAAGATCAGTGGCAATTGGTGGCTCAATACTTATAGTGCCAATCTAGGGGTATATAGTGTAGTGAACCACAGGTATTCGGCACGATGATTAGTCGCTACGACAAAAATATAAATGTATATATAGTAAAGGTATACAACTCGCCGCTCATTTTTCCGCTCTCATCTTGATGTGAACAATATAACTCTAAGACTAACATTTTTAACCAAAATTCAAATTTCTTTGACGAAAAGGTAGGAAATTAATTATTTTTTGAATTCAAGGAGTATGTAGTTATTTCAAATCTCGCAAGTAAGAAATGACCGCTGGGTTTTCTTGAAAACAATCCGACTGAACGGCAGTTCATTCGAAATTTACCAAATACTTTTTATATTGCGCATCTAAATATGATACAATTAAATCATCAAATGAATCTATGGGAACTTTTCCCCCCGCAACTTTGTTGTTGAAAAAACAGAATGTTTTGTACTTGGTCATAAAAAACATGTTTAACAAAAATGTAGTGTAAAAGATAAAGTTTATGTGTCTCACTACTCACTAGTACTTATAGGTTGAACCCATTTCTTCTTATACCGTTATTTTATCTTACTTTCTTGTAAATCCGAAATTTTATCATATTTTTACATTATATATGTAAATCCTTTTAATTTTGCTTCAGAAGATATCCTAATCCGTTGTGATGACATAGAACATAAACTACTGGGGGCAATATTTACAATCCATTAAAACATTACACAAAATAAAGTTTTTTAATATATCTTATAAGAGTAGATATTATTATAAAGGACATAAAGGAATAAAGTGAAATAATATCTCGGTTGGTGTCGTTTTTAAAAGGAGAGACGAAACATAAAAGACAAATACAACTGTAAATGTATAACAAAGTAGGAAAATAATCTTAGAGCAATTTTGTAACGATAGCCTAATCTATCTAACTATTTCTTTCACACATATCTTGTTAAATGATAATATGTTTTTGAATAATAATGATAATAATAATAATATCAATAATAACCATCATCATCATTATCATTATTATTATAATTTTTACTTTTATTTTATTATAAATGTAATGCAATCGGATCTACTTTTATTTGTCTGGCTAGCTTCTACTCTGATGATTCCTGGTCAGTGAACTTTAACAATTTGACCCTTATTGAGAATCTAAGATTGTTTGATACAATTTTCACTTGAGTTAAAAACAATGTAGTACTAGCTTCCTACCTAAATTTAACTAAATCACATTAGTTCACTTGCATCTAAAGCTAATATTACTGTAATACTGTAATACAAATTTATTTCAATAATTTAAATCATCATAATTTATATAAAGTATTTAAACAATTTGATGGTTTATTTTATCGTTTAAGTCCTATAATTCTCTAATTGAGATACGCTGGCGGGCTTCCAATATTAATCTTATATTTTATAAACTTAAATTTCAAAATTTGCCATGAATTGATCGTTTCTTACGTTAATAGTGAGTTTTGTACCTAATATCTATGAATTTGATTGTATGGAATCTCTCTTTTTCACGCTGATGTTATCAACTTTCAAAAACAGTTCATATGTTTGCTTCTATGATCGACCTAATTTTGAAAACATAGTGACGACAAAACAGCACCGATTATTTATGGACCATAGGTTAAAAGATATTTGTAGAGAAACCATAAAAAAATATGCCGATAATAAGTAAATTGATCTACTCATTCCATTATTACGAGTATTGCAAGCTGCGTTTATACAAAGACGTAATATACCTTGTCAAAATGTTTTATACTTAATCTCTTAAACGACACAAAATATAACTCATTTTTATTAATATATACAAGAAAGTCATAAATTTGGGGCATGCTTAAAGAAAAACAAAAACCACTTTATCATAGCATAAGTAAAACTTTAATTATTTCATTCAAATAGAATTGTTAAGCCGTTCTGCTAATTTCTTTTGAAAGTTTATTGCCAACTCCATCAAGTCGTGAAACATATCATTTTATGTATATTAGTTTCCTAAATGCATAAAGCATGTATCGTAAATTCCCTTTGAAGTATTATTTGAAGAGAAGTGTCACATTGAAGGTTCCGTGATAACCGCCGTATGAACACATCTGCGGATGTTTCTAAATTCAAAATTTTACTATTTCATGTTTAAATGTTGAATTCTGCTTAAGCCGGTGCTAGGGGGCGTGGACGGTAACTAGCACTTTCCAGTACCGTACATGAACAGGCTCAATCAAACCGAGCCTGCAACATTTTCAATTTTGCCGTGTTGGGCTTTCTTTAGGGATTCTGTATTTATCTATTTTATTACCCAAAAAATCCAGTTTCCTGCAGTCAGCCAGTACGCTAAAATCAGATTTATTTTCAATTAGATAATCATTAAGGCAAGTAATGTGAAATTTGGGTTTTTAACTTAATCATGTTAAGACAGTATGCTTAATTCAAAATTCAAACGTTTAACTATAAGAAAACTCTCTTGGCTTTAAAAGGCTGTAAAATTTCCACATAAATTGTAATAGATAATTAACATATTTTTCTTCAAACTAACGCCTACATATCTAACAAAACTGACCAAGTTATACCGACACAGAACGCAAATTATGCAAGAAAGGGTTCATGATAGGATTTGTTTAAGAATAAAATAAGATAATATATTATAATAATAAAAATATTAATATTGTTTCGTGATACACGTAAATATTGTTTCTCGAGCGCACTGGATGGATGTAAAATATGCCCGTTAAAACGCTTGTGTAATCTACACATTTAATAAAAAGTATTTGTTTGAAAAACGTTTTTACAACTTTGCGGTGAATGTCATTAATTTACATTGGTCATTAATCTAAGCAGGAGTAATCCGAATACAACGTCTCTTCTAAATTAATCAAGCAATCATTCCATAAAATTCACACCGTTTCGACAAACTTTATGTAGTCAAATTTCATTTTGTTTATTCATTATTTCTTATTTTGTTTTATTCTTTAGGAAAGCAAATGTTTGAATTTGTTTACGAAGTTGCTTTAACGTATGAAACCTAATCTGTTGCATCTTTTCTCTGACTTAGATCCTATAAACTGCCTACGGAATTTGACAGAATTGCAATAATCGTTTTCCTTTTTACTGAAAAACTAAATGTTCCACGATACTGTTCTGTACAATGTTACATTTTATAATAAATGGCTTTTTGTGTTACGGTCATTTAAAAAAGGCATACTAGTTGATTTTGTTTTACATTACAATTTTGTATCTAAAACTGTATTGTAAAACAAGTATTTCCATTGGTGCTGAGATCTGTGTATTACACTTTACACAACATGAAAATGGCATTAATTTGTTATTACTAGTGCACGTTAAAAAAGAATTATTTAAAGAATTATTAAAGATTATAATAAAGAAGAATCTGGAATATATTTCTGTCAGCCATCGCTGATGTTTACTATTAGTATACTGGTATATAACTTTCCGATTTTTCTTTGAAATGGAAATGTTGAATAACAATTATGCACATATTGTGTTGTTTTAATTGGATGATTCTATTAAAACATTAAAACAAAATGTAAATTTTAAAAGAAGTTACTGCAATTAATCCTTTCGTTGTCTTCGCTGTCAATTTTGTCACTTAATATATCATCTTGATAAAAACTATTTCGAAGGAGATGTTTAAAATACCTATTGCATTATTTTTCTACAGTCGTTAATGACTTGGCAAATAGACATAAACATTATTTACTTTCTGAAATCTTCATTTATGGCGTTGTTAATGCAAAGTTGTCATTTAGGTGTAAATTACAAGACTGTCAAGATCGAAATTTAGTGAGACTATAAAACAGTACAGAAAAAGATCGTTTAAAATATATTACATGATAGCAATGTCTGCCACTTAAATTGATCTAAATTGTATAAGCAAAACGTATAGTCAAATCTTAATAAAATAGTACAATATAGACACAGGAAAATGTGGTTTTATTCAACTAGTAACAAATTGAGGATGTTACAAACGGATGTTTCAAAATTCAAAATTGTACCAGTTCGTGTTAAATGTTGAATTCTGCTTAAGCCGGTGCTAGGAGACGTGGACGGTAGATTGAACTTGACAGTACTGTTCATGGACAGGCTCAATCAAACCGAACCTGCAACATTTTCAATTTTGCAGTGTTGGACTTTCTTTAGGGATTCTTATTTTCTCTATTTTATCGCCAAATCAGTGTTGTTTGTGCTGTGTGGAGGTTGTCAAAGTCGCCCGGTTCATTCAATTAGAAATGTTATATGTTCGATCTTTAAATATCGTTCATCACGACATTATTGTTGTGCTTGTGGCAATTTAGCTCTTTATATTCGGCTATTTTCTTATTGAGTGGTTTCAGTATTCCTCACTTACTGTTGAATAACCCTTAGGATATCATGCCTGCTTTTTAATTTTGTCTTTTGGCGTCTTCAATTTTATTTAGTTCCGACCATTGTTTTCTCGTTAAGGGCACACGCATTTTATTACTTGAGGACCATATGCCGCTTTTCATGAAATGTCACGACAGTGTCACATTGCAGGTTCCATGATAACCGCCATATAAACACATCTGCGGATGTTTCTAAATTCAAAATTTTACCAGGTCATGTAAAAAGTTTAATTCTGCTTAAGCCGGTGCTATGGGGCGTGGACGGAAGTTTGCACTTGACAGTACCGTCCATAAACAGGCTCAATCAAACCGAGCCTGCAACATTTTCAATTCTTTAGGGATTCTTATTTTCTCTATTTTTGACACGTTAACAATGTCAAACAATATAGAGGCAATGGACGAATGACTCCTAATTAAACAATGTTCCGTATCAACGATCACTCAGTTTTGATGTTATTATTGTAAACACAACTAACTGGCATGACAGTAAATGGTATGTGTTGTCATGTCGTTATTTCTTCGTCTAGCTAAACTTATCTATATTCCAAAAATTTTCTTGTTACTGTATAAAAATAATCAGATTTTTCTTGAGATCTGCTTATTTATTTTCATTCCACTAGTATTAACATTGCTTTCACAAGTACATGTATGTTAAATACAATAAAATTTTCTTTGTGGGTGACAGAAAACAATATTTTTAAAACAATCTACGATTTCTTTGTAAAATGAATTCTAACATGTAGTCTTTATTAATTGAAGCAAACAATATATGTTGCGTCACAGAATGTTTACAGAATATTGCTTTCTTCAGCGCAGAAGACAGTGTAATCATTTTTATACATTGTATTATACAATACATCAACGAAATGTTTGAAAAGAAAGAAACAAATAATATTATATTTAATTAAGAAACATGCGTGATCTATTAAAATAATTAAATATGTAGTTTTGTTTTCTTCAGTAAATTTTCAGAAGAAATGTAGTTTAATTTAAAGTTACGTCAATTTTGACATTTTAGAAAAAAAACTAACCTGTTAATGCTTTCTTTGCTAAAAGGAAACGTAAAATGAAAAATAATTGTTAAAGGATATGTGTCAAACACAAAACAGCAAAAAGTGTTACATTGAAGGAAAAGAATGGATATCTAATTATGTACTTTTAAATCGATAAAACAAGCAATTAATTTGACGTTGTTTTAGGTTGCTGACATATTCTATTTCCTAAATACAGGAAATATTTAAGCGTAACTCACTAATCTAAATAGGTTGAGATATTTCAATTTCTAGTGAGACATGACCATCAGTAACATTCTCTATCGTGTATTTCGATCTTCTTTGTCATGATGTACTTAAAGATCCTGTATGTTTTGTGATTGATATTGTTACTGTGTGTATGACACACTTGCAAAATATTATATATGTGTATAATTATGCAAATAAAACAATTTTGAAACATCCAAGAATATGTAAAATGTGTACTGCAAATATTTGTGCACATTATATTTAATCAATAAGTTACATGCATTCATTCCTTATTGGAAAATTATCTAACTATCTTTATAGATAATGCTTATTTGTACTTACAAGATTGACACATCTTAATTTGAGCGTCATATTCATGAAAGAAAGAAAACATGAAAAAAATGTGTTACAGGATCTTTAAGTATTTGTTTTTAATTTCTCTTTCATAGACGTGAAAACTTCAAGGAAAGTATGTAAAGTCTTCATGCAAATTCTTCGGCCATCTATGCATAAAACTTCCATATTTCGGACCACAACATTAAACGGTCATTTTAAGTTGTGATTAATTTATAAACAATGGTATTTATCTAGCTAAAAGACATTTCCACATAAATTAAGATCTAGCCCTAATATTTGCACCACCATTTCCTTATTCCAGCTTAATTCTCCCAAAACATCAAGGCGAAATGTTATAAAAAGAATTCTCTCTGTTTTCAAATTTTGAGCTTCATACTTCATATCACATGGTACATGTTTTATACTTGATTGCTTTAAGAATGACATTGTCTTTTAAAAAATGAACATAAACATTATTAATGTACAAAAAAGTAATTAAATAAAAGCAACAAACAAACACGAAAACAAGATGCCAAACAACACATTCAATCTTTTTCCCATAAAGTCAGTTTGAAAAAGAGAATAGTTAGTTATCATACATGTAATAGATTTTGGCAGAACAATAGCAAATATGTAATGGACCGTGCGATAATTGAATAAACTGTCATAACAAGATATATATGTAGTTCTTCGGAGCCGTTTTTATTACCATACTTTTATCAAAATCATCTTTTCATTATCACACATATTACGTTTAGCAATGATATTTTGGCACAAAAGGGAATGCAGTTAAATAATAGGTCACGAATAAATAACGAACCAAATTCGTAATTGACTTAACTCTTAGAAACAAATGTCATAATAAGTCTAGTTAATAATAAGTTTGGTCAGTTTACTTTAAGATGGAAGATAAAACAATCTAACTATAATTATAATGTCAAACAAAAAACAGAAATAACATTATGATTTGGGAACGTTATCATTTCAATAATACATTGTAAGAGTTATGTTTAAATATATCACAAGAAGATTAATAAATATCAGGGCATTAGAAGTTCACATTTACTACTGCAATCAATATTTAAAAGAAAATAGAAAAATACAAAACCAGGCATTATATTTATGAACACACATTACATACAGTAAGTCAAACATTTTTTTCACATTTATTTTACCCGTTTCAAACATTCGAATAAATAGCTCATTATTTACGATCATCATTTCTTTTCTACTGATTTGATGAATATCAGAATATCTGCAAGCTATGATCTTTTTTGAAATACTTAGAACGATAAACTACATTGACAAAGACTTTATTTAAACCAAATGCTGCAAGACAATTTAGCACGTAGAAGCAGTGCATGTCCAACACTGGCTTTGAAGCAAAGGTTATATCGATGACGTTCCTACACTGCAGTTATCTTTTTGTCTCAGTTTTTTCTGCCTACGCTGTATTTCATGCAATAAATCTTAATTCTATATATTTGGGTAAAAACCATATAGTTTTTTTATTATAAAATTTTAAACTTCTTCACCTGTATTACCAATTTTTATGATTTAATGAAATATCTGGCATCAAAAATTCATATAATGAAAACAAATAAAAATATTTTTTGTTTTACTTTTTTTATACATTTGACTGAAATCACTAGTTACGGAGAATGAGACAGAACTAAATTGATTTTGCATTTGATTTTATGTACACTGAGGCTTGGCATTCAATTTGATATACAGACATATGTATTCTATATTTATATAACTTATAATGCCCGTTAAATAAGAATTTTCATATTTGTGTCAAAGGTATCTAACTATCACAGTTTTGATATTAGAAGCAAGGTATAGGTTATTACAACTTCAAGTGCATCGTGTGATTTGTTTAAAAAAATTAAGCCAACTGTTCTGCTTTTTCGTTTCACTCCATTGTTATTTACATTGTGACGCCAACTCATTTTCAACACCGATGCAGTGTTTTGTGAACATTGATTCAGCGTTTTGTTATATTGTGGATAAATCGGTTATCAAATTTTTGTTTACATTGATCTCAAAGGAGCTGAATGGAAATATAATCATGTAACGATCATAAATGTTTTCTTGTAATCATTATTACCATCTAAATGATGATACAAAATTTCTATCTTGTCATTATTAACAAAGTAGAAAATATCAAACTGGAATTCGGCTAATAAAGCCAATTAAAGTTGATGCATGATATTATTGAAAATTATGATTTTTTTTTTTTTTGTAAAAATGTGAGAAATACCTGTGACATGAATAAGTTGCATGGCATGTGCATTTCCTTTCTAGCAGCTGCATTCTTACTTAACAGAAATACAATTTCAGTTGTCTTTTAGTTTGGAGATAAAATGATTAGTGTCACTGCAGTACATTCATGTGATATTATATAGAATATACCTACCATATGTCTTTGTCATATCAGTTTTAATCCCTTGATTCATTTTCAAGCATGTTATCCTTTGGTTATTTAAGGTATATTTATTTCATACACAATATACAATGTCATTTCAGTTCGCATATATTTTAATCTTTAAACTGTTTTGGATAATTAAACAAGCAAATCGAAAATTGAAATATGTTCAGTAGATCCATATAACAATGCCTTTCCATGCGTATTTAAGTTTCATATTATAATGTTACAAGATAAAAGGAATTTACTTTGCCAATTCAATATACAAATATATAGTAACTATGCTTACATATAATCTTTTGAAATACTGATGTAATAGTATGACAGTCCTTTATCAGATGTAAATAACCTGGTTGTAGTTTGCGTACACATGGAGAAAATTTGTTAAGTTTTAAACAATTTACATGATCGATGAGCACAGTATAAATACAAAGTCTCCTTACAAACGGCAGTGTTGTAGAATTGTTCATTAAAAGACCAGCTCAACTTGACCAGGCAAAAATACGAAATGCAGCTTCCAAAACATGATATCATAATATATACATTATCATATTCAAATTAGATATAAGAAATAATATCATAGATTTCACTAACTGTCACTATTATTACCCTTCAAGATTTTTTCCGCCTTTTTAATTGGAGATTGGTCACCCGAAAGAAATTGATATAACCGAGCCAGACGGGTAATATACACACTAAATTACCCCGTTTGGTACCCAACGTTGTAAACAACATGCGCTGATGTGATGCGCGTACGGTTCGATTTTACGCCGTGTAAATTCCGATTTAAAAGCACTTTTTAACTGTCAAATGATCAATATTTACCAAAGTAGAGTAATGATACATATTACAATTAGTATCGAAAACAAATATGACCTTGTGAAAGCTTGATATTAATTACAAAAAAGTGCGTTCAATAGACCACTCCTTTTTTTCTTGTTTACTTTCGTAAGGTACGGAAAAAACATGTCATGTATTTATGTGACGTCATGTTGTAACGAAGAGGTATCCTAAAGGGAATCTTATAAAATCGTCTAAACTCGGCAGGGGAAGGGTAATAAAATTATTATTTTGGTTTTGGAGTGATATATGTGGATATATTACCTGCCAAGATAAAATAGCACCCTCGCCTAACGGCTCGGTTGATATAAAATCTCAACAGGTAATATATCCACATATATCACTCCAAAACCAAAATAACATATATCGTTAAGGGATACAAAAATTATGTAGGAAGCATTCTTGAAAATATTTATAACAATCAACACTGCTTTTATTCATTATCTTATAATTATTCTTCAAACAGATTTGTCACATAAAATGTTTCTGCTGTTTAAAACACAAGAATAGTGAGCGTAACCAGAAAACAAATCCGAATAAAATAGTTTGCCTCTATTTTACCTTGATCAATGAATTCGTGCAAACACTCTCCTATCTTAATGAAATATACATCCAAATTTCATTCATGCAGGCATTTTGTAATTATACTTTTACAATATACAAATGATAGTTTTGCAAACTGCTGAGTTTAAACATATTAAATAAAGAAGATGTAGAGCAAAGATTGAAAGATTCATTGTGGGAAAGTGTTTTGAATGAATTTGCAGGATCTATATTGTTTCATTATTCGATCTGTAGATTTATAAGAACAATAAAAAACTAATATGATATCTGTTTATTCTTAGATTTCAACATTTATGAGAATAATGTAAAGTTTAATCAGACATCCGAGCACAGAAAGTTAATATGCTATAACTGCAGATGATTGTTGAAACATTTAGTGTTAAGACGGCAGACACATTAGGATTTAGTTTACATTACTATGAACATCCTCACGTTACTTCGATATTACCAACTGTTTTATTCATTTAATTTTTCTAATGTATAGTTACATAATCATTTCAATTAAATACAATATACCTTGGAAATGTCAGTAGACTGTAAATGATAGCTACAACCGATATACCAAAGGGTTTGTTGAATCGTTACAATCATATTGATGGAAATATGGTGTCAAATTAAATATAGAAATGTATTTTATATAAAAAATTCAATACTTTTTATTATAATTATAAGACATTTTCTTCGTCAATTATTAAAACCGAATGTTGTTAATAAAAAAAAGGCAATTAACATAACTCAACTGTTTTACGATGGTAAAGTGAGTACCATAACACTTTCGTCAGTATTATCTTGGATATTTTTTGAAATCTTCATGCAACAACTATTAAACTATGGACAAAGTATATTATTTGTACAAGTAAACTCTTCAGTCTCATAAAAATCAGAACTGTCGCTCGACAATTCTTCGCTAGCGGAGAGTAAAAAATCTGATATTAATGAGATTGGACAACTTTGTTGTCCAACATCATTTTATGTTTTCTTATTTTCCGCAATTTGATCCCTTTTAAAGATACTAATAAAAATTGCATGTTTAATCTATCCTTAAATTATGCAACATGTAACGCTGCCTTAGACTCGAACTTACATATGATATTTGTTTTACAATCACAATATCTGGCAAAACTATTACGTACTTATTTTCAAACCGAACAAAAACTCATAATATTCATTAGAACGTAGACAACCCATCAGCTTCACTATTAGTCAGTGTATTCTGTTTGGAGGTGAAATGTGAAAACACGCTTGGTGTTCATACAATTATACTTTTATAAATACATATGATTGATACCTACTATTTTCAGATATCATTATACCAAAAAGCAGTAAGTTTCAAAAATGGTTATTTATTTGTCTTTATTTTTCATTATATTACCAGGCGTAAAATAAAGGTAGTCTATTTTTTCATATTTCTCGTATATTTGATAGTATTTGCTTCCATTGAATTCTTGTTTGTTTATATTGTTTTTATTTATATTTCATTGTTTGAATTAGTACAATAAAATTTACTCATTATAAACAGAGATAAACCTCAGTTAAACGACAACAAATCGTTCTGGAAAATCAAAATTATTATTCTGTTAGTTTTCGGTTATTAAAAGTGACAAAGTGAATCTAATAATTAAGATAATAATAATAAGATTAATTTTATCACATAAACCCCGGCACAGGAGTGTTATAAAGCCATTTAATAAAAACGATATTACATTAGTGTAATAACACTTTGACGTGACGTCATTTGCGCTATATAGAAACAAAGCGTTATTAATAGCTCGCTTATCATTGAAAAATTACTCATTTTTACAGTTTACCGTTCTTATTTTATATATGTGATAAATAGAATATTATATTCATGTAGATTCAATACTAGCCAGAGGCTCGCATAATATGATTTTATTCAACTCGTTCAATAAATTTAATATTAAACTACACTCATTTAATATCCTCTATATAATAAAAATAAAAAAGAAAATAATAAAAAATTAATAATATTAATAATTGTAATAATCATAATAATGAATTTAAATGAGTTGTTATAAGATGTGTATGATTTTGTACTATTATCTGAATGAAACGTAAACACTTATTCTGATTCAAAATACCTGATACTTATTAAAATGAAATGGCAACTTGTGCCATCTACAAATTGATCTGTAAAACAGTTATTGACATTATGCCAAGCCAATGGTCTATAGTTATTGAACAAAATTACATTTATTCGACAATTCCTTTCAATTTTGGTGGTTGTGTCGGGAAAGTTGGTCGGCCATGTTGATCTTTGTTTTTATTTTCTACTTTACGTGAACGACAAATAACTAACGTCTGTAAATATATTTCGGAAGTTACCTGTTACAATGAATTCGTAAAAATGTTTGGCAGTATTTTTTTTTTTTGGGGGGGGGGGGGGGGTGGGGGACAGAGTTAACATTTTTTCAATCAGCTTTTCATTATCCATCATACCATCAATCTTTTGAAATAAAGAGTCCATTCAGCTCAAATTGCCAATGAAATAATGAACATACGTTATTTATAAACAAAAACTTTTTATCGTAATCTAAATGCGATATCAGAAACCATAATTTGTTTAACCGAATTGTCTAGTCAAAAGTACGGAAGATGCGGTCAAAGTTTCAACATGCGTTGAATCCTGGATATCTATTTGGAGTACAACGTCTTAAAATATGTTTAAAAGTATAGAATTCTTATACACATTTACCTATAGTATCAAATAATATATCACCTTCTATCATTAAAATTGTTTACAAGTTGTAACTACAATTTTGAATTATATTACAATATTTCATAGGCGACATTATTCACGATCAAGCTGTGAGACAAATATTCAAATGCAGAAAGAAACGTTTTAAAGCATTTTGAACTTCAGTTGTTTTTTTTTTTTTTTTTTTTTTTTTTTTTTTAATTTTTTTATTTTTTTTTTTGTTTGTTTGTTTGTTTTTTTTTTTTTTTTTTTTTGTTTTTGTTTTTTTTTTTGTTTCTTGCATTTTTGCATTTTTGCTCCATATCAAGTTACTAGCTCTTTAAATGTCATAATATTGTTTGTACTGGATTTTATTTGAATGTATGTTTCACGGTCAATTAAAATTCCTCTCATAAGTGCACGTCCTATTCAGCATAAAAGTGAAATGCTATAAAACATGTAAATGTTTGTGAATTTGGTGCTGTAAAGGTTTATTTCATTATTGCAGATGTTAACAGTCCGGGAATATTAATAATGTGATAGACTTTCCAAGACAACGAAAGTTACAGAAATCATAGTTATATAAGAGTCCAGACTAAAGATATCTCGAAATGCTATTTTATAGTATAGTATGCGTAGCTCTCTAAGGGGCTCCAATTTGTTGAATTTTTTAGCACGAGCAAATTGGTATAATTTATTCTTAACGTGGAATGGGTTTTCAAACAGCGATAGTTTGTCAACAATCAGTTGTATGATCGGAAAAAAATGTTTTTAGTGAACCGTAGAAATAATTTTGGAAAGATCAAATGATACAATAAAAATGCAATATTCTGCAAACGATAAAAAAGGAAATTTGAAAAGCTTAAACTGAAAATCGATTTGTTATATCGCTTTTCGCACCATAAAAATAAATATTCAATCTGTCGAAACGGACTTGACCTGAACATTTTCAAAAGTTATAAGTCTAGAAATAATGCTAGTTTTCGCATTTCTAAAATAAAGTTTCATCATTTAGGGAATACATAAACAAGAAATTTGTGTTCTTACGCCGATCACTAAGGTATTTGCAGCATTTTAATTGACATTGCAATTTTTCTGCGAATTTTATAGTCAGAATTTTAAAATACAATGAGAGCTACAGAAGAGAAAATCTTTATTAACAAATTTTTGCTTACATATCATCATACAAAAGTACAGATTTTTTTATTTATAAGGAAAACGTGAAATATAACATTTTTATTATCATTACATTCGCTTTTAGTTAAACAACTTGAACAACATGCCTTGCGTAACGCAGCAAAGTTAATGTTTCTGCAACAAAAATCTAGTAAAATTCGCGCTAAATTCACCTACAAATTAAAATTGATGTGTGGTATTTTGTTTTGTCTTAGAAAGTTATCTAGGAGTATGCGAAACATCTTGAAGTAATGTTTTTCTTGTTCTGTAATTTTAGTGTTTCTTTCTTAACGTATAACTATAGCAGACACTAATTACTTAGGTAACACATTAATTTCCTTTCAAGATTTGCTGTTACTACAAATCTATTATTGTGAGTACATCATTTTTCTTAGTCAAGTAGAAGTGTTTGTGCTCATTTTAAAGTTTTATTATCTTAATAACAGAAATGAAACGCCATTTAAACTAAAATACGTCTTCAATAATATATCTTTTAACCTTTAAGAAGTTTCAACTGCTATAGATATGAAACTTCTTTTCTGTAAAGATTTAAATAATTCACATTGATTTGTGTAACGGTTAGCTTTTCAGATTTAGTAAAGGACTTATAGCAATGAAGTGGTTGGCATATATAATAAGATCTCTAATAAAGTAGTCATACCTACCCTAAGGTGACATTTTCCACACTTTTTTCCCCGGAATTTAATTCGTTTTTACGAAATAATAATTCATAATTACGAAATAATAATTCGTTTTTACGAAATATTAATTCGTAAATACGAAATATTAATTCGTTTTTACGAAATATTAATTCGTTTTTACGAAATATTATTTCGTAATTACGAAATATTATTTCGTTATAACGAAATATTAATTCGTAATTACGAAATATTATTTCGTAATTACGAAATATTAATTCGCTTTTTTCGAAATATTAATTCGTTTTTACGAAATATTATTTCGTAATTACGAAATATTATTTCGTAATTACGAAATATTAATTCGTTTTTACGAAATATTATTTCGTAATTACGAAATAATAATTCGTAAATACGAAAAAATATTTCGTAAAAACGAATTAAATTTTTTCTAACGTTTCAAAGAGTTTTGGTAATAGTTATAAATAAGGCCTCAAAACTAAGTTTCTGACTCAATATAAGGCATGTACACGCAATATAAATAGTGATTTTTGTCCTTCCCAAGTTTTTTTTAACTTTACACTATTGTACATAAATTAAAATAATCTTATGTCAATAGCGTTGAGGCACAGCCGTGATAGTACACGCGCTAGGAAAATTTAGTTAAAATGGGGGTCCTGTGCTTCAAATCCAAACACGAACATTTCTAATAATAAATTGTGAGGAAATATTCATTTTAAATTGATTAGATTAGTGAAAGTCTGGAAGTCTGAAAGTCTCGTCCCATTAGTTTTACTAATGTATATGATAAAAAAACGGAATAATATAGCATGTTTCTGCTTTAAAGATACATGTCGTAAAAGATTTCTCAAACATTAACACATTGCTGATAGGAACATGCATTTGACAATGGGGAAACAAAAGACCATTTTGGATAGAGAATGACTTCTCACTCAAAAGCCCTGATCACTTAAATATAATAACTTGAAAACCATTCGGCTTATAATCGCAAAGTTGATCAAGGCATGTAAATGACCCATTTTTGAGATTAATAGGTTCTTTATCTAGGTCAAAATGACCTTAAATAAGATTTCGTAAAAAGGAATTAATATTTCGTAATTACGAAATAACATTTCGTTTTTACGAATTAATATTTCGTAATAACGAAATAACATTTCGTAATTACGAAATGTTATTTCGTAAAAACGAATTAATATTTCGTAAATACGAATTGATATTTCGTAATTACGAAATAACATTTCGTTTTTACGAATTAATATTTCGTAATTACGAAATAACATTTCGTAAAAACGAATTAATATTTCGTAAAAACGAGTTAATATTTCGTAATTACGAATTAATATTTCGTAAAAACGAATTAAATGCCGGGGGAAAAGTGTCGAGAATGTCACCTTAGGGGCTCCGTACATACCGGTCTTTTACATGATTCAATTTTGTTCATAAAAATGTAATGCAATTTAGCAAATAGATCAATGTTCCTTTAAAAGGTATGTCTGATTCTACATAAAGATAGTATAGTGAACTGTAATATTACGAGTAGAAGAAATATGTTGAAAATAAAGTGGGGCGAAATGGCGGTGACTTAGAATGAATAAACACTCAAGAAGGAAGGGGAATTGTTGTAGGAACAATTAACAAGATTGCGAACGTTTTATTATTAATGAGTCTTTACGTTATACTTAAAGAGAATATAATTTTAGTTTTATACAATAATATATATACGTCTGAGTTTGTACATACTGACATACAGTTTCATAGAAGCAAAAATTAAGATAGGCATTACTTCTGACATTTGTTTTCATTAAAACTGCTAAACTGTTTTTAATCTTAAGTATAACAGAATGACAGAATAATTTTCTGCGTAATTACAAATCAACAGGTCTCGTATGTTAATGTGATCTTAATGATGTGCACATACTTGGCATATTCTCAAAATCATTTCTACTTTAAACTTATTACAATCATTTAGACTATTAGATACGTTATTATTCTTAAAAAGTATGTCAAAATCAACCCCACTTCGTTAAATAATGCAAACTCATATGTTTGTACCAATGATCTGCTCTGTATTTGTGTGTGTGAATATTTTGTTGTTTTTTGTGTGTGTGTGTGTGTGTGTTTTTTTTTTTTTTTCTTAGATTTATTTTATGAGTGGATATCAGAAAATAACAGTGTTGCGTAATATAAATTTATTTTTTCCTGAACGACTTTGCTGTCGTAAAATTGACGCATTTTTCATCACGTATGAAAACACCTATCTCAAATAACCAAAGTAACATGCTGATTGAAAATGATCACAAATTTGTTAAAGACATATGGTATAATCTGTATATTTGCATATGACTGTTATGCAGTGACACTAATCATTTTTCCTTCAAAATAAAAGACAACTTAAGTTGTATTTCATTTTGTCAAATAACCAAAGAAACATGCTTGAAAATGATCACAAAGGATTAAAACTGATTTGTCAAAGACATATGGTGTATTCTATATAGTTTCGTATGAATGTGCTGCAGCGACACTAATCATGTTATTTCTAAAATAAAAGACAACTGTAATCGTACTTTATTTTGTGAGAATGCAGCTACTGAGGAATAAATGCACAGACAATATATTAAATAATTTGTTTTACGGGTATTTCTCACGTTATATAACATGAACTAACTGCATAATTTTCACTAATATTATTTATCAATTATAATCGGCTTATTCAGCCGAATTCTGGCCTTTGTTAATAATGACTTGATAGAAATACGTATGATCATTTAGATGATAATAATTTTTACAAGAAAACATCCATGATCGTTATAGAATTATATTTTCATCCAGCCCCTTTGAGACCAATGTAAACAAAACAATTTTGATAACCAATGCTTCTGTTTTGTGGAATCATCTTTTTCAAGCCAAAGGTACAACGGCTCTAAAATTAGCTCTACTGATACAGGATCAACAATATTCAATGTTCGCAAAGGACAGATCACACTGCAACGGTATTCAACATGTTTTGGCTTTAATACTTAATTTGAATATTTTTGTCAGAATGTGAATGGTGATGAGGTGATTAATAAAGGCAGAACGGTGAGCTTTAACACTTTTTATGTTCCCCGAAAAATTTTGGGGGAGCATATAGTTGGCGCCTTGTCCTTCTGTCCGTCTGTCAGAGCAAACATTTTGGGTTTTGTGGCTATATAACAGTAAAGAGAACAAAATAGAACAATAGGTTCATTCCGTGATCAAAGGGTTTACCCCTTAAAAAAAACAAAGAAAAACAAAGAAAATAGCCCGTTGGAACGTCCGTCCGTCCGTATGTCCGTCTTTCTGTCCGTTGTCTTGTCCGGAGCATAACTTCAATACCTTGGAGATAATTTGTTTAAACTTCATACAGTGGTAGAGGGCATTGAGGGGGGTGGGTGCAGTGTTAAAGAACCATTACTCTATTTTGCCTGTTTTTTAAATTATCTCCCCTTATAGAAAAATCTTGTTAAGGACATAGCTGTAAAACCATAAGAGATATCAACATGAAACTTTGTAGATAGATATATCTCAATGGGTAGATGTGCAGTGTTCAAGAACCATAACTCTGCCTTGCCTTATTCTGGAGTTATTGCCCTTTGTTTATTTTTACGTTTTGAAGTTGTCCAGGACATAACTCGGAAACCATAAGAGATATCAACACGAAACTTTGTAGGATGATAGATCACATGGCTTAGAAGTGCAGTGCAAAGAACAGTATCTCTGCCTTGCCTGAATTATTGCACTTTGAACTTTTTTCCAGGGACATAACCGACACTACATGAGGAGTACTTTCATGTGTCCAAAACCTATTCGGGGGGCATCACCCGGCTCAAACCGGGCTCTTGTTATTAAAATTATTATGCATCTCATACTGCACATTGAGTTGAAATAATCTATACCCTGATTCTAACTTTGTTTGTCTGTTTATTGTTGATGTTTTTTGTAATTAAATCACGATGCATTAAGAGAAAAGGGGCGTATCCAAATCTTAACAACCACACTTGCAAATATCCATAAACCGGTGATGTTTGTGAAAAATATTGCCCCATTACAGTAACCAGCCAAATTTTTTAAGTCTACTCACTGTAGGCACGATGTCATTCATATATGCAAGTTATATATGACTGCTTTACCATTCTAAGGGTTCTCTGTCTTATGATATTTGTGAAAAAAAGATTTCTGTATTAAAGGTCCCTGTTGTCTTGACATTAATTTTGTTGTGATACGTTATCTCAACATGGAACGTTTATAAATTGCCTTCATTATTGAAATATTTATGAAAAATCACTATCCGTTTATAATATGTGTTCAAAAAGTACAAAGATAATCAGAGGTTTAGCAATTACAGTTTGCCTGAGCGTGATAATTATGACAAAACAAAATGTAAGTTATGTTTTATTTTATCTCCTCTTTTTAAAACAAGTTATAAACCAAGAATACCAAGACATAATGTCAAATCTATAAAAAAAACGCGTTTTATGCATTCACAAATTAAACATTCAAGAGAGCGGAATTCGAAAATAATTGTACAATTATAACGATAATAATTATAGTATGTATATAAAAAATATTATGTATGTTTGTTTGTACGTATTTACGTATGCATGCATATTATTCTTGCATCTCAGACAGGATTATCTACCGTTTACACCGGTGCTAGAAAACTCTGTCTTACACCCCCCATGTAAGACAAGTCGCGTGTTTTAAATGACGTCATTGACGCGAGCCTTTTATGAATGAATCGCGCTCTTAGGATGACGTCATTTTTCCGTTATGAATGAAGTTGTAAGTTCATACGCTACTATAAGAAAAAAGTGCGTAATGAGAGTATCAGTTTTCATAATTTCTTTTCCGAAAATAATTAACATGTAATATGCAAGAAAAAGAATCAAACACCGCTGTTGGTACAGACCGGAATATCTAGCTCTCGGGTAACTGTTTAGCGGAAACTCGGCAGAGCCTCGTCACCGCCGTAAACAGTTACCCTCGAGCTAGATATTCCGGTCTGTACCGGCAGCCGGTGTAAGATTCTTATATTATTACCCGTTACCAATGATTTTGGTTAAATGTGAAGTAGATTAAAACAGAAAAACTTATCTTTTAATCATATGTTGTCTTTATTATACGACTTTGTGATGTCAAAAGCTCAGACGTTTGACATTTAAATTAACTTATTCATAAAGAAACCATATGAATTTTACCCAAAATAGATAGAATGAAGTTTCATTGCATGAATAACAACGTAAGCGAGAGGATAACTGCAGTGACGTCATCGATATAACCTATGATACAAAGTCAGTCTAGCCAAGGCACTGCATTCACGAGTAAATTGTCTTGCAGCCATTTTTTAAATAAAACTAAGGCTTGTTCAGAGCATTTTTAAGATAATCAATTAATCAAATACGATAGCTTACAGAATCAAAGAAGAAGAAATGACTTGAAGTTCGTATGAGATATTAATTTGAATGTTTGAAACAGGTAATGTAAATTTCCACATTTAAAGAATGTTCGAACTATTGAATGTCAGTCTTGTTTATAAATACACTGTCTAAAATATATGTACATAACATTACATGGTACAAAACGAGAAACAAATACTGCTTGCACGAAGCAACAACAACAACGACAAAAAAAGAGAAGAAATTAAAGAAAAACTGATAACGACTTTGAAAATAAACAATAAAACTTGTGATAGTAAAGCAAATCAAATCCCAGTAAAATGATTATCAGTTTGAAAGACTTTTTATCAAAGATATCGAATACATACACTTCATACAATCCTTTAAGGGCTTCCTTACAATGATTGATAGAAGATGTACCAGGACGTGTATAAATATACACAAGGGTGACACAAAATAGTTAGTGTGAATTCACTTGAATGTTTCGAAATTTATGTAAATGAAAATTTCCAACAGTCTTAATATATTGATCTCCTTTTCAAAATTTATTGTACTTATTGCGATTATTTAACAAATGATTCCGTTTAAAAATTCATTGTGTAATTTCTGTTTCTTGTTTAGTATAAATTTAAAAGTTAGTTTTTTTTATTTACTTCCTGCCAAAAAATGAATAAGAACTTTTTACGATATATGTTGTTCAGGGTGATTGAATCGATGAATTTGGTTTGCCATTTTCTCGCGGCATATTATTTCGCCAAAGTGTGCCAAATATCATGCAAAACGTATTTTGGATGACGATCAAAAGATGATTGTGATAAAAGCATAGCAATAAAATCGGCTCCAAAGAACTACAATTATATATCTGGTTTTGACATTATATTCAATTATTGTACGGTCAATTACGTATCTTTTTTCATCTATTTTTTGTTCCCAATGTACAATAATTTTATACTGAATTGTAAAGATAACATTTCTTGCTTGTCATTTTCTTGTTTAGTTTGTTTCCTACTATTCGTTTTATTCATCTTTTGTATAAATAATAATTTGAAGGATGAAATAGAATATTTTAAATAATCAATTGACTACGATTTCAATGAAGGATAAAATACAAGGCATTTACAGCTTCCAGTAATTAAAACGATAATATGTTTATTTTGGAAAGAGATTTCATTCTTAAAGCGATGTAGTAAAATCTACTCACAATACGGTATGAAGTCAAGATGAAATTCAAATTTTAAAAGGTAATTGATTTACATTCCGTCTTGGTGTCTCGGGAGAATAAAGCGTAAAGAAATGGTCATGCACACTCTACAGGGAGGTAATAACAATGGGAAATGCGTTGTTGTGTATCAATACACGGTCCCGATCTTAGTTTATGTCGAACAGTCTCCGATAAATGTATATTATTTATAAACAGCACATTTAGAGGACCGTTTTAATGTCGTGTTAAATATTGCATTATATCGAAGTTGTATGCATAGATGGTCAATAAATCTTGCATGTGGACTCTAAATAATGTCATCTAAGTATCAACATCTGTGATAGAGACCAAACTGAGAAAAGGGGTACATCATTACAAAACAGATCGAAATGGATGGTAGAGATGTTATTGATGTTCATGTCACACTGGAAATTGAAAAAACCTCAACCTATTTAGATAAGTGAGTTACCCCTAATTGTATCCTGTATTATGGAAATGGAAAATGTCAGCCATTTCAACAAACAACGTCAAATTAATCGTTTCAGTATTTTCAAAATACAGACTTAGATCCATTCATTTCGTTTCAAGTTAATACTTCTTGCAGTTTTGTGTTTGACACAGATCTCCTTTAAACAAAAAATACAATTTCTTTTCACTTTTTCTCTAAGCGAAGATAACATAAACAGGTTAGGATTAAGTTGTTCTTCGCTACAAGAAATAAAATGCCGGACCGTGTTGGTTTAACTTCTGAAGTAATAAGAATAAAACCAATTTTTATTATTCTATAAAGTATGTTTCTGAACTCATATATTATTTTTTCTTTGTCTCAAATATTGGGTCTAGTTTCATTGTATAGACATGATTGCACATCTGCCACTAACAAGTCAACATTCTGTGAAGATACATTTATTGTTTGTTTTACCTTATATAAAACTGTATTGAAAAATATATTTTACAACTTGAAAACAAAGCGTACATTGTTTTAAAATATTCTTAACAATGACCCGTAACCTTTTTATTAATTTCCCATAGGCCCCTGGAAGTTATACTTACTGGTAATTCAAGTGTACCACGTGACTAAGACATTTGCACTGTTACGTAGGTAACAATACTTTTTAACAGTATAAAATCTAGTCACGTGTTCTATTTTCTAAATAATGAAAATGGGTTTTAATCGGAAGTAATTGCAATTTGAATACTTATGTTTCAAACTGGAACATGCAGACGATCAAAGCATGCAACAAAACATTATCTATTTTTACAATTTCAATCAGTAAAACATTGAAGATATGGTGGACATACATAGGATGCCATCGTTATTTTGTAAATACACTTTGTTGAAAACCAAAACCTTTGTCGGGGTAATAACGCCTCGGGTAACAGTATTTGCCTCGGGATGATATTTTTACTGTTACCCACAACCCCATGTGTTATAAATAGACTGTCACTCACAAACAAAAGTTTATAATTCATGATAGCAAACATATTAAAAAAGAGTGACTTTTAGTGGAATGGAAATATTTCAGCAGTTGAAGAACCTTATTTAAATGTAAACCGTGACGAAACATTTATGGAAACAAAGTAATGTTAGGCCAAAAAGAACGCATGACAAGTAAATTCAGGTAATGTCATTTACTGTGATCGAATAACATTTTATGACAAAAAAATGAAAACTGATTTTCGTATGTGAAACCTTTTTTTTTCCTAATTATACTCAGATTAGGTTTCATACGTTTAAATATCTTATTTAAACTTAAGAGCAAAAAATCAATGAAGAAAGTCCAACACAGCAAAATTGAAAAATGGTTGAGGCTCGGATTGATTGAGTCTGTTCATGGAGGGTAATGGTAAATGTAAGCAACCATCCATCTCTCCCCTTAGCACCGACTTAAGCTGAATTCATTTCATTCAATCAATGATATTCACTGCAATCTCATTGACATGTTTCAAATATTTTTCTGTAGATAACATAGGTACTTTAACGTGCATTTATGACCGACATTTTCTAAATTTAAAATTATGCAGAAAAATAACGCTTTAAATCCCAGAGATAAGAGTCTTTTTCTTATTGACAAATGATTAAATGTTTAATTAGACATGCTGTCTTTACATGATTAAGTTACCAACCCGTTAATGATTATAAAATGGAAAATAAATCTGGTTTCAGAGTACTGACAGACTGCAGGAAACTTGAAAGTTTTGATTATCAATTTCTGAAACAATTATTATGCATTAAGGAAAATATTAATTTAACATAGGAGATGATAACTTAAGGACCGAGTGGGGTTGATAATAACATCCTGAAAGTTAAAAGCATAAAAAATAATTATGACAACGTGTAAATCTAGTATAACTTATCATTATTACTTGCAAGTATGTCATTTTTATTCAGACAAATTTATAACAATTAAACGAGACAAAATATTAATTCAACAAAATGTAAAAAATGACTTCATTAATTATTTTTCTTTGGAACTGCAAGTCATCACGTCTCTTATATAAAGTCATTGTGTATGCTGTAAGACTTAAAAGACTAATTATTTTAAAATAGAATTCCTACAATCATTTTCCATTACATACCATTACGTAACTTATATCTCAATATTTCATGCTAAAATATTATAAAGTTAGAAATTATGTAAATAAAATAATTTGTGGAAGTCAAACGATACTAAAAATAACATCAGTTTATCATATTTTGACAAAGAGGTTTTTATCTTTATGTATAAAAGCTAACGCACTGCTTGTGCTTTTTCTATGACATTGATTTGTTTTGAAAATATGTTATTAAATTTATATTCTAAGAAGAAAAGCAGTAGCTTGTACTTATTTTATGATTTTAGCGTACTGATTCAACATTTACAAGCCACAGAATCAAATAAAATGGCAGGTAACAAAACAATCGCTTCTGATTTTTTTGTGTGTTGCACATATTAGTGGTGGTGTTTTACTTGGATCACTACAGAATACCACAATTTAGCATGTAACATATGTTCGAAGCATTCCCCTGTATCAAATGCCTGGCAATTTATGTTACGATAATCTATGTAAAACATGTAGTTATTACAAAAATATGTAGACAAACAGATCATTAACTGTTTACGTGTAACATAAAACTTTTCTAGATAACCACTCACTATGTCAGATACTCCTAATTACTGTTAACGCAATTGATATGTCTGAAGTATTCAACTTTATCTGATAACTGAACAATTGTCTACTTATACAGCTAATATATCAGATACCGACCAACTGACAGACTTTGTTAATATAATACTTAACTGTTAGTAAGTAAAATATGTTATTACAGGTATTCATGGTGTACTTCTAATTGTCTTTAAAATGTACATACAATTATCATGATTTATTTGGAGTGTGTACAGTCATAATAAATCTTAATAAACTTATAGAAAGAAAAGGTTTACAAGTTATGTCTGTTTTATTTTTCTAACAAACTCGAGAATGCGATGCGACAAAACTATGGAAGAGGCTCCACAAGTAACAAATATTGATATTTACTTAATATATTGTTTGTTTGGCAACAGAAGGTACTTTTGCTGAAGCGATTGGAACCAGATCAACAATAATTGATTTTTAATTTGCTTTGGTTTGTTTTTAGAGGCAAAGCAAAATCTAATGCTTATATTAATAAATACAAGAAATTGATGTTGCGTGTTTACCGACTTCAATATTTTTTATGAATTCAATACCAATTGACATACACGTCGGTTGGGCTTCATTGAAAAAAATGGATAAGGGGAAATGGTAACGTTAAAAACTAACCGTAAATAATATTATAGAAAATATTTCTTCGTTTGCATTGTATAAAATATTATCCGTTACCAACTTTCAAGAAAAGGGACATTTGAGGGCTGCATTAGATGGGTTTGAGTGTCTTGTTTCTTTTATACTTTTGATGATATTAATAAAGATTATGTCATGAACTTCAGTACCTGGTTGTCGTTCTTTATATGTTTGTTAGTGTGTTAATTTGATATCAACATTAGATTAAACTTAATTAGAAGTTTTCAAACAAATAGGTATTTATACAAAAAGATTGGCAATGCTATTTTACATTCGCCAAGATGGTAATAACGTCTACGTGCTGCAAATTTATAACATAAAATATAATTTCATGGTATTAAACAAAATGTAAACAAGTATTTACTTTTGATTAATTAATATATTTAAGATTTTTTGATATTTATTTATTATTTTCTATTTAAGATTATCTCTTTTTTTATAATTTATTTATTTATTCATTTATCTATTTAATATTAATATTTAGATGTCAGTCTCATACAATTACATTAACACTGTTCAATTCATAAGCGTACACAATACAGAAAAATGTTTCATAATTTGTGCAATGAATAATATGAGACTACAATATGTAATAGTAATATGAACACAAATATCATACTTTATATAAATTACAACCAATTTTAGATTGACACTATCTTTATTAAAACGCGAAAGAAAGAAAGAAATGAATTATCGTAGAAATAAATAAATTTAAAATATCTTATATACACTCTAAATAGGAATTGATAAGCAACTGAATCTGGAAATAAGTAAAACACGTGGCATGTTAAGGATATAAAATTCATGTTTCACAAAAAGATTAGAAATGACGACATTAAAGATAATTAAAACATGTTTTGACACAAATTCTTATTTATGGTAGTCTAGTGAACATTAAGTTTGTTGATTATCTAAGAATTTACTCAATCAAAGTATAATCATTTCATAGCCCTTAAATAACATCATTTTATAATTCAGTTACATGTCAAGAAAATGGTTACTTTATCACTGTCATAAACAATATTCCCGGCAATCAATTTGTCAGCAGAAATCTAAACAACGTTTAAGTCATTTTTGATTTTACTCTTGTGGCAAAGAAATGATGAAATATGTCTAAACTTCGTAAACTAAGTTTTTAAATGCTGATTTCAGTCTTCCTCTTCTGTATAAATAACATCATTTCAATTTTCTGCCTCGAACATGAGCTGATTTTGAATATGACAGCAGTTTTATTTATTGACAATGTTTAGCTGTACATGTCATATATAACTCACACGTGCAATTGCATTCCTATCACTTTGAAGCTATTTTGTTTCAGAAAACATTAATTATTGGAACTGACACTTAGTTGAAAAGTGTAAAAGACTAGGAAATATCTTTCAAAGTTAGCACAATTATTATGAAATCATACAGATTTCAGGGTTAATCAAATTCATATTTTCCCTACGTGCAAGTTTTCCATCGTGAAAATCTTGCCGCTTAGCTCAAGATCTCCATACAAATGAATCGGTTTTATATGAATATGAGCTTTACGCATAGTGTTTACTTTTTATTTCAAAACACACTGTGCGATTTAGTAAACTAAAAATAAACAGCCTGGCCTATCTGAACCATTATTTTAATCACAATTCAATTTTACGGCTTTGGCCAATACGATCTTCAAAAGAGAGCTTAGAGTGGGGAATAAAAGCGGTATTTTACTGTATAAATTTCGTTTTATTTAATATATATTCAGAGTTAAAAGTAAGAATAGATATCAATACGTCACAAATTAATTTATCGTTTATAAATCTATTTTAAGATTTTAATAAAAATAAAGTATGGACTGTAAAGTGGTTAAGAAAATATTTTCGAATACACTACAGGTATGTGACGTAATATTATTACTTATTATAGTAACTTCTAGCAACTGGTGAAATTATGAAATTGAAAATGAGTGCATTTTCCCATTTGTTTGGCTGCTGATAATACCAAATGTGTTGGTCAAGCAAACTCCAAATTGACAAACTGTTTTAATGCTATATGAGATTTGTTGTTCTTTTTATATACAATGCCTTGACAAGAACAGGAATTGCCTTATTTAATACGAAAATAACTCGGATAATGTTAGGTAATTGGACATCCCGGTGATTTTATAATAAACGATCACCCTTAGACATGTCTGTTTGTGCTAGTTAGTATTGTATTCGTTCCTGTATTTCACACATACATGTCATATAGGGTTCTTGGATGATATGTTATTTGTATCATCCTTCTGCTTGCTTAATATTTCATTTTTTCACTTTGCTTGATATTCAGTGATGTAGTATGTATCACTGATATGAATTCTGTAAAGCATGTTCAGCGAAATGGTTATTGTGTCATGCTTACCGGCGGAGACTTAACAGAACTTAATGATAACGTTAATAACTGGTCTCATAATATCTAAAAAAAATTAATTGTTAACGCCAAATTGTATAATATTATTTTATTGATATGACCAGATCACCATTACATTTCAATAAGAAGGTACAGATATTCAGTCAACTTTAAACAAACCATTCCGATTGGATATATGACTTTTCTAAAAGAAACCTACATTACTGATATATTAGCAACACATCAGTAAACATTTCTGTTTGATTTGTAGTTTGGTCTATTTGTTTTACAAGCATGGTTTCAGGATTTGATAGAAAATTCATTTAACTATAAATGATAAATTTCTTTGTTAAAACAGTTTTTGTTCTCCGCCACTATTACAAAAATATTTGACATTTCGGCATCGTTATTATATACTTGCACTGTAAAACGTATTTCTCCAAAGAATAAACATGCACAAGTCAGTCTAATTTTTGATGTTTCTGGAAAACGTCTCTATATGTATCACAATAAAGATGTTGTTAAAGATACGATAGCATTTTATTGTCTTAAAAGGAAAACCATATAAGTAACCAGAACCTCTTACTAAATATTGAGAAATAAAATCTACATATTATTTAAGTTACTATGTCTTCACATTTGAAAAAAAAAATCAGATAATTAATGTATTTTTTCCCCATTGTTTCTAAATAAAGGCTCGTATATCCATACCAAAAGCTTACTTCTTCATAAAAACCTACAAGTATAAACTTAAGACAATTTCTCTCATTTTGTATTGTCATAAAATTTTCAACAAATGTACTGAGGCATAGGAGTTGGACTTGCTGACATCATGTAATGGCAATTGGGAACACTCTATAAAAATCAATAATGTTTTTAATTATTCGAAGATGAAAGATGGAATGTGCTTCGTTCTAATTTTACCAGATAATACGTAGCCGTAAGACTTCATACAAACTTTTTATAAGGAAGGAATACTAACTGAATAAGCTTTTATTTTCAAGCTTTTTCTAACTGTATCAGCATCAAAACAAAGCACATCATTTCACAAATACATCTATGAACATTATTCCTTGTTTATGGTATGTTTTAAAACATGTAAGAAAGGTACTAGATATCAGTGATCCGTCAAGACAAATGTTTGAAAGCTATAAACACAAACAATTTTGAAGCCATTTTTTCTATAATAATTGTTTAATCCTTTAAAAAAGGATATAACAAAAACAACATTTAATGAATACAGTTGTGTTGATGTTGTCGTCGTCGTTGTCGGAGACAATGGGTTTGTTAACCCATTACTTCATGAGCATTTTGTGAAAAATGGCTGTTTTCATTGAAAAGTCTCCCGTTACAAGTTCAATTGCTATAATACTGTAATAATGTAATAATATAATGCCCCCTTCAAACCCCTCAAACAGAAGGGGGCACATGCCCCTTATGGCAACCCCCATGATGTATCTTTTGGTTGGGGGCCGCGCCGAAAAAGAGGTCACTTTTTAACTTTTTTCTCAAAAGAAAATAAGTGTTTGGGGCTTAAATAATGCATTTTTTCACCATTTGAGACGGCAAAAGGGGGGCGGGGTGAAAAAGGCATTAAAAGGCGTGTATATTACGTAATGGGTTAACACAAAATGATGAAAATACTTGAAATTATCCTAAATCGTGATTTTCATGTTTAAACATGGCCTGTAATATAAATTTGAAGAGAAATTTTTGTTTTGTACATTTTTTTAATTTTTTACATTTACCCATTACTTTATGAGCATTTTGTGAAAAATGGCTGTTTTCATTGCAGTCTCCCGTTACAAGTTCAAATTGCTATAATACTATAAAAACTGCCACAACACTAATCAAACTTGGCACAAATGTTGACTGGAGCATTAGCCTGGCAACAACATGCTCAAGCTTAAATTTTCTGTTACCATGGCAAAGAGGGCACATCTCAAAATTGCCAAAAATCACTAGTTTGCGTTGATTTTTCCCATCAAAATTATTTTCAAAGTGTTGCAACTTCTAAATGGATTGAGATAGAGTCAAATGCTTTTAAGCGTTGCTAACACGTTACGTGATCAATCTGGGGTCATTTATAGCCTCTCACAAGTCCAAAATTTACTTGGCGATGAGAGGGACTCTGTCCCCCTTCTGGGAACCCCTCAAACAGAAGGGGGCACTTCCCCCTTCTGGCAACCCCCTGATGTATCTTTTGGTTCGGGGCCGGGCCGAAAAGAGGTCACTTTTTTAACAACATTTCTCAAAGGAAACAAGTGTTTGGCGCCTAAATAATGCATTTTCCACCATTTGAGACGACAAAAGGGGGGTGAAAAAGGCGTTAAAGGCGTGTATATAACGTAATTGGTTAATGTGTCACATTTTTACTGTTCCATAAAATTTGTCAATGGGCCCAATTTAAAGAAAGCCTTGGTCGAGTAACCAATGATCAGATATGCATTATCCTTTAGATAAATGCTTTGGAACAAAAACTGTTATCCAACATTTCACAAATTGTCTGTTTAAAGGTTTGAAATATAAAGAATACAATTTATCAAATTTGTTATGCACGTTTTTGATAGGTGATTAAAATGAAATTTATCTGAAACCTCTCGCAAACAAAATTCGTTCGTGTCAAAGAACATTAATGTTGCGACAAGGATTTCATGCCACCAGTCAAGAAATAAAAATAGCTGTTAAAACACGTCAATAAAATATCTATATATATCTTAATCTAACGTTGCGAGATGGAAAAATAAAACAAGCTTGCACAATAAATAAATGACATTTCACATAAAACATTATTTTAAGAGGCAGAGCCTTGCATGAACAGAATTTGTTATGCCAATAACGAATTTGTTTATGAATGGTAATTGCATGAGATTTTGTTTTGTTGCGTTTACGATAACAGATGTTACAAATTATCAAGACAACAACTCTTCTGATATGTTTTATATTGTCGTTGTTATCTGATATAAATTGTTTATATTAAAAGCAAACAATTTCAGAAAAATAATAAGATGAACGTGTTCGTTTTGTAAACATTTATATTATTTTGAAAATAGATAATACCTTAACTGTCGGAAAAAAAACTTAATATTATTTTACGATCAATAAGCTAAAGTTGTTAACTATCAAATTGAAATACAAGGTGCTTTGAAATGAAAGATAAAATAATTTTGATAGCTACGCCAACGCCTTTCAAACACAAATATTAAAATAATATCACAGTAACAAAGTAAATATCACAAGAAAAATAATTTATAGTAACTTGTAAGATATGCCTTATAGTGTTTTCAAAACAAGCACATCACTTACAAATTAATGTGTCTTTAAAAAAGCAAGAATCATTCATAGAATTTAGAATACTAACATCAAATAAATCATATTAATTTTATTAAACTATGTTTCAGATGATTTTTTGCAGATTGAAAGTACGCTTAAACTTTACATGGGGGTATCTTTCAGATGATGTTTTGAGAATTGAAAGAGAAAGGTTGAATGTAATATACGCTTAAACTTTACATGGGGGTTTTGCAGGATTAAAATTACGACCTATTGCTGCAGAAAAACAAGAGTACTTAAAAATGCATGCCTCCAGATAAGCCAAAACATTTCTCGAGAAAAATGCACTGAGATTCTAAGAAAAGTGAAAATATTCACAATACAATAGATATTTTGCATGTTATGTAAAACTGAAGTCGGATTTCGAAGTAATTTCATCGTATTTCTACTGCTTGTCATTGCAGTAATGGCTCCATTTGCATGTTCTGAGATAATTATTTTTTGGTATTTTTTGTAGATTTTAAGTGCCGTTTGCAATGTGTTAATTACCATCATTATTAACTTTATTTTTTGTATTTGTAGTGCTAGGTTTTTATGAAAATTAGCATAAATCTAGAGGCGTGCTGGTAAAGAATAAATTTGTAATTACCAAAGGTTTTTTTGGATTAATCAGGCAGGTTTTTGTTGGAACTGCGTATTCACTTTTTTCTGTTTAATAAGTGCTGTATATAGCTTGCTCCATGGGACAAAAATATAAACCATTTGACGTAATTTCTTCATTTATTAAAGACTTAATTTATCAATTTTTTTATTTTTTATTAATCAAAAAATTGCGTTATGTGAGCCTCTTGCAAGCATAATGTTTTAAGCCGTCCAAACACATATTAATGTAGCTACACGAGTATAAAATTAAACTTATCAAAGAATTATCACATACAACATAAGAACTATTTATAGTTACAAAGAATCAAATTGTATCTAACTCGATGGTAGTGTAATGCTAACATTTAAAGCATCGGTTCGCTGTGTTTGTATAACGCAAGTAACGTCACGTCAAAATATTGTACCGTGCAATACTGCTTTTACGGAGTTGCAAAACCGACACGGTTACATGATGAAGAAAATTATGGTATGAGTAAGAAAAGACAACAGATGAACGTTAACGTTTATAACGAGTATCTATCTGTTAACGATGTAATCTAAAAATATAGATTTGTGAAAATGTTCTTTATTCGTACAGTATAAAAACATATCAATGTAGTAACAAAATCTATGTACCAAATATAACTATTTAAATATTTATGCTAGTAACGCCTGAATAAAATTAATCTAAATGAGATCTCAGACACTCACAAGTGGAGAATAGACTTTTTCTTCAAAAGTAAACAATACAATGTTCTTCTTTTAATAATTTCTTAAACATTCTAAAGGGCGGCAATACCAGTAAGTCCTTCAAATTAAGCTAATTTATCTTTTAAGTCAGTCATTGAGATTTGATAGCTCTTAAGCTAGCGTTGTTTGTTCCTGATGTATTTGTTGTGTTACCATTTTGCTCATATACATTTAAATTCAGTCATAATTGTGTGGTGCCTTATATATTATGTATTATCCCAGTAACTTTTTCTCATTTTCAAAAGTTCAAACCATTGTAAATAACAAGAAACATATTTTAGTTTTATTGATAATAGAAAAAAATAAACAAATTTTAACGATCAAATTTTCGTTTTTAGAATATTTCTATTACAATAGGGACTACAACATGAATGTGCTGTACTGGTGGTACATGTTTTTATCATAAAAGCTGATAATATAAAAATGTTTTTTTTTCTATATAATCATATATAAATCACCTTCAATCAACCAGAGCAGTGCATTCATCAAATATTCATTTTCTTATTATACTATACTATAATGTTTATATTAACATATGTAAACCGTTTATGAAATGCGAAGCATAAAATTGGAACGGAACAAATTAGTTATGTTGTATACATTTTGTAGGTCGAGAAATTATAGTGTTGCCATTAAGCAATTAATAATATCAATGACGTTATGGAGCGCGCAAATCTACCCGTTATTTAAATTATAAGATGAAACTGCAATTTGGTTATCAATTTTAATAAAAACACATTTAAAAAGTCTTCGTCAAAATGTAAGATATAACACAAGTATACATATAACATGTAAAAATACAGCTTAGTAAATAAATTCAAGGTATTTTCGAATTTGATTTTTCAAGACAAGTGATAAGTTTAATGTTAAAAAGAATAAACATGATCAAAGCAGAGTCCAATCAAAATGACTTCTCTTGTCTTTTGGATCACTTCATAACGTAATTTTATTGCATCGATGTAATGTCATAAGTCATGTTAACGATGTGAATTTGATAGTATAAAATATGCGATTGAAATACGCTTTATTGACGATATTGTCATGTAAGAAATAAGCAATATCTGATTGATACATTTGGCTTGTCTACACCAATATTTACAGTTTATCTGAAATTATTATTTAATTGTGAATTGGTGTGTGGATTTAACAACATTTACATTTTGGAAAGAAATCACATGTGTCTTAATGTAGCCTAAGCCATATATGTAGCTATTGTCCCGGAATGGTTTGAGCTGCCAAATCTGCTACTTCGGATATGTGATTTGTAGATCCTGTTTTTCCTTTGTTTGAAACGCAACATAAGTGCAAGCTCATTTCTAAAATATGCACCCGTGATACTGTATAAAAAGAAATTAACGCAATAGTTCATATAAAACACTGTTCTTGTAATGTGTAACACTCCCCTCCAATAGTCAATGTCTTTGTGATTGAAGTTATAGGCATCAGTGCTCAGAAATCTCGAAGACATAAAGTTTTTGAACCAGACTGCGGAATAGGGCAAATTGAACGCAATAAAGAAGAATGAAATCGCTAATAGGATAAGCGTAAACTCAAGTCGTATCTTAGTTGTTTCCGCAAAAAGTTCACTATGGCGATAATTTCTTAAGTACAAAGTCCGCATAATCATTATGTTCAGTATTGTTATGATGATAAAAGGGACAAGTGTTATAAGTAAAGCAAATATTGAATCCAACACAAATGACTCAAAACTATAGATTGGATTTGAACTGCAAGTGATCCGTCCTCTCGCTATGTACTTTCCGCTAAGAATAGGTTTGTATAACACAAGAAGACCGCCAATGATCAACATTCCTATTAAGATCTGTTTTGACTTTCCTTTGAATGATTTAAGTGGGTAACAAACTCCTGTAAACCGTTCGATGGTGAAAACAACAATTATCCAAGTTGACATCACACGAGATATGTATGACAAAAACAAGAATACTTGACATGGTCCGTCTCTATTCAAAACAGTTAATAAAATATCGGCATCCGGATTTATATGGACAAGACCTCTTCGTAACCATTCAATAAACACATAAAAGGTCAGGGTACAAATATCAGCTGCTGATAACGCCGCCAGATAAGAACTTGCAGACATTTTGCGCATGTTCTTTGAGGTGAATACTGCTAGCGATAATCCGTTTCCTATAAGACCGATAACTAGTATAAATGGTGTGAAGTATGAGAATAAATTTAATCCAATTATATAAACTGATGGTTTCTGATATTGAAAGTTGCTTGGCAAATCAAAATCTAAGAAATCGTCAAAAGCTGGTGTACTGCAGTTCGAAAGCGTAGCGTCAGTAGAACTGTTTGAATTATTCACTGGCATGGAATCATCTAAAGTACACGGCGATGAATTCATTTTGTTGAGCTGTAGTGAGTAAAAGGAAACAAGAGTTAAAATATCACAGTGACAAAGTAAAATGAATGATGAAATGTGTAATAATGTTCTTTTACTAAAACTTTAAACATGACACTGCTTTAAGTATAATTCAGATTGTTCGAATACTCAAAATTATTATGTAAGTGTTATATGTATTTGCATAAGAAAGCTGTGTTAAACAGTTTTGTAATTTCATGTTTACTGTTACTCTGACAATTATACATGTCACACTAGAAGTTTCATAACACAATACCTAACTGTTGTCTTCTCAAATCAGTCATTTTAGTTTAAAACGTAAGTTTCCCTCATTTGAAAAAAGTAAATCAACTCTTCACTGTTTTTACATTAACAATTTATATGTCTTCAATTTCACAGTAAATAATGAAAATGTACATCATGTTTTGATAATAATTACAGAAAAAATGTGTTGTTTTATCGGAATTAACGTGAATTGACCCGTAATGGCAGGCAATTACTACGTAATATATGCTGAATTTATTAGGTTTTACATATGACTTCGAAAACATACTACGAAAGAAATGTATTAATGTTGTTGGTAAGTGTGAGATTCGATAAATCATTATGTATATCAGGAAATAAATTCTTCAATATATACATGTACATATTATTATTCTTTATAAATGTTCATACTAAATCACTTATTAGAACTATTTTCTCAAACAAATTTCGAAATGATGCATTTTCATTGTTGCTGTCATTATTTGAAATAATTATAGAAAAATATGCATCAACCCACTTTAATTCTATAGTAATTATCTAAATTTTAGTATGTCGGTTGTACTGTTTCCAGAAAATGCATTTTGAAATCATTGTTTCAGAAAAAAATATTTCGGCAATTAGTTAAAGGGTTTGGCATACTTAAAGACCTTTAAAGGCATTCCACATTTATTTATTTGTATCGCTTACAGCTGTTCAAAAAATATACTTACATAACCGTGGAAAAATGACGAATTAAATAAATCGTCCATTTCAAGTCATTTATTTAAATTGTTTAAAGAATAGCAATCGCTAATGTATCATCAACTATTGGTAAAAGCCTGTAATATGTTCACGTCAGATGACAAAAATAACCATGTACCATTTTCTTCTTCCAAATTATGTATAATACCTGAAATGAAAATAACGCTGTTGTTTATACAATAGTTATATCTAATATAAGCATTAATTTTACAAAACAAACGGTATATACCGATCATAGTTAACACTTAAAAACATGATACCATGGCATATTTATTTATCTTCTTTTTCATATACACGAGCTGCCTTTGCGACTCTGTAAAAACAGCATTGCAGAGTCGGGCAAACATTTTGACGTGACGTCATTTGCCTTATTATCATATAAATATTATTGTTATATTATTGGCGTGTCAATAAAAATGATTTTTTTTTCATTTGTAAACATTATTATTGTCTATATTTTTGGTATGTGATAAAAAGATTATGATGTCAGCTTAATAGGCGAAGTACTGAATTTACTGAAACCGATGAATTTTTTTAACCTTGTTCATAGGATTCAGTATTGAACCTATCATCTATATCGTCTGCTTATTTCTCGGACAATCACTTACAGAAAATTGATAATAATTTATTGAAAATTTTGAACATTTTATTTCACATAAAATATTGCGACGACACGCATCAAGATCAAAATTGATGTATGACATATAATGCAGAACAGTTTGACATAAGTTTCCGTTCAGTATCCCAATGCAGGTTTAATAAAAGAGTTACTTTAAATGACAAATAAAACATATAAAAACGCTACAGTTTCAATATGCTTAGGGGACTTCAATTAATTGTTGTCGTTTAGAAATGACACATATATTGATTTTTTTTTCAATTTATCTTTTGCAACTGAAATCCATTGATCTAAATGAATAACCCCAGGACTGATATTCCTCGTTTTAATTTTGGTTGTATCAAAATTAGAAATGAATGCCGTTCCTATTTCATCACTTATTAATTGCGATTTAAAATGATGGAATATCTGAGTTCAAATGTATGTCTCGATAAAATATTGAATTGTATCAATAGTTAAAAATGTAACACGCCTTAGGCATTTTCACCGATTGCATAGTATTGCGCCAGGTTATATGCCTGTCACAATAGGATTAATTTGTCCTGTGTATTAGCCAGTTTTGCGTCTCGACAATATTATATTGCCCTCACATGTGCCCATTGATAGTTCAATGAAGTGAAGTGCGCAATTCAGATTGATATCTCATTTAGAAAATTCAACTATTCGTTATAGGACCCTGCTATAAGGATGTATAACGAACTTATGTAAAGACTTTGTTTTGAATTGCTTTTGGAAACCCTAGGGTCAAGGTCATTATCACTGGTACTATAAAAAGAGTTTAAACGAATAACATACTACAGAATACACATAACATATTTCTCAAAAACATGTTATAATAAATACTATCATAAATTTAGGCAATTAATTAACAAACATTTAAATGAAGTAAAGCAAAGTTGGTTAGCATTTTTTTTTTTAATTTTTCGCAACGTTGTTCATTTAAAAACAAGATAATATTGTTTATGGGACCAATGTCTTAATAGTGTTTGAATTGTGCCAACAATTTAGAAAAATACGTGTATTTAAATTATTCAACAGTGTGAAGAAAAAAATGTTTATGGGACCAATGTCTTAAAAGCGTTTGAATTTTGCAAACAATTTAGAAAAATACGTGTATTCAAATTATATCAATGAGAGAGAGAGAGTCCATGTTAAAGTTTCAATTAAGAGTTAGTTAATTCATTGCATGTAAATGAATCTTCGTTTGATATTCGTATTAATAGAAATTATTTATATAATTATAAACGTTATTTGAAATACAAGTACATATTTAATAGTCATTAAGAAATAATGTTAAACCATTTCATAATCAACTACTTTACTTTGATAAATAAATTATATAAAAATACAATTTCGTAACGATAAATCATTTACCTGACATCGTATGTTAAAAATACATCGTTTTCTTTCCATTTAAATTTACTATGTTTAGTTTTATAGCTTACTAGATTATTTTTATTCCCGGGATTTAAAATTTTAATGAAGTGTAGTATTTATCAACACCGACGGGATCTGCAAAGTTATGTTGCTGGTAAAAAATCTGTATAATTTGTTATGATAAAAAACTGCAAACAGTGAAAATGTGTATTTTATATGAAAATATGTATGTTTTCAGTTGTTACCATTTCTTGTCTTAACTGATATGCATGTTATACAAATATTTATCAATAAAACAAATGCACAACTCTGTTAAGTAAATGTATGACGAAAATACAATTACACACGGTACTATTTCTGTCTTCTCTTGTCTAGTATATTTATCATGTTACTATTGAGAACTAACTTGGTATCATATGATGTATTCAACTCATTAGTTAAAGATCATGTAACACAAACTTTATGGTTTTAAATCTAAATAGGATCCTCAAAATAAGATGAATCAATATTGTAGGTTCTAAAACAAAACATTATTAAATAAAGATATGTCGGAATTTAACATTTCATGTAAATGTGAGATGTTAAAAAAATATTTTTATAACGTTTGACTGTGTCATTTTTTACAAAAAGAAATGAATGCATATATTTTAATGATTACATATAATATACATAAATATGCAGCACATATTTTACATATTCTTCGATGTTTGAAAATTATTTTATTTGCATAATTATGTACATATATATAATGTCGCTTAGTGTTGTTAACTACTTTGATCACACCATACATAATCTTTAACATATAACTTAGCCTATAGCAACATAACAATCAACACTATTATAATAATTGAAAAAAATAAATTAAATATAGATTGTTAATTGCTAGTATTCATTTGTTTGACATTAGAAGAAGTGGACACTTTATTTATTTTATGCTTTTCAGTGGATTACTGATTTATCCGTGGAAATTATATTTGATAATTTCACAGTGAAAATTATCAAAATATGATTTCACTCTTTTCAATGACGAAACTACTTTTTCAAGATTTTTCCCATGAAGTACCTCAATTTTATTTTTGCTGACAATTCTGACAATGTTCGGCTGTTTAAAGAAAAAGCAAAGCTGAAATTGATAAATAACTTAAATGTTAGAAGTAATAAAAAGAAGAACTTACTTCTACTCATTCAAATTCCAATCACCAAATTTCGTCTCTAATTTTTTTTTATTTCATTTTTACAGTCAAAAATACTTTCCTTCTCCATGAAAAACTAGTCTTGATGACATTTGGGCATATTAAAGTATCCTACGAGCAATAACTGCCATATGCTTTATGAAAAATTAAAAAGCATGGACAGCCTTCACTCGAAGAATACGTAAAACATCCCAGCGTTCTCGAGCAAGCGTCCAAGTTTTCCATTTTCCTAGCTCCTTTTCTGAATGTTTTCGCATCTGTTAACACTTATTTTTTGTCTGTTACAATCCTTAAATAAGTTTTCTTTCTTTTAAAAAGGTGTAATACTAACAAATCCAAATTGTATCCCTCTGAATCTTACACAATTATTTTCCTCCCATGAAATACACAACTTTAAAAAAATGGCTGCCGTTTACATTTTACAAAGCCAGGTATAATATAAATTCGCAGGAATATGGATGGATGGTTCGACTTTTCTCCTACAAGAATTGTTTGTTTTTATTATTAAAACAAGCGATCATTCATATTTTTTTAATAAAACGAATAAATATCACGGTCATTTAACGTTGACTGGCGGACTTATTTTTCAGCTCAAGACTTCTTGTTTTAAATGAGAAATTCCGATTAAATTGGGCTCTCAATGGGGGAAACAGATGTTAATTTTAATGTTAAAATCATGGAAATCTCGTTTTAACTTGTTTTTAAGCATAAAATAAAAAGAAAATTTGTCTGTTTGTTGTGTAAGATGTAATTTAACGCCACTCGTGAGAATACTGTAATTAAAGCCCACTCGATGAAATAAAATTTCATCTAACACACAAACAATCAAATATCCTCTATATATTCAATAATTCTATTCACTTTTATATTATTTTTCATTGTTTAAGTATCCGTTTGCAATTTGCTTTTTTTTATCTCGGCAAGTATTTTAAAAAACAAAATGAAAAATATACATAAATATTACAGCAACTTGTAAATGGAATTTGAAAATAAAGTTTTAAGAGATGTGCGAAATAAGAATAATAGGAAGAGCTACGAACATTAAAAAAAATACATTTTAGAAGACGTTGTCTTTTGACGTGTCCTTGTGTTGAATAAAAAAACAATTAAAATGTATTTTATCTTGTAAATATTTTAAATTAAATAATTTTCGAATTCACTTTATTTTAAAGGTTGATTTTCAATGATTATCTCATAACAGGCAAATATATATTTCGAAAGTATAACTTGCCGTTATAATGATTACTCAAAACTTTACACAAAATTATCAGTGAGCTTAACATCTTTACCTTCGATAATGTTATTCCTATTTACCTGATATTTTCACATTTAAATATCTATGAACCTTATCCTCCCTTATTGTTTTATTACGATTATTTCACAATTGGCGACATGCATATTACAGACTCGGTTACGCCAATGCGATATAGACTGTTCAGCAAAACTATTTGAAAAAGTCTCTGAAGAGAATTGCGCTGTTGTAAAAGTGAATGTATCGGAAACTCTCAAATCCCAAGCAGTTATGTTTATTAACACAGTGAGATGAATATGTTACGGGGAATGATTAAAGTAAAAGTTTCTTTTGAAAAGCATGAAACAATTTGTACAAAACAATAGAACAATGTTTAAGTTTTAAGTTTAAGTTTAAGAGGTAAGTTTGAACAAAACAAATATTTAAAAGCGTATATTATTTTCCAGTCTGTTCATTACAATCATGTTAAGTACAATACCTATCAAGCCCTCCAGCACCGTTTAACGGGCTTTTCACTCATCAACACGAAAATGTTGGAATCGGCGCATCTAATTGACGAGAATAATGGTTTAAACAGTTCTTTTTCAGTTTTTTTTTCAGTACATGTCATAGATGATTACAGATTATCACTAGACGGAAAGATTTCTTGTTGAATTTTTACTAAATTACTACATACAAAAATCTTTATAAATCGGTCATTGTATTCTGTATCATTACTTGAAAAATTGTAAAATAACTGTTTGACGTTTCTACACACGTAGTTAATTTTACGCTGGAATGATAGATTATGCTTAAAAACATGCACCCTTTTAAAGTTCATATAATCAAAGATAGTTTTTATCCATTCTAACATCTTATCATTAATCAATATTAAATGCTTGTATGCAATCAAAAATGAATAAAGTGACAATATACTTACGTCACTCAGTGTAGTGAAAAGCAAACAATAATAAAGCCTCTAACTTTTTTATCTATTACCAATCGACCAATAAATAGATCTAAATGTTCCCTTAAATGATACAAAATTAATCAATGGATCGGTTTATGTCTTTATTTCAGTTAAAGCAATTTGCAGAAATAAATTTTAAATTGATCCCCCAGTATAAATCAGTATATTATCTTAAAGTATTGTATTACAACGACTAATGAAAATGCACGATTTTTAAAGATTGTTTTCATCATAAATACATTTTAACACTTTGTTATTTTTGTCCGTGACTTTAAAAATCTTTAATAATATTACCAAGTATGTAAACGGCAAATTATTACCTTTAATGCTTCCATTATATTATTTCATTAACCCTCATCTAATTAATCCTTTGAGAGAAACATGTTTAAGAAATAATAAATTTAAAGTGGAAATATAGCAAACCATTGAAATATACTGCTACAAACCAGTTTGCTTTTCAAGTAAAAATGGTAATAATGATTAAAAAAGATATTCTTATATCGAATATAATTTCGAGGAAAACCATTATTGTTTATTATAATGATCTATAAATAGTTGGGTGATATTTTTGATAAAGAATACAACGAAAAAACAGTCAAGACAATGATTTATTTATTTGATATGAAGTGGTTTTTCTACTTGCGTGACAAACATAACTGTAATGTTACAGTAACAGTATAATTATTATGAATTTTTGACTTTGCTACTACCTTAGTATGATGATTTGTAATGAAGTCCAAACTGTTAATTCAAATTAACAGTTGCTACATTTCAATAAATTACAGAGCGTTACTAGTATTTCAGTCGAAGCAGCAATTGTTTATCAATAGAGAATATAGTATAAGGCAATTCAAAACGTCTCTGTCATGAGAACAGCAACTGTCATAGAAAAATAGAGTGTGAAATGTAATTTATTTTTCACAATGCCCAGCAGACGTTACATTATGTGTTTCATGTCTTAACTAATGAAACCAAAGAATTAAAGAATTGTTTCTGCCAGTTATAAAATACGTGCGGTAGTTTAGTCTGCATTCACGCAGTGGTCATGAATTTCTCGTTATTTAATTACAGATAATAACTATTTTGCAAACAGCGTCTTTGTAATTTTCTAACATTTAATATCCTAAATCATCTACTTGAATGTGCATTTCTCATAATAAATTATCCTTCATCAGTAATAATATATGTCGAACTTAATAAACAAATTTCATTTTTACAGATTATTTGTACTGTATGATGACAGTCACGGTCGCAAATGTACACATACTTTTTTTCAAAACAATAGGTATTTATGTTTAAAAACTGTGTTAAAATTGGCGTGAAAAAAATCACAATTCATTCAACATAATTATTAACTATCCTATCGTTTTTATTGACAATATCAAATTCTTCACTCAAGCAATATCATATTGATATATTAAATGTATACTTGCATGATTTTTTGTACTGACAGTAAACTTAATGCATATTATAAACGCAGCAGTAAATGGAAACACCATTAATTAAAGTGTCTTTTCTTGAAAAAGCCTTCAATTCAAATTTAATTGAAAAGATTTGCGGCAGAGCGCAAACGTCTTTTCTTTGCTTTCTTTCCACGATCAGTCTCAAACAAACCGAGTCTGAACCAGTTTCAAGTTTGCCCTTCCGGATGTTCTTAAAGGATGTTATTTATTTATTTAATTATTCATTTATTTTTTATTTAAAAAAAGAAACACAAAGAAATTTAATCAAAATTTTGAAAATTTACAACTTTGTGGAAACAGATTTATCAGTGAAAATTATATTTGATAATTTCTTTGTGGAAAATTATCAAAATATACTTTCACACTTTCAATGACGAGACTACTTTTGAAAGATTTTCCCAGTTCTATTTAGGGCTGTTTACAGAAAAGGCAAACCTAAAATTGGTAAATAACGTAGATTTCAAAGTAACAAAAAGAAAAAAATCGTATTTCAATTCATTCAAATTACAAAACACTAAATTTCGTCTTTAATTGTTTTGTTTCATTTTGACAGTTTAAAAATACACTGCCTTCCACGTGCACCTGCTCTTGATAACATTTGAACATATTTAGGTATCCTACGTGTAATAACATCCTAATCAATCGCAATATTGTTACCATAATATAATTTTTTTCCCAAGAGAGCGTAGTTTTCAAATTGATATTAGATTTGATATGGCTTTTTTTAATGAAACATTAGTGATATTGGGAGTGTAACTGACAGTTAACCTAATGCATACTATAAACGACTTTTAGACACAACAGGAAATGGAAACTCCATTAATTAAAGTGTCTTTTCTTGAAAAGCCTTCAATTTAAATTTAATTGAAAAGATTAGCGTAAGAGTGCAAACATCTTATCTTGTGTTCTATGTCTAATGCTTCTTAATTATAGTTGTTTGATATACAATTTTCATATCGGTAAAGAAAGGTTTAATGAAAAATGATAAAGGAATTGCATATAGTACATGAACAGGAGAAAGAAAAAAAAACATAAGAAAATCATTGTTTCCGACTTGTTTAAAGAAAAAAGAGGTTCATTTGAGTAACGCTTTTTGGAGAAATAGATATGGCATATTTTAAAGCAGCCTGCTTTTAGCTTAAAATAAAAAAAAAATTGAAATGTCATTTGGTTGTTGTTAGTTGTTTTTCTTGCAGATATTTAAATAACAACTGGGGGGAGGGGGATACTGAACATCTTGTCGTTATGATACACAATGTGGTAATGTTTTTCTCCTTCTCCAGGCAGAAATATAATTTCATCGGACTCAAGAGAGAAATAATGAAAATAAATATTTTATCAAAGTCTTATGCATTTATTCTCTCCGTCATGAAAGAGAACGAAAAACGGAAATACAATGCATTATATAATTCTTAGCGGGCATAATGCCAAGGTGTTTATAACAAAGGAAACATAAAGAATACAGATCTGATTAATTCTATAAACGTGCTAATGTTTCAAATAATGATAGAACGTGTTGAATGATTCTATTGTCATAAACTTAATGCACAAACCATATTCATTTAATTACGTGCATACATGCAACTTTATGTTAGATAAAAAAAAGCTGTGTTTTATATATAAAAAAATAGCAAAAACACTATTTTGAAAAAAAGACAAAAAACATGGCATAACTGCAATGATCATTTTCAAATAAAAATGGAATAACAACAAGTTTGTTAAAAGCCATTTAAAGAGATAAAAAGGGGATTCAATTTTTTTTCTTGAACATGCAGAAAAAAGGTTTGACTAAAATTGGTCAACGTTACAAGTAGATCGTATACGTCATTATTTATGAAATGCTAGTGATAATATTAAGACAAGTCAACGGAAAAAGTTTAAACTTAAAGTGACATTTTCCTTATCTTTTAGTGTTGTCAATTTCAGCTGAATTTAATTTTTGTTGAAAAAGATTATCATTTTTATGATTATTTGCAAACAATTGATATTGGAAATGTTAAGAATAAAGTAAAAATCCGTCTAAAATATGAAAATAACATAAAATCTATAACTTTAAAAATATGGCATTACTTCAAGCATGTATGAAGCGTTTAAAATGTACAGGGGTCAAGCTTTCCTTGAAAGTGCAGAAATAAAGTTGTTTCCGAAATTGGTCAACATGTACGTTTCAAATCAGGTGTACTTTTACATAAAAAGTGATGCATCTCAGTTTTCTTCTCGATTACAGACTGAACTTGTTGTGCTTCATGGTACTATCTCTCGTGAATCATCGGGTATACACATGTTTCATTTAAAATTTATCTTTTTAAAACTCCTCAAGTGTACCATTTGTATTAACAGCTTTACAAAGAGATTTAATTATAAAGTCTACCAGATAGCAAATGATATTGCATCATAATTGGCTCTTACATCTGCAAAGCAAATGGTAATCTTTTAAGCCTTCCTTTTATAAATCAAATGTTCAAGAAACGGAGGATTGGAATAGGATATCTTACCTTTCAATGTATTCAGTTTTCTAATCTCTCGATAAAAATAGAACTTTTTTATAGGAAAAATAAAAGTTTGAAAGCCAGTGTAAAATTACAAAATAATATCATTTATCTGACCCCCGCAAAATTATGAATCAAGATGCTTTTTTCCACGATCAGACTTAAACAAACCGAGTCTGTACCAGTTTTAAGTTTGCTCTTTCGAACGTACTAATGGGATGTTATTTATTTATTTATGAAAATTTACAACTTTGCGAAAAGAGATTTATCCGTGAAAATTATATTTGATAATTTCAAAGTGAAAATAATCAAGATATAATTTCCCAATTTCAATGACGAGACTACTTTTTAAAGATTTTCCCTATGTGGCACCTCAGTTCTATTTTTGCTGACAGTTTTGAAATAGTCAGGGCTGTTTAGAGAAAAGCAAAGCTGAAATTGGTACATAACCTAAATTTAAATTCATTCAAATTACCAATCACTAAATATGGTCTCTAAATGTTTTGTTTCATTTTGACAGTTTAAAAATACACTTCCTTTCACGGGCAACTGCTCTTGATAAAATTTGGACAAATTTAAGTATTCTACGCGTAATAATCCTACTGAAATATGAAAACTTTAAAAGCAAATGAGAGTCATCAGCCCGAAGAATAAGTGAACAAACCAGCGTTCGTAAGACAACAATATTCCAAATTTTCCAAACTCCTTACCTCTTTGTGAATTTCTACATATCTGTCAACAATCTTATAAAAAGATGTATGACTAACAAAACCAAATGGTTTCCCTCTGAATCAAAAACAATTATTTTCCTTCCGTGTAAAACACAACTTTGAAATCTATGGCGGTCGATTACATTACACAAAGCAAGGTCTAATATAAATTCGCCGTAAGTTACAGAAAATTCGGATGGTGTGCCTTTTTCTTCTTCTATTAGAATTGTTTGTTTTTATTAATAAAACAAGCGATCATTCATATTTTTTTAATAGTATAAATAATACCATCGACATTTAATGTTGATTGTCGAACTTATTTGTTCCGCTCAAGACTTCTTTTATTTATGGGAAATTCGACTAAGAATGAGGCTACAAGTGGGGAAAATGTTTATATTAATGTTGATATTGAGGAAATTTCATTTAAACTTGTTTCAAACATAACATATTAAATGAAAATTTGTTTGTTTGTTGTGTAAGATGTCATTCTATTTTATCACGGGAACTTTAAGCAGTATTCTCACAAGTAAATATCCTCTATTTATATAAAGAATGAATAATTGAAATGCAAAGTGTTTTGATTGTTCTCCTTATCGTGATCTAAGAACATTATTCATCGCAGATAAGCTTCTATGCACATCAGGCTAATATTTCTGTCTAGATATTTAAATCGAAATTTTAAAACATATCTTTAGCGTAATATAGTAAAAACCAAACAATTTCAAACCTCATTGCAGTGGCGTCACGAAAACTTGCGTTTATATATTAATCATCACAGACAATAATAGTATAACACGGCTGTTGTACTACATGTATAGATAGAAAGAATAAACATAATAGAATAACGGAACAATAAAGATAAAATGAAATGTTTGTCACAAACATACGGAATTCCATAAACGACAGCCTACTGCTCACTGCCTACTGCTAACTGGACAGCCTGCTGCTCACTGCCTACTGTTAACTGGACAGCCCGCTGCTCACTGCCTACTGCTAACTGCTTATTGGCAGTCTAAGTCTATGTATGGATCAAATAGAAGTATTCCGAATGTACACACATGTGCGCCCGCCATTTTGTTGAAAAAATCTGCTTGGAAAACAATGGTAAGTAAATTAAAAATAATCATTGCAATGACTTGTGTACGTCCCACCATTGCACACTGCATTGACTATGTTATGAAATGGTTCCACGTGCCTCTTGCACAGGTGATTGATAAATTGTCAAATATAGGGTTATTTTAGGGTAAATCAACTTAATAATATTTTATTCACAAAGAATCTTTGTTCAACAATCAACATGGACGTACTTGAGCCCACTATTCCTCGGTTGAGAGGCGGAGATCTGGACCATTATGTCAACACTCCCTTATTTTATTTAGAATTTCATAGTTTATTAAACTTTCATTTGACAATGCAATACATTTCTAGAAGAATATCTGTAATATACTGGTGAAATCACGGGTGAAATTTAGACTAAATATTCTGTCATAATCAAAAATGTGTGAGTTCATTTACGAGGTCATTTTGGTTCAGTTTTCATTGGCTGTTAGTTATAGCTTATAAGTGTGTAATTCCTTATTAGATGTTATGTAATGCATTTTTGTTAAGTTGATTGCACTCTTAAGTTTATTTTGCAAAGATATGTGCTTTGAAGGTTAATTATAGAATCAATTTCATTCCAGTACAGAGGATGATAAATCTGACAGAAACATTTCAATGGAGGAACAGCCTATACTTTCATTTACTTCACAGACAAGTAACAGAACCAATACACCTGTATGAAAATGTTGAAATATCAATGGAAGAGGAAAAGGACTACATAAATGTATTGGTTCTCATAGACGAGTTTAACTCGGCTTCCTTCTGAAAGCATAAACAGAGACAAACTTGGCTGTTTTCAAATTGTTTCAAAAACGTTCAATATTCCAATGACATAAAGAGTGCAAACATGAAGTGATAAATTACAGTTTGGACCAGTTTATTTTACTTTTATGAAAAGCCATCGTTATTCTCTTGTTTAAATTCAATTGTGCTGTTGAAAAACTCTGAGAAATAATAGATTCTTAACTATTTAAATTAACCTAAACATTCTGATTGACAAAATAATCATGTTAATGTTACAATATTTTTTTTTGACGTGTTTGTTTAAAATCCATCTTAAATATAATTTTTATAATTACATTATATTGTAACAAACACACTTAAAAGTGAACTTTGAGGTTGGTTATTTTTTCTATTTCTTTGTGCAATTACCGCAAGTAAAACCAATGAGTAAATCTGCCTTCGTATTTGCCAGAATCATCCAATGAAAGTCATTGCTATTTCTGTTAGGGTTTTAAAGGTTTGACAACTAAGGTAAACAGTTCTAAGACATCGTGATAGTGTAGAGCTTCTATGGTATAATATGAAGCATTTTAAGTTACCATTCTTACAACGTGTATATCACTTTATATTGCAGAGTACGTATATTTACATTAATATAATTTCATAAGAATTATATAATTCATAACAAAACTTTTAATTATAATTCTGCTTTTATATTAATTGCTTTCATCGAAACTTTACAAATATTTTATATAGATTTTGAATTTTTACAGGCGTGTCATAATTTTTATTTTAAATAACGGCGTATACAAGAAAATATTTGCTTACTGGTCTAAACATACCTTTGATGTGGTGTTATTATCAATAAATCTATTTTGTTTTCGTATTAATTGAAAATAAAAAAGTTCTTTAGAAATAAAATATATCATAATTTTCTTGTAATTTTGTTTATGTTTAGCTCCACCCCCCGGAAAATAGAATTATGACAAATTGAATTGAAAATGTTTATATATATATAATAACCATAAAGCAAAGTTTTTTGTTGAATGTTGTAACATGACCAATTGGGAAAAAAAAGCAACAGTGTCCACATTTAAACAGTGTCTTAGTCCATCAATTTTAATGCATGGAATCGCGAAAAGTATGCATTAGGAAGATCAAGATTATGTCATATTATTAGTTCCATAAGAAATACATCTGAAGCTCTAATATCTGGCAAGTAATCTGAATAATTTTTTTATTATATTTCTTCAAAACAGCTTTACAAGTTAACCTAAACACTCTTTTCTTAAGGCAATGAAATAAAATTACGGACGTCCAGCAATATATTGATTAGTCTGTTTTCTACCCTGTGGTTTTACCATAAGTTATAAAAATCTGAATGTTACAGAGGCAATACTGCAAAAACTAAGAAATTACATGCGGAAAGCATTACATTGATTCAAATTTAGGATGCCGCAGTTCAGCATATCGTTAAACAAATACCAACATCACTTTGTATTAATAATGCCAAAGTAACTCAAAGAGCTTTCAATGATTTTATTATGCATCGACTTTCCAATTATAACACAATAATTGACATGTTAGTCATCATGCTTTGATCTGTCGAACAAGTTTTTAACATCTACTAAAGTATTATTTTTTTGAGTCAAATCTAAGGCTTTGTAGAATTAAGGTATACATGTACGGTCTACAATCACCAAAACAAGTATGAACTTTTTTAGATAGAACTAAACGGTTCCATGTATGATTTAGACCATGATGTGTATATACTCTGCCAGTACGTTTAACGTTTATCAGAATAAACTACTGGTAATTCGAGACGTGACTGGTTATTTGTTTGGGTCGTCACAACGCTGGAAAGCATTGCTGGCTATACAGAAAACAAATTGGTTTATAATCTCACAACCTTCACCTTTCTGACATTCTGAGACCCAAACAAATTCAGCGCCTTCTGTGCTTTGATATATATAATTGTGTCTGAAAATCTATATATCTATGTTTTGAGCACCATTCATTATCTAGATTATTTTTTAACAAAACATTATAGCATTATTTTCAAAATACGAACATAAAACTGACCGTTGTGATGACATTACAAGGCCTCCGTTTAAAAATATCATTAAGCTCTATAGTTATAGGGTAGGGTCAATATCATTCAATGAACAAATATTATAATATACATGTTATATGGTAGATGTATCTAAGCTTGAACAGGGATAAACATGTATAAATAATTAAGCAAGCAGTTATATTTGTTAGCTCAAAATTACCGAACAAGATTTAATGACAGAAAAACTTGTAATATTTGGTTTGATAACATTTTTATAAAGTTTACAGGTCTATGATTGGGAAAAGTTCCAGATGCCTGCAAAGATATAATATTACTTATTTTTGCTGCTAAGTAAAACGAGAATTATACATGTACATGTATAAATGTAACAAATTCCAAAGTTTCAGTCAAAGTCTTCATAAATGATACAGAGTAATTCCTTGGCTATCACTGTTTCAAACGGCCTCATTGTAACATATAAACACATTGGAAGAAGGACAAAAAAGCCAACATTTACTTTCAGGCAATTAATCGGGTATTAGACAGGTGTAACAGTTGGCATTTATCAATTAACAGTAAGCATTAAACAGTAAACAGTCGCTGGAAGCATTGAGCAGCTGAAAGTAAGCAGTTGACATTAGGCAGTTGACAGTAAGCAGTTGACAGTAGGCAGTTGACAGTTAACAGTAGGCTGTCGTTTATGGAATTCCGTACAAACACGTGTAAAATATTTTTATACATACAGAATCAAAAAAGTGAAATTGTCAAAAATATTGCTCCTATTCAAATTATCACGTGTTTGTGAAAAACATGCCGTTATGTTTTGCAATTAAAGGATATTTAGACTTTTTATTAGCTTCATTTATTTGTGTATGATATTCCTTAAAACGTTGCATGTTAAAAGATTATCACATTTTTACTCAATAGTATTGATGAAAGCCAATTTGGACATTCAAGAAGACAGTGACTGTCGTATTTAGGGACTTTTCAATAATCTAAAAGATTTTCACATAAATGTAATTAAAGCAAAAATAAAGCAAACTTTGATCCACGACAGGAGTAAAATGAAAAATTACGAATTTTGATTTAAAATGAAATTAAGGTGTTGTTTGCACTTAAACACCAACTTTTATGGGCAAATATTTAAAGAAAATGAGACCTGCATTTTTAGGATGTAAGAAAAATGATTGTTTTGTATATTTTTCTATTGTGTTAAGTCTATAGTAGTTTCAATATATTTAATTCTCAAAAGATTTTTCGTATAAGTATTTTATATATAGATAGATTGCAACCGATAGTATTTAAATTTAACGATTTGTAATACTCTCTTAATGAATACCAACGTCCTAGAAACGTACATTCCTTAGAGATGAGGTATTGTGATAAGCAATGTTTTGTTCTGGTTAGCAGTTAAATAATGTACTTAATGCAAAACACGCACTTATAAATTAACATGGTAAAAGTATTTGCAAGGGAATTTAATCATTTATGAGAGTGTCTAACGGGTTTAGATTATTAAGCATGGTTTACTGTTCCATCAGTCAATAATAAATTTCTACAAAAATGTATTATTGTAAATTATCTTGAATGTCCATATCATTTTAGCGTGCGAAATACAAGTAGGTAATTTAAAAGTTAATTGTCACAAGCTCCCATTAGATTTAACAAGAAATCTTTCTGAATCTAGTGAATCAGATAAGATTTTAATTAGAATACCTGATTAATTTTTATAGATATAATCAACTCATAACATACGAGTTATTGATGAAAACGTTTCTTCAATATTTGATATTGATCATATAAGTTAAATGATGTTTAAAGTAGCGTGACGAGACGGTAAAATGGAAATGTCATGCCTGGGGCGACATTGAGGGTATTTTGAAACAAAAATGATCGAGGTCTTAAGGTTGAGATATTTTGTTGTAAATAATACCCGAGATGCACCCCATGATAATTTAGAAATAAGAAATAAGATTTAAAATTAAACATTTTTCCTTCCCTTAATAGCTCGTATTTTGGTTTCTTTTTACGGTGCCTATAGATGACCGAATTTGATTTTTGATATAGTTAACCCTTAACATAAGAGCGAAACAGAAGTATGATTGATGTTCCTTGTTGGTTGAATGACCACAGACACGGACAAAATATTGCTAGTAAGAGTTACAGAGTTATGACGCGCTAGCACTACGCTAACAGTCGTTTGATATGGATATTTAAGATTTTTAATGGGTTGTCAAAAAATATATTCTAATATATATTTCTTTAACAAAAACGATTATTTATCATTTTCTTTAGGACTTTCAATTGATAATATTTACATGAATTGTGTTAGCTTACAGGAACTAGTAAAGACAGGTTGTGATTCATAGCACCAAATAACGTTCAGAAAAAATGATTTTAACGTAAAACACACATAAAATACTAAAGTTAACGGTTACATAACATAATTTATGCAAAAAAGACCTAGATGTTATTAAACAGTTGAGTTTATTTCTTATATGAAAACGGTAAAAGCATTGTTTTCAATGCTGTTTTAAATCATCATTGAAAATGTACTTGATATGGTTGAAGAAACAGCACAGCAATAATTCCAAGCCATGCAATAAAAAGATATATTAAACTTATGATTTAAAAAAATATGATATCAGGCTTTATACAAACACAAACGATACATTCATGGGATAAAATATCAAATTAACGTATACACACGATGTTATAAATGTTATTTGTTTTCATTTACGCTTAATACAAACACAGAAAATACATTCATGAGATAATATATCGAAAGAATGTATACACACAATTTTATATATTTATACATTTGGTTTCATTCTGCGATACTCTAAACCTACAACGTTGTTTACAAATGGTATATATATTCCTTTCTTTTTTGCCTTGTTTTCACTATAAGACACTCACTAAAATACAAATATCAGGTTGGAACAGACTGTAGTTTATTAGCAAAACACTGCTGCTATAGCAATTGATATCGGAATTTCCGTAAGATACATTCACAGTGTGTTTGAACATCTAACATTTGTGCCTATGACAGGACATTCAATTGTATACTACTTTATTATTTTGAAAGGCTTTGTTCAAAACATATCGTTTAAGATATACAAAAATTAACGAAGGTTTTAAGCGCTTAAATTGATGGATTTATTTTCGCAACTTAAGAGTTCTCAATACTGTCGAGGTTTGATGTCAAACAAATAAATTAATCAATTCAATCAAAGATTTACACTTTAACGGACGGTTTATTTTTATCTAAAAATAAAATTATTAAGATAGAAATTACAAGTTTCAAAAATGAAAAATTGTTACCGTTATTTACAACCGATACACTATTAAGTGTTAGTTAGTAGTTGCTTTGCGTACAAAAGAAACAATATTATACAAACTGGTCTTACTTAAAATACAGCATTTTCAAATTTAAATTCAAGTTTTATGTTTATATGTCACTGTAAGATAATATAACCCTAATGGAACATATTTACGTCATAATCTGATTATGTTGTTATCATACATGTAGCTGAGTTCACAATAAAAACAACAATAGTTAATATCTTGTCATAAATGTAAGCAATTTTAATGTTTAAAATTCCTTAAGTACGGTCGGGAATTTTACATAGTTATTAGGTTGCCATTAACGAATAAGCATGTTTGCTGCCTTTCACTAACATTCCAAATCCCAGAAATAATATAAAAGATATTTGTTTGCTGATGGCTAGCTTAGTATTATTATAAAGGAGATTATAAACATAATTATATACAATTTCACTTAAGTGTGGTAACAATCTTAATTACTACGTACAGGATCTTAAAATATACTATATTATTTGTTGTTTATAACGCAAACAGTGAGTATTCTGCAAAAAGATATTTATGCCTACCATCTTATATATATTTGTCTACAAGATAAACACAATAGACATGCCGCTTTATTATCATGATACAATTATGTTCCAAAATTGCTTTAAGCAATAAAAGCATAAACATATATCAATACAGCAACACATGGCTACTAATGTTTTTACGATATACAGGTGAACAAAGAAATATAATTTACTACACCTTTGTCATGATAGCATTTATACTTTTTCTACAACCATCCAGGAAACCTATATCATATACTCGTGTAACAGTCGTACAGTAAGAAATAGCTAAGATTTAACAAAGAGTTTTTGTTTCATTCTCCTGATTTAACTTTTTAACATTAAGATACATTTCTAAAGTAGTAGAACAGCTCTTAACTACCAATTACAGTGCCAATGATTATGTCTTATATATCTTTAAAATCCTTAACAAAAATATTTTATATAATAATGAAATTTTTGTATACACTATTGTTTCTTATGTCATGTATACAAATATATGTATAAGTTTATTTAAGAAATAATATCAACTCGTTTGGATACATTTTATGACATTCTTGTAAATGTATTGTAGTATCATTTCGAACCGGTAAAATTAAGAAGTCCCCGTATTATCTTAGATTCTCGAACTAGATTTACATTAGATTGTTTCATATTTTTAGCAAAAATGAATATCTTTCTTTTACAGAATACTATGATCCTACAACATATGCTTTTTACATATTCTTTCATACCGATATTTGAGAAATATTTTAAAGTTAACAAACAATAAAGGTAAATTTTAAAATGAAACCATAGACAGCATATGTATTGCTTTTTACAATTTGATTTAGTAATGATTATGAAAACAACAAGTATGATATTGATAATATACTTAACTTATTAAACGGTAAGCATGTTGCTGTAAAACCCCATCGGTTTGAAATGATTACAAATCTACAAATCCGTTTTGTAAAAACCAGCTGTGTCCATGCTTTGGTGATTTAAATGTTATCGATGACAAGTCCATAAATATACAAAATGGTAAGCATAAAACTTTCTGTGCATATCCCGGCTTTTGATATATTTTTAGATCTAAAAACTTGATGAATTGTAAGTGTATACAAGTGTCAATAAACTGACAGTTTATATAATTGTGTACATACTATGTGGAAAAGTCTTTGTCGGATCTGAGAAATGTTTACATGGAAAAGTCTTTGTCGGATCTGAGAAACTCAGATCCATAATTGTCCTGATTCAAACATCCTTATTACAAATTTAGACTGACAAAGTATATCTTTAAATGTTACGTCAATAAAACAGAATACAATCTCATTTATATTTAAAGTTCAAACACAGACATAGTTTATGTCATCAGAACAAGTTTGACATTTTCAATTTTGTATAACGAAATTGATGTTTACTTTTAACTCCCTCGCACGTATAGGTATCTGAACAATTTATATCAAAAACATAATATTCTTTATATGCTTATCTCTGCAGAAATGGTGACGGTGTCTAAATGTCAGATTTCATGAACGTTCTGAAAATGTATTATTGCGTTGATAGAATCATGAAATTAATTAAGAATTTAAAAGCGGAACGAAATGAACAAATTGAACAAATTGATAATAAAACTGACAATGAGAAGGAAAAGACATTCTTAACACTACAAACTAACTAATTGATCAAGAAAATATAAGAACAACAAGTGCCTCTGCATATAACAGTTGGAAGAAAAATATCTATATTGACAAAAAAAGGCAATGAAATCAGTTTTACTTAGGAATAACTCGGGGAATGTGTAATAAATGTACCTCAGATCAAGAACAGTAACTACACCACTCTTCAGAAGAAAAAAATGTTTATAGGAGCACTGTATCATTCTCAGCCACTGTGACAGTATATTCCTACTTGAAACAGTGTTAATTAAATGAGTAAAATTCTAACAATATTTAACAAACATAATATACTTATTTGTACTAAACTGCATATTTCCTTACAATCTATGTTACTTTTAGCTAAATGAATGTACGGTTATGTCAGTCTCGTATGTTCATTTTACAGCTATTGCTATTCAACAAACCATACAGATACAAACTAAATTATAACATGGGTTTTTTATAACTTCCTATTTCAGCCGAATTGAATGCAACGGTAACAAGGCAAATTGATTTAAAAAAAAACAAACAAAACAGGAAGACAATGTAAGAAAACGAGACATATTGACAAAATAAAACGGCCTATGATTGAGAATAAATGGTTATTTAAGCATTTTGCTGATTAGCTTAAAGTACAAACATTTTTAGATATAAAGCTATTTTGGAATGTCAAATGCGATGAAGAGAAATTATTCCACGACATAAGCACATATGATTGCGAAGTTTTACTACACTATCTAAATAAAAGGCATCTATGAATGGTTCCAAAATTCGTCATCATTTCATATAAAGTTTCCATATAATAGGGAATTTCTTTTTAATCATAAGCGATGTAAATACATGTATATTGTATTCCTTGCTCATCGCTGATAATATCACCGTTATAAAACCAATTGTAACATTTTTGAACTTTTCAAACAATAATCAAGCTTAGATTTAATGACAGTTTGTAGTACTGAACTTTATATAGATTCTGTCAAAGCTGTGATTAAGAATCTTAAAATGAAATGAAAAGTATTTTTATCAATGTAAAATTTATTTTCATTATTAATAAAGAACCAGGGTGCGTTTCATAGAAAATCATATGTAATATTTACTGTTCTAGAATAAGTAACATTATCACGTCAAATGTGATGTACACGATAACATTTTCTTAACTGCTTTACATTCCATACTTTGTTTTTATTAAAAGCTTTTAAGACATTTTCAAACTGTGAATACTTATGTCATAAGCAGATGTTACGGTTTGATGTATTATCTTACTTTAACTTCGGCAAATTAAATGGAACGAAATTTTATACAGTAAATTGCCGCTTTTCCCCATGCTGTCTAAGTCCGCAATATGGTATTGGCCAAAGCAGTAAAATTAATTTAGGATTATAATAATTTAGAAAAGTTTTTATTTTTAGTCTTCTATATCGCACAGTGTGTTGTGAAAAAAAGTAAAAACATACTTAAAATTTAGTTTATTTATAAAAACCATTGATATTTATATTTACCAAAGGTGCAAAACTTTGAGAGTGAAATACTTTCACGTGTGAAACTTATAAATTGGATTAAACTTGAAATATGTGTTATTTCATTATTGTGCAAATTTTGTGAAATACTTCCTAGAACTTAACGCTATTTAACTAAGTGTCATTTCCAATCATCACAGTTTTCTGAAACACAAAAGCTTCAAAGTGTTGGGATTGCAAATGAACGTGGCACTTATCTATGTCATGTGCAGCTTAACATTTCCAAGATATTTCCCTGACATTTCTCAGTGTTCCAGCTGTCATATTTAATCTTACTTGAAATTAGCTCCTGTACGAGGAAGTAAATTGAAATGATGTTATTTATACTTAACAAACTTTCAAAACTTGGTTTCCGAGATTTAGAAATATTCAATCCTTTCATTGCCATTAGACAAAACTATTCAGACAGTGTTAAATTCAAATATGACATAAAAATTGTTTAGATTTCCGCTGACAAGTAAATTTCCGGGAATATTGTTTATGACAGTGATTTAAGAAACATTTTCCTCTCATGACACTCCTGTACTTAAGGGCTATAGAAAGATTATGCTTTGACTAAATTCAAGATAATCAACAAACTTTATTGTTCTTAGGCCGACCATTAATCAGAAAATGTACAAAAACATGTTTGATATTATTCAATGTTGTCGAATCTACTTGTTGTGTTTTATATCTTTAACACATCAACATGATTTTCTTACTTCAACAGTCGGTTTACAAATTAGTTCTAATCATTGTGACAATGTAATATGTACGTTTATTAATTGGACAGAAGTTATGTATATGAATGACAGAAATGAATGAATGAATTAATTAATGATTATATCAATCAACCAATCAATCAATTAGTCAATCAATCACTACAACGAAGACGCATATGTTAAAAGGAGTAGACTTTATAGCACATTAAAACATTTAAACTTGTTTTGATCGCTTCTGTAGAAGGTCCATTATAAACCGTTCAATTGCAAAACAAGCTATATATAAATATCATCATTTGATATAGAGAAACCTCTTACATAGATTTTCGTATCGAATACTCGTATATTGTTGAAAACTATACATTACTTGTAACGTGTTATTTTTTGTAACATACTTTAACAAAGATAATATGTGACTCCACACACTCATAATAAATCATGATAAGTATATGTACATGTTTAAGACAATAAGAAACTTTAACATGAATGCCTGTCATGGAATATTTTGCTAACGGTTTAACATGTAATTAACAAAGTCAGACAGTCTGTTAGATGGTCGGTTAGTTATTCAAGTATCTGATTAATTAACTGTATCACTGGATAGTTGTTCAGTTACCAGATTATCTTTAATACTTCATACATAGACATTGTGTTTCTTAATTTAATATTATAAAGCCTTGTTAGTTTAGAAAATAATTTACGACTAGTTGCAAAACATAAAGTGCTGTTTCGGAAATTTGTATTTAATATAAAAAAATTTGTAAGAGAAAAACCTCGCGATTCTGAACATAATAAAATGCTTATTGCCACTAGCGTAGGAGGTAGTGCTAACATTAAAGCGATCTGGAAATATAAATAAACCAGTTCCATGTAAACACTATTATAATGAAATATCTGACATCAAAAATTCATATAATGAAAACAAATAAAAAATATAATTTGTTTTAATCTATTTTACATTTGACCGAAATCACTGGTTACAGAGAATGAGACAGAAATAAATTGATTTTGCATTTGATTTTATGTTTACATGTATGCAGTATGATATATATTCGAGTCACGTGTTCTGTAAATAATCTGAATACCGAAACATACTGAATTTATCCTTTTTCTGGTTTGGTTTTTGCTGTATGTTCTGCGGGATTCGTTAAAAGAAAATAGTAAGTAACGCCAACACTAAGTCTTATAAAAACACTATGTATAAATTGTTCAATGATACAAAATGTTTAGTAGCATCATTTAACAATTACAAAAGCAATATGTGCATGCATTTTTATCAAAGAAATAAATTAATATATAGATTACAAATGATAATCTAAAATATGATAAAATCAACTATATATCAGATGAAAAGGTCATCAAGTAGGAAATAAAATTTTCCGTATGACATCAAAATTTATCTAAGCTGATATCAATTTGAATATTTCTGTCATTAGAATAAAAATATATATTAGATATAAAACCATTACGTCAATGTAAATAGAAGGCAAATTGATTGTTGAAATATGTATTAAAGAACAGTGGAAATTGTATAGTGCCCATCGAAGAGTATATGGTGTAATCAACCACAGGTATTCGACAATTGGTCGCTACGACAAAAATATACTTGTGTATATATAGTACAAGTATACAACTCTCCGCTCATTTTTGCGCTCTTATCTTAATGTGAACTATATAACCCTAACGTTTTTAAACAAAATTCAAACTCCTTTGACCAAAAGGAGGGAAATTAATACTTACTTTGATAACAATTATTCAAGGAATACGTAGATATTTAAAATCTCGCAAGTGTAAAACTACAGAAATATGACTGCTGGTTTCTTGACAATAATCCGACTGAACGCAGTTTATTCAAAATTAACCAATAACTTTGAATATTGCGCATCTTCATATGATACAATTGAATCATTATTTGTAAAAACCGTTCAATCAGATCATCATAATCATCTATAACAATCTTTTTTTCCCGCAACCTTTTTGTTGAAAAACGGAATGCTTTGTACTTAGTCATAAATAATAACATGTTTAACAAAATGCATGTAGTGCAAAAGATAAAGTTAATGTCTCTCACTAGTACTTAAAGGTTGAACCCATTACTTCTAATACCGCTATTTCATCTTACTTTCTTGTAAATCCGAAATTTTACCATATTTTTACATTATATATCTTATTCCTTTTAATTTAGCTTAATGTGATATCCTCATCCGTTGTGATAACATAGAACATAAACTACTTGGGGCAATATTTACAATCCATTTCTGTAACAACATTACAAAATTTTTTTTTAATAAATCTTATTAGTGTAGATATTATGATAATGGACATAAAATAATAAAGTGAAGTTATTTCTCGGTTGGTGTCGTTTTGGCAAGGAGAGATAAAATTAAACAAGACAAATACAACTGCAAATGTGTTACAAACACGGGAAATAATCTAAGAGCAATTTTGTGACGATTGCCTAATCTATCTATCTATTTCCATCACAAATATTTCTTGTTAAGTGATAAGATGTGTTTGTATAATAATAATGATAATAATAATAATGATAATAATAATAATAATAATAATAATAATAATAATAATAATAATAATAATAATAATAATAATAATAATAATAATAATGATGATGATGATAATGATGATGATGATGGTGATGATGATGATGATTATGATGATGATCATGATGAATAATTAATTAATTAATAATTAACAAGTAAATAATATTGATGTGTCATATTTTGTCATAGAAAAGAAAAGAAAGATAACCAAGTAAGCAAAAGACAAAGTTCGGTACATGTATAAAAGAAACATTGAGAAATCAATTTTTAAAAACGCGCCTCATAAATCATCGAAGTAAATATATCTTATTTTAATGTACGATGTTCATATATCAATTTAAATAATAACAATAATAAGAATAATGATTATTATTATAAATAAAATAATAATAAAAATCATTATCATTATTATTATTATTATCATTATTTTGACTTTTATTAATTATCATAATGCAATCGCATCTTCTTTTAGAGGTCTGGCTAGCTTCAACTTTGTTGATTCCAGGTCAGTTTTTCTAACAATTTTACCCTTATTGAGAATCTTTGATGGTTTGATACAATTTTTACTTGAGTTAAAAACAATTTAGTACTAGCTTCATATCTGAATTAAACTAAATCACATTAGTTCACTTGCATCTAAAGCTTGTATTACTGAAATACTTTAATACAAATTTATTTCAATCATTTCAATCATCAAATATAAAGCATTTAAACAATGTGATTGTTAACCTTACCGTTAAAGTCCTATGATTCTCTTATAAAGCTACGCTGGCGGGCTTCCAATATTAATCTGATATTTTATCAACTTAAATTTCCAAATTTGCCATAAATTGATCGTAGCTTACGTTAAGAGTGAGCTTTATTCTGAATATCTATAAATCAAATTGTATGGAATCTCTAAAGTTTCTGCGCTGAAGTTATCAACTTTAAAACAGTTTATATACTTGCTTCTATGATCGTCCTAATTTTGAAAACACATAGTGACGACAAAACTGCACCGGACATTTGTGGACCATAGGTTAAAAATATTTACATAGAATCCATTAAGAAATAAGCTGATAATAAGTAAATCGATCTACTCATTCAATTATTACAGGCACTGCAAGCTGCGTTTATACAAAGACGTATACCTTCTCAAACTATTGCACACTTAATCTCTTAAACGGCACTTTCTATAAATATAAAAAAAAAATCATAATTTTGGAGCAAGCTTAAAGACAATACAAAAAACTTTATCCACTGATCAGATGTCACAAACGAGTTGTATTTTAATTCCATACATTGCATTATATATTAATAATTATTATTGAAGATTATGTATATTCATGGGCCATTTTTGATATTCTCCAGATGCTGTATTGCTTCGTTTCCTTACTGAGAATCGATGTAACAAAAGAGAGGTATTATAATTCAATATATGTATATTAACTAGTGATTATGTCTTATCAGCCTGTCAATTTTGATTTTCTTTAGATGCTGCATTTACATAACAAATTACTTAAATGGTAATTGAAAGGCCAAAACTTTTGCAGTCTGTTTAGCCTAAGCATCGTGGTAGATAACTCGATAACAAAATGAGTGATGGCACTGGTTTTTGTCATTCGTAAGTAACATCAATATGTTTGTTTCATTCAAACCATAACAAATTATCATTTTGATTGTGTTATGTCAGCGAATGTAATGGGCGCTTTGATAACAAACGATAGATACATTTATAAAAAAAATTCTCTAACTTTCTTTTTTAATTGCGAAAAAAACTGTGTTTAATCATGCAATCCTGCTCTGCATATTTTGTATATCAAAACTTTAAATATTAATCTTATTTATATACCTTCATCTAAAGCTTTAATATAGGAATATTTCAAAGAGACATACATATTACAGTGGAATCACCTGGAACAAAGCAGAGAGAATTGAAAAGATATTCAAAGAAGTCGTAGAAATTTCTTATATGAGATAGAACATATCATTAGTAAAACTTTAATCATTTCAATCAGATAGAATTGTTAAGCCGTTCTACTGATTCCTTTTGAAATCTATTGTCAACCTCACCCAGACGTTAATAACATATAATTTTATGTATGATATTTTCCTAAATGCATTATGCATGTGTCAGAAATTCGCTTTGAAGATTAATTACCAAAAAAATCCAGTTTCCTGTCAGTACGCTAAATTCAGATTTATTTACAATTAGATAATCATTAAGGCAAGTAATGAGAGATTTGGGTTTGTAACTTAATCATGTTAAGACTGCATGCTTAATTTTAAATCCAATCGTTTAACTATAAGAGAGCTCTCTTGGATTTGGCTGTAATTTTCTATATAAATTTGTAATAGAAATTTTAGATATTTTTTATTCAAACTAACGCCTACATATGTAACAAAACTGACCAAGCTATACCGACACAGAACGCAAATTATACAAGAAAAGGTTTACGATAAGATATGTTTCAGAATAAAATAAGATATTGTGTCGTGGTCAACGTAGGATACTCATCGGAACAATTATTTTCGAGCGCACTGGATGGATGCAAAACATCAGTTTTATTTTCATTGTTTAGTTCAATATTTAAATCGTCAATATGTCAGATAACTTTATATACATCTTTCTTTATGTGTCAAGCATATGTGTTCACTACAATTCACACCCTGAGAGATGGCCGGTCGGTAGAATATTCCCGTTAAAACACCTGTGTAATCTATACATTTGATTTGAAAAACGTATTTAACAACTTTGCGGTGAATTTCATTGATTACCATGGCTAATTTATCTAAGCAGGAGTAATACGAACACAACGTCTCTTCTTAATCAATCAAGCAATCTTTCCATAACAGACACACCGTTTACAACAACATTAATGTAGTCAAATTTTATTTTGTTTATTTTTAATTTCTTATTTTGTTTTATTCTTTAGGAAAGCAAATGTTTGCGTTTGTTAACGAAGTTACTTTAACGTATGAACCCTAATGTGTTGCATCTTTTATCTGGCTAAGATCTTTTAAACTTCGTCCAAATATTAAATAGAATTGCAATAATCGGTTTTCCTTGTTACAGAAAACTTAATATCCCACGATACTGTTCTATACAATGTTACATTTTACAATAAATTGCTTTTTGAGTTACGGTCCTTTTAAAAGGCATACTAGTTGACTTTTTTACATGACGATTTTGTATCAAAAGTACTGAATGTTTAACTGTGTTGTAAAACAATGTATTTTTATGGGTGCTGCGATCTATGCATTATACTTTACACAACATGAGAATGACACTAATTTGTTATCACTTGCATAGTGCACGTTAAAAAAGAATTATTCTTCTAAAACTATTCCAGTCATAAAATATATGACACAAGAAATAGCTGGTATATATTTCTGTCAGCTATAGCTGATGTATGTTGTACATGTTAATGTTTACTATTAGTATACTCGTATATAACTTTCCGAATTTTATTTGAAAAGGAAATGTTGAATAACAATTATGCAAATGTTGTGTTGTTTTAATTGGATGTTTCTATTAAAACATTAAAACGTAATGTAAATTTTAAAAGAAGTAACTGCAATAAATCATTTCGTTGTCTTCACTGTCAAGTATTGTTACTGAATATATCATCTTTATAAAAATGATTTCGAAAGAGATGTTTAAAATACTTATTACATTATTGTTCTACAGTCGTAAATTACTTGGCAAATAGATCAGACATAAACATTATTTACTATCTGAAATCTTTATTTTTGGCGTTGTTAATGCAAAGTTGTCATTTTTGTGTAAATCACAAGAGTGTCAAGGTCAAAATTTAGTGAGACTATAAAACGGTACAGAAAAAGATCGTTTAAAATGTATTACATGATAGCAATGTCTACCACTTAAATTGATCTAAGTTGTATAAGCAGAACGTTTAGTCAAATCTTAACAAAATAATACAATATAGACACAGGAACATGTGGTTTTATTCAACTACTATCAATGTGAGGATGTAACCAACGGATGTTTCAAAATTCAAAATTGTACCAGTTCGTGTTAAATGTTGAATTCTGCTTAAGCCGGTGATAGGGGACGTGGACGGTAGTTTGAACCTGACAGTACCGTTCATGAACAGGCTCAATCAAACCGAACCTGCAACATTTTCAATTTTGCAGTGTTAGACTTTCTTTAGGGATTCTTATTTTCTCTATTTTATCGCCAAATCAGTGTTGTTTGTGCCGTGTGGAGGCTGTCAAAGTAGTCCGGTTCATTCAATCAGAGATGTTATATTTCCGATCCTTAAAGATCGTTCATCACGACATTATTGTTGTGCTTGTGGTAATTAAGTTCTTTATATTCGGCTATTTTCTTGTTGAGTGGTTTCAGTATTCCTCACTTACTGTTGAATCACCCTTAGGATATCATGACTGCTTTTTAATTTTGACTTTTGACGTCTTCCATTTTATTTAGTTCCGCCTATTGTTTTTCGTTAAGGGCACACGCATTACTTGAGGACCATATGCCGCTTTTCATGAAATGTCACGACAGTGTCACATTGAAGGCTCAATGATAAATGCAATATAAACTAATCTGCGGATGTTTCAAAATTTAAAATTGTACCAGTTCATGTAAAATGTTGAATTCTGCTTAAGCCGGTGACGGTAGTGTGGTCAGTGGACAGTACCGTCCATAAACAGGCTCAATAAAACCGAGCCTGCAACATTTTCAATTTTGCATTGTTTTTGTTTTTGTTTTTGCTTTCTTTAGGGATTCTTATTTTCTCTATTTTGGCACGTTAACAATGTCAAACAATATAGAGGCATTAGACGAATGACTCCTATTTAAACCATATTCAGTATCAACAATCACTCAGTTTTGATGTTATAATTGTAAACACAACTAACTGGCATGACAGTAAATGGTATGTGTTGCCATGTCTTTATTTCTTCGTCTAGCTAAACTTATTTATATTCCAAAAATGTTCTTGTTACTGTATAAAAATAATCAGATTTTTCTTGAGATCTGCTCATTTATTTTCTTTCCACTAGTATGAACATTGCTTTCAGAAGTATGTTAAATACAATAAAATTTTGTTTGTGGGTGACAGAAAACAATATTTTTAAAACAATCTACGATTTCTTTGTATAATGAATTCTAACCTGTAGTCTTAATTAATTGAAGCAAACAATATATGTTGCGTCACAGAATGTTTACAGAATATTGCTTTCTTCAGCGCAGAAGACTGTGCAATTATTTTATACATTGTATTATACAATACATCAACGAAATGTTTGAAAAGAAAGAAACAAATAATGTTATATTTAATTAAGAAACATGCGTGATCTATTAAAATAATTGAATATGTAGTTTTGTTTTCTTCAGTAAATTTTCAGAAGAAGTGTAGTTTAAAGTTACGTCAATTTTGACATTTTAGAAAAAAAAATTAAACCTGTTAATGGTTTCTTTGCTAAAAGGAAACGTAAAATAAAAAATAATTGTTAAAGGATATGTGTCAAACACAAAATTGCAAAAAGTATTACATTGAAAGGAAAGGAATGGATATCTAATTATGTACTTGTAAATCGATTAAACAAGCAATTTATTTGAAGTTGTTTTTTTTTTGTTGTTGCTGACATATTCTATTTCCTTAATACAGGAAATATTTAAGCGTAACTCACTAATCTAAATAGGTTGAGATATTTCAATTATTAGTGAAACATGACCATCAGTAACATTGTCTATCGTGTATTTCGATCTGCTTTGTCATGATGTACTTAAGTATTTGTTTTCAATTTCTCTTAAAACTTAAAGGAAAGTATGTAAAGTCTACATGCAAATTCTTCGGCCATCTATGCATAAAACTTCCATATTTCGGACCACAACATTAAACGGTCCTTTTAAGTTTTGATTAAATAATAAACAATGGTATTTATCTAGCTAAAAGACATTTCAACATAAACAAGAAATATCTTTAAAAAAGATAATCGGCGTAAATTCAGTGCAAAATGTCTCATAGCTTTAGAATATTTTCAAAATTAATGATATTTATACTTTATATCAATATAAATGTCTAAATTGAAATATATTTGGTGGTTACTAGTATAATCTATGACAGTTGTCTAAACTTAGCTGAAACATGTATGCTCCTATAATGTCAACAAATTAGTCATGTTATTATAGATGCTAGAAGCTTTTTTGTCACCGTGACTTTTGACTACTGGTTTCAAAGTCAATACCAGATAATAACCAATCACACTACCAAATTTAGAGACTGCAAAGGCCACAATCAGCTGACAACTTGAATTTTATTGTTAAATAATATTAACTTATATGTATCTGACCTTTATTTTGTAAAAGCACTTCTGTGCATAAAATGCTGCAATTATTAGGTCATGATAATAACACCAAAATCTTTTGTTGTTTATATCTTTCATATATGAAAGAATACAAACTGTAATAAACAATCAATGGAACATATCAACTCTGAACTATACTATTTATAATGCCTTCTTATCTATCTGGCAATGAAAATGAATAATTGAAGACTTTAATCAAAAGTTAAACATAACCTTACTAGTAAAAGTTATAATTATGTATTTTATATATAAAAAAAGGATTTCTATTAAAAATTGCACAGCTTGACTAGTATTTTGTATATACTAGGGGTATGAGGTGGAGGTACTAGTTAAGCCTACTGGCATGGCTACGTGTCGTACACCTACACAGGTTATATTTTACAATGTACTTTAAATGTGGAATGTAAAATATAAATGATGTTCCATATATACAGAAATATATCTATTTATCTTATAATAAGTACTAAACTCAATTTTGTATAACCCATCAATGACACTAATTATCAAGTGAGACGGTTTCAGATTGAGGTAGTCAATTGGGGTGTATTCGGTAAATTTACCTACCGGTGTAAACAACCGCCGAATAACTATGAATAAATTCATTTGTTATTATTACGCACAAAAATAATACTTAAAGTTTTGCGATTCTTTATGATAATGTTGCATTTTAAATATATTAATTTTCGCAATTCATATCAGTTCTGGAGAATCTTTTTGTTGATCAAAAATATCGTTCATTTTCATAGAAAACAGAAAAGCTACGGCAAATAAAGTGCGAGTGAGTAGTTATCGAATGTTTAAGTAAAGGCTGAAAAACAAAAAGTTGGGTTTGTTGTTAATATTATCAACAAAATAGATTGTACATGAAATCATATGTACTGTATATTTTTGTATTTTGATATATCTTTCTTTTGGTCATAACGTTGTGATAATAAGTTTACGATTGTATAAATATTTTTAATACAACTTTATTCTTAGAGACAAGTAAACTAAAGATTACGAATGTGTCCTTAAATTTCATAACAGCCAGTCTTTCCACCAAAGAAAAACACCCTCTTTTAGCTGAAGATTTTGTAACTAACAATTTCATTGGTTACAAATCAAGGTCAAAATCCATTTTAATACAGCTACGCCGAATTAAGATTTAGCCCTAATATTTGCACCACAATTTCCTTATTCCAGCTTAATTCTTCCAAAACATCAACATCTGTTTTCAAATTTTGAGCTTAATACTTCATATCACATGGTACATGTTTTATACTCGATTGCTTTAAGAATGACATTGTCTTTCAAAAATGAACATAAACATAATTAATGTACAAAAAAGTAATTAAATAAAAGCAACAAACAAACACAAAAACAAGACGCCAAACAACACATTCAATCTTTTTCCCATAAAGACAGTTTGAAAAAGAGAATAGTTAGTTATTATACATGTAATCGATTTTGGCAGAACAATAGCAAATATGTAATGGACCGTGCGATAACTGAATAAACTGTCATAACAAGATATATATGTAGTTCTTCGGGCCGTTTTTATTACCATACTTTTATCAAAATCATCTTTTCATTATCACACACAATACGTTTGGCAATGATATTTTGGCACAAAAGGGAATGCGGTTAAATAATAGGTCACGAATAAATAACCAACCAAATTCGTAATTGACTTAACTCTTAGAAACAAATGTCGTAATAAGTCTAGTTAATAATCAGTTTGGTCAGTTTACTTTAAGAAGGAAGATAAAACAATCTAACCATAATTATAATGTCAAACAAGAAACAGACATAACATAATGATTTGGGAACGTTATCATTTCAACAATACATTGTAAGAGTTATGTTTAAATTTACCACAAGAAGATTAATAAATATCAGGGCATAAGAAGTTCACATTTACTACTGCAATCAATATTTAAAAGAAAATAGAAAAATACAAAATAAGGCATTATATTTATGAACACACATTACATTACGTAAGTCAAACATTTTTTTATGTTTGCACATTTATATTACCCGTTTCAAACATTCGATTAAATAGCTCATTATTTACGATCGTCATTTCTTTTCTACTGCTTTGATGAATATCAGAATATCTGCAAGCTATGATTTTTTTAGATACTTAGAACGATAAATTTCATTGACAAAGCTTTATTTAAACCAAATGCTGCAAGACAATTTAGCACGTAGAAGCAGTGCATGTCCAACACTGGCTTTGAAGCAAAGGTTATATCGATGACGTTCCTACACTGCAGTTATCTTTTTGTCTCAGTTTTTTTCTGCCTACGCTGTACTTCATGTAATGAATCTTAATTCTATATATTTGGGTAAAAACCATATAGTTTTTTATTATCAAATTTTAAACTTCTACGCTTGTATTACCAATTTTTATGATTTAATGAAATATCTGGCATCAAAAATTCATATAATGAAATAAAATAAAAATATAATTTGTTTTAATATATTTTACATTTGACCGAAATCAATGGTTACGGAGAATGAAACAGACATAAATTGATTTTGCATTTGATTTTATGTACACTTAGGCTTGGCATTCAATTTGATATACAGACATATGTATTCTATATTTATATAACTTATAATGCCCGTTAAATAAGAATTGTCATATTTGTGTCAAAGGTATCTAACTATCACAATTTTGATATAAGAAACAAGGTATAGGTTATTACAACTTCAAGTGCATCGTGTGATTTGTTAAAAAAATTAAGCCAACTGTTCTGCTTGTTCGTATCACTTCATTGTTATTTACATTGTGACGCCAACTTATTTTCAACACCGATGCAGTGTTTTGTGAACATTGATTCTGCGTTTTGTTATATTGTGGTTAAATCGGTTATCAAATTTTTGTTTACATTGATCTCAAAGGAGCTGAATGGAAATATAATCATGTAACGATCATAAATGTTTTCTTGTAATCATTATTATCATCTAAATGATGATACAAAATTTCTATCTTGTCATTATTAACAAAGTAGAAAATATCAAACTGGAATTCGGCTAATAAAGCCAATTAAAGTTGATGCATGATATTATTGAAAATTATGCAGAGAATTTCTGTAAAATGTGAGAAATACCCGTGAAATAAATAAGTTGCATGGCATGTGCATTTCCTTTCTAGCAGCTGCATTCTTACTTAAAAGAAATACAATTTCAGTTGTCTTTTAGTTTGGAGATAAAATGATTAGTGGCACTGCAGTACATTCATGTGATATTATATAGAATATACCTACCATATGTCTTTGTCATATCAGTTTTAATCCCTTGATTCACTTTCAAGCATGTTATACTTTGGTTATTTAAGGTATATTTATTTCATTCACAATATACAATGTCATTTCAGTTCGCATATATTTTAATCTTTAAATTGTTTTGGATATTTAAACAAGCAAATCGAAAATTGAAATATGTTCAGTAGATCCATATAACAATGCCTTTCCATGCGTATATAAGTTACATATTATAATGTTACAAGATAAAGGGAATTTACTTTGCTAATTCAATATACAAATATATAGTAACTATGCTTACATGACTGTGATCTTTTGAAATACTGATGTAATAGTATGACAGTCCTTTATCAGATGTAAATCACCTGTTTGAAGTTTGCGTACACATGGAGAAAATTTGTTTAGTTTTAAACTATTTACATTATCGATGAGCACAGTATAAATACAAAGTCTTATTACAAACGGCAGTGTTGTAGAATTGTTCATTAAAAGACCAGCTCAACTTGACAAGGCAAAAATACGAAATGCAGATTCCAAAACATAACATCATAATATATACATCGTCATATTCAAATTAGATATAAGAAATTATATCATAGATATCACTAAATGTTATCTGAAGATAAACATAATATATCGTTAAGGGATACAAAAATTATGTATGAAACATTTTTGAAAATATTTATAACAATCAACACTGCTTTTATTCATAATCTTATAATTATTCTTCAAACAGATTTGTCACAAAAATGTTTCTGCTGTTAAAAACACAAGAATAGTGAGCGTAACCAGAAAACAAATCCGAATAAATAGTTTGCCTCTATTTTACCTTGATCAATGATTTCGTGCAAACACTCTCCTATCTTAATGAAATATACAACCAAATTTCATTCATGCAGGCATTTTGTAATTATACTTTTACAATATACAAATGATAGTTTTGCAAACTGCTGAGTTTTAACACATTAAATAAAGAAGATGTAGAGCAAAGATTGAAAGATTTATTGTGGGAAAGTGTTTTGAATGAATTTGTAGGATCTATATTGTTTCATTATTCGATCTGTAGGCTTATGAAAACAATTTAAAACTAATATGATATCTGTGTATTTTTCGATTTCAACATTTATGAGAAGAATGTAAAGTTAATCAGAAATCTGAGCACAGAAAGTTAAGATGCTATAACTGCAGATGATTCTTGAACCATTTAGTGTTAAGACGGCAGACACATTGGGATTTATTTTACATTACTATCAACATCCTCACGTTACTTGGATGTTACTAACTTTTTATTCCTTTTATTTTTATAGTGTTTTATATAATCATTTCAAGAGAATACAATATACCTTGGAAATGTCAGTAGACTATAAATGATAGCTGCAACCGATATACCGAAGTGTTTGCTGAATCGATACAATCATATTTAAGGAAATATCGTGTCAATATGAAAACGTATTTTTGTATCGAAAATTCAAGACTTTTCATTATATAAGATATTTTCTTCATCAATTATTAAAACGTTTTATGATGGTAAAGTGAGTACCATAACACTTACGTCAATATTATCTTGGATATTCTTCGAAATCGTCATGCAAGAACTATTAAACTATGGACAAATTATATTATAGTACACGTAAACTCTTCAGTCTCATTAAAATCTTAACTATCATAATTTGTTTTATGACATATTGGTTTTACATGTCAACTAGTTCTCTATATACCGTGAAACTTTTAACGAATATTTTCTAGATTGGCCACGATTATGACATATATGAAAGAGGTTGTTTATGTCAATATTACCTAGCGTAAGATCTACAGTACGCTCACCGCGGGTTTTGCTTTTTCCGCGATACCACCGCGGACGATTTTTTTTATCGCGGACAAACGCGGGGGTTCGTCCGCGATGAGAAGCCTAATTTCCCCGCGATCCCCGGTGTTCAGTTGTTTCCACCGCGGACAAAATTCAGACGACCGTTCTTCATTTATCGATAAAATCAGTCATCCGTTTCCCGCGGGGGAACGCCATGGTCAGTTGGTCAGTATAAATTAACCTCCAAAAATAATAAACGTTTTATTATTTTTAACGTCATCTTTTTTACACAATGACTTGAAAATTGACCACAATCGTTTCCTTAAATGTTATTATACGTTAAATTATTTGAACGGAATTTGAAATAAAAATAATTACAGCTGTACTTGTTTTTGTTGTTGTTTTTAATAGTTTTGTTATAAACGTCCACAAAACTATTCGTCCACATACCAATATTTTTACAACTGAAATCGTCATTTATCACTGTCATCTATACTTGTTCATTCCTTGTGGTTCTATAAGTATTATTGCTGTTAAACTAACGAAAAGCTTGTTTATTATTCCAGCGCTCTTGATGTATGATAATTATATATAATAAGCACCAAACGCGCTAAAAACAAATTCCGCATCCATTAAAAAAAATAATGATTAGGCTGCCTTTTACAAATTATAAAATTACATTATTATCATCGGAATTAATTTCAATGAAAACTTAATATAATAAATACAAGAAATCAAAGACATTACGTTCAATTGTATGTACTTAAAACTACATGTTGTCTACAAATACTATTATTCCTATGAACAATAATATCTTAAGATAAAATTAAAATGAAATATTTTTAAAATGAAATATTTTTAACTTGAAAATCGGTCGATGGAAGTTCTTAGAAAATAACTGTCATGTGCTCGTTTGCATTATATACATGTTTGTACATGCATACTGTTCATAATAAAATAACAAAAGTATAACGTCAAGTTTAACAAAATTCTGCAAAATAAATCTATAAAAAAATAAAAAAGAACAAGCAAACAAACTACTAAAACAAAAATAAAAATAAACTTCAACAGTTGATACAAACTTTAAAACATATACATTACGCTCACACATGTAATTAGATAAATCAAGAATATCATTTAATGTATATTTTGGTGAAATAAACGCTTTCTTTTAATGTTCCGTCATTTTCTACTGCCTGTCAATTGTAACACGGGCAAAGAAATTGCCATATAAAAAACTAGTATGTTCAGAGAACTTTGAAACTGCTGAATTGAAATGCCCAAATGTTAAATTACCAGGCAACTCATTTCAGGTTTAATTATGGTGCTGCAGATTTTTATACTTCACAAGGGCAGGCGTTAAGTGTCATATGCCAGCTGTAAATGTTACCATGGTTCTCATTTCGATCTTGATATATTCATCTGGTCCTTCGAGAGCGTACATTCCACCAAGTGAATACTGGTTAAGCAGGTGCTGTAGTGCATGAGAGATGTTACACTTTTACATCCGTATGTGTCATGAATAAGCTCAATCAAAACGAGTCTGCATTTTTTACACGATACTATTGTTTTCAAAGCTTCCGAGGCATCACCTATTTTCCAGGGTTTAGAGAATAAAGCCATTTCTAATCCAGTCTCGTGAATTATTCCATTCCAGTGCACGTACCTTAAAATGATTAGATGATTGAATACTTTAACTTTATACAAAATAATTAACAGTGTAATGACATAATATAGAATACAAAATCACCGAATATGTACCCGTTAACGTTGTTGATAAATACTTAATTGGTTATTGAAACACAACAGTCAATGAGAAGATTAATCTCGGTAAATAAAAAATATTCCGACAAAAACACTTTGATTAATACAAACTAAATGCATAACTATTTTTTTGTACATAATATTAACCCATAACGTTATATACACGCCTTTTAACGCCTTTTTCACACCCCCTTTTTGTTGTCTTAAATGGTGAAAAAATGCATTATTTAGGCCCCCAACACTTGTTTTTGTTTGAGAAATGTTGTTAAAAAAGTGACCTCTTTTTCGGCGCGGCCGCCCAACCAAAAGACACATCAGTGGGTTGCCAGAAGGGGGATGTGCCCCCTTCTGTTTGGGGGGGTTTGAAGGGGGCGAAGTCCCCGTCATCGCCAAGAAAATTTTGGACTTGTGAGAGGCTATAAATGCAATGAAAATATTCTAATGTTAAGTTATATATTAACTTCCCACTCACAGGACAATTACATTTTTACATCTAAATATTCAATGTCTCACTAAAGATTTTAAATCTCAGCAGAGATCAAGTGATATAATAAAAATGGAATATTCTGCAAACGATAAAAAAGAAAATTTAATAAGCTGAAAATGAAAACCGGATTTAAGTTAGAAGTGTTATAAAGCTTTTCATGTTTTGCCACTTGGCACCATTAAAATAAATATTCAATCTGTAAAAAAGGGCTTGACCTGAACTAACATTTTCAGAAGTTATAAGTCTAGAAAAAATGTTAATTTTCGTATTTCTAGAATAATATTACATCATTTAGGAAATAAATTAACAATACATTTGTGTTCTTACGCCGATCACTAAGCTTTTGCAACATTATAATTGACGATTGCAATTTTTCTACGGATGTAATAGTCAGGATTGTAAATTACAGTGAGAGCTACAGAAAAAGAAAACCTATATTTACTTATTTTTGCTAACAGATCATAATACAAATGTACGGGATTTTATTTTCAAGGAAAAGGTGAAATATAACATTTTTATTATCATAACATTCTCATTCAGTTAAACAACTTGATCTAGGAGTATGCGAAACATCTAGAAGTACTGAAGTAATGTATCTTTTGTTCTGTAATTTTAGTGTTTCTTTCTTACCGTATAGCTATAGCAGACACTAATTACTTAGGTAACACATTGATGTCATTTCAAGATTTGCTGTTACTACAAATCTATTATTGTGGTTACATCATTCTTCTTTGTCAAGTAGAAGTGTTTGTGTTCATGTCTAAAGTTTTATTGTCTTAATAACAGAAATAAAACGACATTTAAACTAAAATACGTCTTCAAAATTAATATTGAAGCCTTTAAGAAGTTTCAACCGCTATAAATACGAGTCAAGATTTTAGCTAGTTTACAAACAATATTACCGACGTTAGATATAAGGACATAACTCCGATTAGACAAGAAATTGACATTTTATTTAACAATTAATTTAATATCAAAATATCCAGCTTCCATGTAACCAAAAGATTATTTACTTTACTTTGTAATGGTTATCTATCTATTCAGATTTAGTAAAAAAAATTTACAGAAATATAGTGGTTCGCATCTATAATAAGATCTCTAATAAAGTAGTCATACCGGTATTTTACGGATTCAATTCTGTTCTTTAAAATGTAATGCACTTTAGCAAATATATCCAAGTTCCCTGTAATATTACGAGTAGAAATATGTTGAAAATAAAGTGGGCCGAAATGTCGGTAAATTAGAATGAATCGACACTCAAGTAGGGGAATTGTTGTAGGACCAATCCACAAGTTTGCACACGTTATAATATTAATGAGTTTTTACGTAATACATAAAGAGAGAATAATAGTATAAAATAATATATATACGTCTGAGTTCCTACATACTGACAGACAGTTTCATACATAGAAGCAGACATTAAGATAGGCATTATTTCTGACATTTGTTTTCATTAAAACTGCTAAACTGTTTTTAACCTTAAGTATAACGGAATGACAGAATAATTTTCTGCGTAATTACGAATCAACAGGTCTCGTAAATTAATGTGATATTAATGATATGCATTCAAAAACAGACAAAACAGAGCAACTACTTAATGTTTTTGAAATTGCTTTGAAAATAAAGATCGTTTTCTAATGCAATGCCTCCTCAATGATCAAAATATGTTTTACCGTCAATCTTGTACATACTTGGCATATTCTCAAAATAATTTCTACTTTAAGCTTATTAAAATTATTTGTAGATCAGACAAGCGATTATTGACAAACAAACGCCATGTAAAACACATTTCATGTTAAAAATCAATTATACCAATTTGTTCGAAATGTGAAATTCAACAAATAGGAGCCTTCAGAGAATTATCATGGGTATGCATACAATAACGTAGAATCATGTACATGTGACTATTACAAACGTTATAACTCTTAAAGAATCTTTTTTGTAACGTCCAAAGCCTTCAAGAAAGGGGGATTCTTACTTTTTAAGCATTAATCAGAACAAACTTACATAAAAAGTGCTATAGGGTTTGCTTGCATCCGTACATGAGCCTCAGGGATAATGAGCAAAATGCAAGAGCATTAACGTACCTTAGCAAGCAATAGTTCCTGTTGGGATTCGAACCCATAATCATGAGGGACAATTGGTTTGAAGTCAACAATCTTAGCTGCTGAGCTACTGACGTTCGTTTTTATTATATAGAGGATATTTGTTAAGTTCAGTGTAAGAACGTAATATATTTCACCGAGTGAGCACCAAAAGGTATATTTCACGAGTGGCGCAGCCACGAGTGAAATATGAACTTTTGGTGTTCACGAGGTGAAATATATTTCGATCTTACACTAAACTAAACAAATTTTCTTTTTATTACATGCTAAGAAACGTTTAAAAAGACATTTTATCCTAGTACTAAATGAAAAGCGCGCCAAATTCTAATACAACGTGACGTCATTTACGACGTCACGTCATTAAGCTGGTTTCCAGTACTATGCACGCTGGTATTTCTCTGAGACAACGTAACGGGCTTAAATTCAAAACAGTGAAATTATCAAATTGATAATTTCACTGTTTCAAACAGTGAAATTACCAGTTTATAAATCACTGATATATTTCTATAATCCATCGAAAAGCATGTAATAAAAATTTGCAGATTGTGCTGTTTATATTAAAGACGAAGCTTAAAATTGTTAAATTACTCTGGAAACAATTGATAAATAACTATCTATATCAACTTCTAAGGTTGCCAAGTGTGAACCCCTTTTTATTAAGGAGTTTGTTCTTAATTATATAAATCACATGTAATTATATCTTTTGTTTTACACTATGTTTTGTGTACAAGAAATGATGTCGTTGAGGTCAACAATAAAAATTACGCAAAAACGTAATGATGACGTTTTTCGTCAAAAATGTTCAACTGCATAAAATTGTACCACTTACTCACTGTTAGCAATATATAGTTTATTTCATTGTATATCATTGAGAATACTCTACTGCAATATAATAATAATAATAAAACAATAATAATAATTATTATTATTATTATCATTATTATTATTATTATTTTTTTTTTTTTTTATTATAATAATGAGGATGATGATAATAATAACCTCCCATTATCATGTCCCCACAATTATCATCATCGTTAATAATAATTTTGTATCATGATGTTAGCAATGAGATAATCTTAAGAAAAGAATACTCTTTTGTTAGATATAAAGAAAACGAATTAAAAGTAAACTAAATGTAAAATTGCTTTGAGTTTCTTGATTGTTCACAAGCTTCGTTTAAATATATTATCCGGAATAGTCCAAATAATTGCATTTTTTTCTGTTATTTTATCATGACGTATTTTGAATCTGAAACGTGTCAACGTTTAGTTCAACAATAAAAAAAATATCTAAAATCATTGCTTTATGACTGTCTAAATCGACTCGCATTTCGTTCCCATATGTCTGTCCTTTTCCAATGATCTGCTCTGTCTTTTTATTGTGTGAATAGTTTCTTGATTTTTTTGTGTGTGTTTTCTTTGAACTATTTTATTAGTGGATATCAGAAAATAACAGTGTTGTGTAATATTTATTTATTTTTTCTGAACGACTTTGCTGTTGTAAAATTTACGCATATTTTCATCACGTATGAAAACTCCTATATCTAATAACCAAAGTAACATGCTGCTTGAAAATGATCACACATTCGACCAAGACATATGGTATAATATGTATATTTGCACATAACTGTAATGTAGTGACACTAATTATTTTTCCTTCAAAATAAATGACAACTGAAGTTGTATTTTTATCAAATAACCAAAGTAACACGCTTGAAAATGATCACAAAGGATTAAAACTGATTTGACAAAGACATATGGTGTAATCTATATAGTTTCATATGAATGTACTGCAGTGACACTAGTCATGTTATTTCAAAAGTAAAAGACAACTGTAATCTTTTTTTATTCTGTGAGAATGCAGCTGCTGTGAAAGAAATGCACAGACAATATAACTTATTTGTTTCACGAGTATTTTTCACATGTTACATGAACTCATTGCATAATTTTCACCAATATTATTCATCAATTATCATTTTCTTATTTAGCCAAATTCCGGCTTGATACTTCCTACTTTGTTAATAATGACTAGAGAGAAATATGTATTATCATTTAAATGATTATAATGAGCAAACATTCATGATCGTTATAGAATTATAGTTTCATCCAGCTCTTTTGAGCCCAATATAAACAATTCGATAACCGATGCTTCTGTTTCGTGGAATCATGTTTAAAAGGAAAAGGTACAACGGCTCTAAGATAAGCTCTACTGATATCGGATCCACAATATTACAAATATCTGAATCAATGTTCACAAAGGACAGAAAACACTGCAACGGTATTCAAAACGTTTAAGCTTTAATACTTAATATTTTCGCCAGAATGTGAATGATGATAAAGTGATAAGCTTAAACATTTTTTATTAAAATTATAATACATCTCATACTGCACGTGGTGTTGAAATAATCTGAACCCTGATTCTTACTAAGTTTGTTTGCTTTTGTTGTTGTGTTTGTGTGTTTTTTTTTTTTTTGTTTTTTTTTTTCATTCCGCGTTACCAATGATTTCGGTCAAATGTGAAGTTGATTTAAATCAGACAAATTATCTTTAAATTAAATTTGTTTTCCTTTCATGAATTTATGATGCCAGATGTTTCTAATAAAAGCTCAGAAATTTGACATTTGAATTAACTTATTCATAAAGAAACCATATTAATTTTACCCAAAATAGATAAAAGTTTCATTTCGTGAAGTACAGCGTAGGCGGAGAAACTGAGACAAGATGATAACTGCAGTGTCTGAATCGTTTCTGCAAATCAGTCTTCGTCATGCACTGCTTTCACGTGCTTAACTGTCTTGCAGCTTTTCCAAAAGTAAAGGCTTGTCCATGACATTTTTATAATAATCAATAATTCAAAAACGATAGCTTACAGATCTTTAGATAATTATCAAAGCAAAGGAAATCAACTAAACATCGCATTAGATATTAATTCAAATGTTTGAACAGATAATGTAAATTTGCAGATTTAAAGAATGTTCGAACTATTGTATGTAATTCATGTTTATAAATGCACTGCATTGGTTCAAAACGAGAAACAAATATTGTTATGCATGGAATAACAACAACAACAACGATGACAAAAAGGAAAAAAAAAAGAAAAGAAAAAACTTATTATGACTTTGAAAATAAATATTAAGACTTGTGGTTGTACAGCAAATTAAATCAAAGTGAAATGACTATCAGTTTGAAAGACTTTTTATTAAATATATCGACTACATGCACGCTGTTTATTGAAGATGCACCAGGACATGTATTCATATTCAAAGGATGACAAAAAAATAAAATTTATAAATGTTGTTCAGGGTGATGGAATCGTTGAATTTTGTTTGCCATTTATTTGCGGCCTATTATTTCACCTATGCGTGCCAAATATCATTGCCAAATGTATTTTGAGTGACGATCAAAAGATGATTTTGATAAAAGTATTGCAATAAAATCGGCTCCGAAGAACTACAAATATATCTGGTTTTGACATTATATTCAATTATCGTACGGTCAATTACGTATCTGCTATTTTCGTTCCAAATGTATTATAATAACTTCTCGTTCAAAGCTATATGTTATTTGCATTTTCACTGGATTGATATTGCATTTTTTGCTTGTCAATCTTTTTATTTAATTTGTTCACTGCTTTTTATTTTCTTTTTCTTGTTTATAAATACTAAATTAAAGGGTGAAATACAAGGTTTAAAATAATCAGTTGACTAAATTGCCGATGAAGGATAAAATACAAGGCATTTGCAACTTCAGTTAGTAATGATTAATATGTTAATTTTGGAAAGATATTTCATTTTTAAGCGTTGTAGTAAAATACATACACAATATGGTAAAGCTCCAGATAAAAATTCAAATTTTGAAATATAATTCATTGACATTCCGTCTTGGAGGGTCGGGAGAATTAAGCAGGCGTAAAGAAATGGTCATGCAAATTTTACCGGGAGGTAATAAAAATGGCAAATGCGTTGTTGTATATAAAATTAGAAATAAATATACGGTCCCAATCTTAATCTTAGATAAAAGTGTAGTTATAATTATGTATTCATAACAGCTTTAGAGGTACGTTTCACTGTCGTGTTAAGTGTTAAGAAATATGGCCTTTATGCGTAGATGGTCAATGAACTTCCAAGTGGACTCTTAATAATGTTTTTCTAAGTATCCACGTCTGTGAAAGAGACCAAACTGACATACAAGAGCACCGCTAGACGGGGCATTATATACCCGAAAGTACTTTATCTGTAGGTTGAATAATGCTTGAATTTTTGAGCGAAAACCAGTTCATGTTTCCAGTTTAAAGGTGAAAGTAACCTTGATCTTCGACCCTGTGACCCCAAAATCAATAGAGGTCTTCTACCCAATATGTACAATCTTTTAATGAAGTTTGAATACTGTGGACCAAATGGAACTTAAGTTATGCTGCTGAAACCATTTTCAGTTTAAGGGTAATAGTGACCTTGACATTTGACCTTGGTGACCCCAAAATCAATAGGAATCTTCTACCCAATATGGGCAATCATCCTATGAAGTTTAAAAACTGTGGGCCATATGGAACTTAAGTTATGCTCCGTAAACCATTTACAGTATTTAGCTAATAGTGACTTAGACCTTTGACCTTGGTGACCCCAAAATCTATAGGAATCTTCTACCCACTATGGACACTCATCATATGAAGTTTGAAAACTGTGGGCCAAATGGGACTTTAGTTATGCTCCGGAAACCATTTTCAGTTTTACGGTAATTGTGACCTTGACCTTTGACCTTGTGACCCTAAAATCAATAGGAGTCTTTTACCCAATATGGGGAATCATTCTATGAAATTTTAAAGCTATGGGCCAAATGGAACTTAAGTTATACTGCTGAAACTATTTTCAGTTTTACGGAAATAGTAACCTTGACCTTTAACCTTGTGACCCAAAAATCAATAGGGATCTTCTACCCAATATGGATACTCATCTTTTGAAGTTTGAAACATTTGGGCCAAATGGAACTGAAGTTATGCTTTAAAAACCATTGTCAGTTTAACAGTAAAAGTGACCTTGACCACATTGTGATCCCAAAATCAATAGGGGTATTTTTCCTAATATGGGAAATTATTCTATGAAATTTCTAAACTTTGGGCCAAATGGAATTTAAGTTATGCTTCTGAAACCATTTTCAGTGTCACGGTTACAGTTTTACAGCAAAAGTGACCTCGACCTTTGACCTTGTGACCCAAAAAATCAATAGGGGTCTTCTACCCAATATGGCCAATAATCCTATAAAGTTTAAAAACGTTGGCCAAATGGAACTTAAGTTATGCTTCGGAGGATAATGTGGAGGATATAACTTGCGCGATCATTACAAAAATATGCTATATTTTCCGTCTTTGTTACGCATTTGCAGTTGTTTTTGTCTTGTTTGTTTTTTTCTCTCCTTTCCTTTTCATAAAGACACCAACTAAAATATATCTTTTCTTTATTCTTTAATGTCCTTTACCTTAACATCAACACTAATAAAATATATGTAAAAAATTCTGGAAACCTTAAACTGTATAATGATGTAATGGATTATAAATATTGCTCCCATATGTTTAAGTGCTATGTCATCAAACGGATTATGATATCTCGTAAAGCGACATTAAAGGGAATTAAATGTATAATGTAAAAAATATGATAAAATTGCGGAATTACGAGACAGTAATGCTTAATAATGGTATTATAAGTAATGGTTTCTACCTATAAGTACTAAAAATGCATTTACGAGTATTACACTTTTTACACTATTTTGTTGAACGAGTAAAATTTGGATTAAGTACTTGACATTCCGATTTTCAACAGAACAACATGACGTTTGAATATGTATCAAACTTCCAAAAAATGTTGTAACGGAACTGGTTTATTTATTCCAGAACGCTTTGATGTTGTCATTACTTCTTTCGCTAGTGCTAATTAGCATTTGTTAAGTTCAGGATCGCGATGTTTGTAATTACGTATTTCCGAAATAAATTCATTGTAACGAGTCTTAAATTATTGTGTAAATATACTATGACATTTAACGGCCGATTTAAAGTGAAAATCCGATATCAACTTAACATAGATTTAACAAATGTTTACATGTTTGCCTTTCCAAAATTATCTAGAGGAAGTGATTTATATATATTAAATATTTTAACTTCTTTAACGTTCGCAAGTGGTATGAGATACCATTAAAATATAACAACAAATACATCTACATTCACGAAAACTTTAATGAAAAGTTGGAACATGTATTGAAAAGAAAATTTTTTGAAAGTTAAAAAGACAGCAATTAACACATTGAAAACGGTGTTTACAACCCTCGTAATTAACCATAAGAAGTTCACAAATCCAAAAAGGAGGCATGGTAACGTGATTTCACACGTAATATAAAGGTATTTGGTGTTTGTTTTTACCAGTTGTTTTCAGTTGTTTTCTGCGTTTCAGGATGTAAATGATATATTGATGTGTAATGCAAATCGTTTTCTTACAGTAAAAATTTTATTTTTATAAGAAAACTGCAACGTTTTCTCATCAATACAGGTTGATTTTGTCTGCTGTACTGAACATGCTTTTCTACTAAACATCTTTTTCTATTTATATTACTGTATCTAAATGGTTGTATTTTCATCTTCATATGAAAAAGTGTATGGTAATTAAACCTTTAATGTGCATATTATTCTTTGTTTTACATCCTTCTCTTTAAATTGTTTTTAAATTAATTTTAAAACTTGATAAAAAATAGACATTAAGGTCATAAAAAGGTTCGTGAAATCATTAGTTCATAAATAGTCAAACACGAACGTGGAATATATATAAAAAAAAAATTTAAATGTAACAATGTGCAACTGTACAGACTTAATATTCAATCATTTTTGCTCGTTTACAGAAAGTTAAAAACATATAAAATAAATATGACAACATGTTAATCTAGTATAACTTATCCTTATTACTTGGAAGTATGTCATTTTTTATTCAGACAAATTTATCAACAATTAAACAAGACAAACTATGCATTGAACAAAATGTAAAAACTGTACTTCATTTAACTATTTTTCCTTGGAACTGCAAGTCAGCATGTCTTTTATATTAATTCATTTTATATGCTGTAAGACTTGAAAGAAAAAATATTTTAAAAGAGAATTCCTACCATCAGTTTCCATTACATACCATTACGTAACTTATATCTCAATATTTCACGCTGAAATATTATGAAATTTGAAATTATGTAAATAAAATAATTTGTGGAAGTTAAACGATACTTAAATAAACATCAGTTTATCATATTTTGACAAAGAGGTTTTTTATCCTTATGTATAAAAGCTAACGCACTGCTTGTGTTTTTTCTATGACATTGATTTGTGTTATAAATATATTATTAAAATTATGTTCTAAGAAGAAAAACAGTAGCTTGTACTTATTTTATGATTTTAGCGTACTGATTCAACATTTACAAGCCACAGAATCAAATAAAACGGCAGGTTACAAAACAGTCGCTTCTGATTTTTTTGTATTGCACATATTAGTTGTGGTGTTTTACTTGGATCACGACAGAATACCACAATTTAGCATGTAGCATATGTCCGAAGCATTCCACTGTATCAAATGCCTGACTATTTATTTTACGATAATTTATGTTAAACATTAAGTTATTACAAAATATGTAGACAAACAAATCATTATCTGTTCACGTGTAACACAAAACTTTTTCAAGATAATCACTTACTATGTCAGATACTCCTAATTACGTAATTGATATGTTTGAAGTATTCACTGAACATTTGTCTAGTTAAACAGCTTATATATCAGATACGTGAGTAACTAACCGACCAACCGACTGACTTTGTTAATAACATACTTAACAGTTAGTAAAATATGCCATAATGGTCTTTAAAATGTAAATACAATTATCATGATTTATTTGAAGTGTGTACAGTCATAATTAACATTAATAAACTTATAGAAAGAAAAAGTTTACCAGTTATGTATCTTATATTTTTCTAACAAACACGAGAATGCGATGCGACAAAACTATGGAAGAGACCCTACAAGAAACAAATATTGAAAATAACTTACATCAAATGTTTGGCAACAAAAAGGACTTTTGCTGAAGCGATTGGAACCAGACCAACAATAATTGACTTTTAATTTGTTCTGGTTTGTTTTTAGAGGCAAACCAAAATCAAACGCTAATATCAATATATACAAGAAACAAATGTTGCGTGTTCAATATTTCCTTCAATATTTTTTATGAATTCAATACCACTTGACATACACGTCTGATGGGCTTTATTGAAAAGATTTGGATAAGGGGAAATGGTAACTTTAAAAACTAGCCGTAAATTATAAAAAAGCATATTTCTTCGTTTGCATTGTATAAATTATAATCCGTTACCAACTTTTAAGAAACGGCAACGTACGAGGGCTGTATCAGATGAATTTGAGTGTCTTGTTTCTTTTATACTACACGTATTGATGATTTTTTTTTTAGTTTATGTCATGAAATTCAGGACCGTGTTGTCGTTCCTTATATGTCTGTAAGTGTCACGAGCGTTTGTAAATTTGTTACCAAGATTAGACTAAACTGAATTAGAAGTTATCAAACAAATCGGTATTTATAAACAAGAGGGTCATAAAGGCCCTGAAGTCGCTCACCTGTATATAGGACCCCGGAGCGGGCAAGTTTAAACCCCAGGGCTTTTATTTAAACAAACTTGGAAGACACCCATAAGAAGATGTTTCATGACGTTAAGTTTTTACTTCACACATATAATGAAAAACAACAACCTCTGCACCCCCCAGAAGGTCCAATTTTAACCAAAGGGCTTTATTTGAACAAACTTGGTAGACACCCACAAGAAGATGTTTCATGTTTAACATGTCAAAAGAAGATTTTTTAAGTTTTTACTATACACATATAATTGATAACAATGACAACAGTTTTGACCCCAGGGCTTTTATTTGAACAAACTTTGTAGACACTTACTAGAAGATGTTTCATGCTTAATATCTAAACACTAGCTAATTTGGTTTTTTCAAAGAAGATTTTTTAAGTTTTTGCCATACACATATAAGGAAAATCAATCAATGACCCCCGGGGCGGGGCCAATTTTGACCTCAGGGCTTTTATTAGAACAAACTTTGTAGACACTCACTAGAAGATGTTTCATGCTTAATATCTAAACTCTAGCTATTTGGTTTTTTTCAAAGAAGATATTTTGAGCTTTTGCTATACACTTATTAGGATAATCAATGACCCCCGGGGCGGGGTCAATTTTGACCCTAGGGCTTTTATTTGAACAAACTTTGTAGACACCCATTAGAACATGTTCCATGCTAAATATCTTAGCTCTAGCTCTTTGAGCTCTTTAAAAGAAGATTTTTAAGTTTTTACTATAATTATGCATAAATTGAAAATAAATGACCCGCTGGGGCGGGGCCAATTTTGACCCCAGGGCTTTTATTTGAAAAACTTGGTAGACACTCACTAGAACATGTTTCATGCCAAACATCTAAGCTCTAGCTCTTTGGGGTTTTTTTTAAAAGAAGATATTTTAGGTTTTTTTCTTTCAGTTGCCATGGTAACCAGAATTCTGCATTGAATTAAATTCTGTGAACAATTTTTAAAGGTGACCAACAAAGGAACAATCCTGTGAAATTTGGATGCAATTAGCTCACTGGTTTATGAGGATATGTCATTTAAAGTAAAAGTTAACGAACGGACGGACGCCGGACAAACGGACGCCGGACAGACGCCGCACGAAAAGCGATCACAAAAGCTTACCCTGTCACTTTGTGACAGGTGAGCTTAAAATGATTGGCAATGCTATGTTACATTCGCCATAATAGTAATAACGTCTACGCGTTGCACTTTTATAACATAAATTATAATTTTATGGTATGAAACAAAATGTAATCAAGTATTTACTTACGATTTATTGATCGATTTATTGATTGATTTATTTTTTAATTTATTATTTTCTACTTTTGTATTTCTATTCATCTATTTATTCATTTATTTATCAATATTTAGATATCAGTTTCATGAAATTACATTAACACTTTTCAATTCATAAGCGTACACAATACAGAAAAATGTTTCATAATTTGTGCATTGAACTATATGAGACTACAATATGTAATTATAGTAATATCAACACAAATATCATACTATATATAAAATACAACCAATTTTAGATTGAAACTTTCTTTATTAAAACGCAATAGAAAAGAAAGAAAGAAGGAAACGAATTATCGTAGAAATAAATAAATTTAAAATATCTTATATACACTCAAAATAAGAACTGATTAGCAACTGAATCTGGAAATAAGTAAAACATGTAATAGTGGCGTGTTAAGGATATAAAAATCATGTTTTACAAATAAATTAGAAATGACGACAATGAAGATAATTAAAACATGTTTTGACACAAATTCTGATTTACGGTTGTCTAGTGAACAATAAAGTTTGTTGATTATCTTTGAATTTACTCATTGACAAGTATAATCATTTTATAGCCCTTAAATGACATCAGTTTATAATTAAGTTACATGGCAAGTAAATGGTTACTTTATCACTGTCATAAACAATATTTCCGGCAATAAACTTGTCAGCAGAAATCTAAACAACGTTTAAGTCATTTTTGAATTTAATTCTTTAGCAAAGAAATGATGAAATATGTCTTAACCTCGTAAACTTAGTTTTTAAATGCCGATTTCAGTCTTCCTTTTCCTGTCATATATAACTCACACGTGCAATTGCATTCCTACCACTTTGAAGCTATTGTGTTTCAGAAAACATTCATTATTGGAACTGGCACTTTGTTGAATAGTGTAAAAGACTCGGAAATATTTCTCAAAGTTAGCACAATTATTATGAAATCATACAGATTTCAGGGTTAATCAAATTCATGTTTTTACACGTACAAGTTTTCCACCGTGAAAATCATGCCGCTAAACTCATACAAATGAATCTTTTTTTATATATAAAATGAATTTTACGCATATTGTTTACTTTTTATTTCAAAACACACTGTGAGATAAAGTAAGCTAAACATAAACAGCCAGACCTATCTGAACCATTATTTTTAATCATTATACATTTTTACGGCTTTGACCAATAACATCTCGCTGACAAAGAGAGCTCAGAGTGGGAATAAAAAAACGATATTTTACTGTATAAACTTTCGTTCTATTATTCGGAGTTAAAAGTAAGAAGAGATATCAAAACGTCACAAACTAATTTATCGTTTATAAATCTATTTAAAGATTTTAATAAAAATAAAGTATGGATTGTAAAGCGGTTAAAAAAAATTTACCGAATACACTACAGGTAAATGAGGTAATATTATTACTTATTCTAGAACAGTAACTTCTAGCAACTGGTGAAATTATAAAACTGATAATGAGTGCGTTTCCAATTTGTTTGGCTACTGATAATAGTATTATACCAAACGTGTTGGTCAAGCAAACTCCAAATTGACAGACTGTTTTTAATAATACATGAGATTTGTTTTTCTTTGTATCTACACGGCCTCGACAATAAACAGGAATTGCCTTATTTAATATGAAAATTACGCGGATAACTGAAAGCCTAGTGTTAGGTAATAGGAAATCCTGGTGATTTTCTAATAAGCGATCACCCTAAGACATGTCTGTTTGTGCTAGCTAGTATTGTATTCGTTCCTGTATTTCACACATACATGTCATATAGGGTTCATGGATGATATGTTATTTGTATCATCCTTCTACTTGCTAAATGTTTCATTTTTTTTACTTTCCTTGATTTCCAATGATTTAATATGTATCACTGATATGACATCTGTAAAGCATGTTCAGCTAAATGGTTATTTTGGCATTCTTACAAGCGTAGACTTAGCAAGAGTTAATGATAACGTTAATAACTGGTCTCATAATAACTAAAATACGCTGCATCGTTTAAAACACATTTTGTAATACTCTAACGTTAGAGTTGAATCAATTGTAAAGAAGACATATGACATCCATGATTTTAATAGTAAAAACAATTGTCTCTATACACGTACGATTTTTTGTATGAGTTGAATGACAACTATAGAAGATTTTCTTTCCAGTCTGTTAAACACAAACACAGAAAAACAATTAATTGTTAACGCCAAATTGTATAATATTATTTTATTGATAGGACCAGATCAGCATTATATTTCAATAAGATGGTACAGTCAACTTAAAACAAATCAGTTCGTTTGTATATATGAATTTTCAAAAAGAAGCCTTCATCACCGATATATTTGCACCACCACTATAGCAGAGACATTTGACATCTCGATCTTCTTATATATTTGCACCGTAAAACGTATTTCTTCAAAGAATAAACATGCACAAGTCAGTCTAATTTTTCATGTTACTGGTATAGTTTCTCTTTATGTATCACAATAAAGATGTTGTTAAAAATACGATAGCATTTTATTGTCTTAAAAGGAAAACCATATAAGTAACCAGAACCTCTTACTAAATATTGAGAAATAAAATCTACATATTATCTAAGTTACTTTGTCTTCACATTTGAAAAAATCAGATAATTAATGTATTTTTCCAATGTTTTTAAATAAAGACTCATACATCCATACCAAAAGCTTACTTTTCATAAAAACCTACCAGTATGAACTAAAGACAATTTCTCTCATTTTGTATTGTTATAAAATTTTCAACAAATGTACTGAGGCATAGGAGGTGGACTTGCTGACATCATGTAATGGCAATTGGGAACACTCTATAAAATCACTCATGTATTTAATTATTCGAAGATGAAAGATGGAATGTGCTTTGTTCTAATTTTACCAGAGAATACGTTGCTATAAGACTTCATACAAACATATTATAAGGAAGGAATACTAACTGAATAAGCTTTCATTTTCAAGCTTTTTTAAACTGTATCAACATCAAAACTAAACACATCATTTCACAAATTCATCTATGAGCATTAATCCTAGTTTATGGTATGTTTTAAAACATGTCGGAAATTTACTAGATATCAGTGATCTGTCAAGAAAAATGTTTGAAAGCTATAAACACAAACAATTTTGAAGCCAATTTTTCTATAATAATTGTTTCAATCCTTTAAAAAAGGACATAACAACAACAACATTTAATGAATACATTTTTTACTATTCCATAGAAATGTGTCAGTGGGCCCAATTTAAGTCAAGCGCGTGCCTTGGTCGGGTAATCAATGATCAGATATGCATTATCCTTTAGATAAATGCTTTGGAAGAAAAACTCTTATCCAACATTGTTTAAAGGTTTGAAATATAAAGTATACAATTTATCAAATTTGCTATGCATGTTTTTGATAGGTGATTAAAATGAAATTTATCTGAAACCTCTAGCAAACAAAGTGCATTCGTGTCAAAGTACATTAATGTTGCGACAAGGATTTCATGCCACCCGTCAAGAAATAAAAATAGCTGTTATAACACGTCAATAAAATACCTAAATATATCTTAATCTAACGTTGCGAGGTGGATAAATAAAACAAGCTTACGCAATAAATAAATGACATTTCACATAAAACATTATTTTAAGAGGCAGAGTGTTGCATGAACATGATTTGTTATGCCAATAACGAGTTTGTTTCTCAATGGTTATTGCATGAGATTTTGTTTTGTTGCGTTAATAATACAATAACAGATGTTACAAATTATCAAGACAACAACTTTTCTGATAAGTTTTATATTGTCGTTGTTATCTGATATAAATTGTTTATATTAAAAGCAAACAATTTCAGAAAAATAATAAGATGAACGTATTCGTTTTGTAAGCATTTATATTATTTTTGAAAATAGATGCTACCTTTAACTGTCGGAAAGAAAACTAAATATTATTTGACGATCAATAAGATAAAATTGTTTATTATCAAATTGAAATACAATGTGCTTTGAAAAGAAAGTTAAAATCATTCTAAGCTACGCCCACGCCTTAAAACACAAAAATTAAAATAATAGCTAAGTAACAAAGTAAATATCACAAGGAAAATAATTAATAGTTTAAAGACATGCCTTCTAGTATTAAAAAACAAGCACATCATTTACAAATTTATGTGGCGTGTCTTTAAAAAGCAAGAATCATTCAAAGCATTTAGAATACTAACATCAAGTAAATCATATTAATTTTATTAAACTATCTTTCAGATGATTTTTTGCAGATTGAAAGTACGCTTAAACTTTACATGGGGGTATCTTTCAGATGATGTTTTGAGCATTGCAAGAGAAAGGTTGAATGTAATATACGCTTATAAGTTGCATGGGGGATTTACAGGATTAAAATTACGACCTATTGCTGCAGAAAAAACACAAGTACTTAAAAATGCATGCCTCCAGATAAGCAAAATTATTTCGTGAGAAAAAATGCACTGAGATTCTAAGAAAATTGAAAATATTCACAAATTCAATAGATAGTTTGCATGTTATGTACAATTGAAGTCGGATTTTGCAGTAATTATTATCGTTTATACTGCGTGTCATTGTAGTAATGGCTTTTTTGCATGTCCTGTCATAATTTTGTGGTATTTTTTTGTAGATTTTAAGTGCAGTTTGCAATGTGTTAATTACTATCATTATTAACATTTATTTATTTTATTTTTTTTGTATTTGTAATGTAACGTTTTTATGAAACTTAGGATAAATCCAGAGGCGTGCTGCTTAAGAATAAATTTGTATTTGCCGAATGTTTTAGGCTGGTTTTTGTTGGAACCTGCGTAATCACTTTTTTCTGTTTAATATGTGCTGTAGATGGCTGGCTCCATGGGACAAAAATATAAACCATTTGACGTTATCTCTTCATCTATTACATGTATTAAAGACTTAATTAATTGTCACAAAATTATATTTTGCGAGCCTCTTGCAAGCATAATGTTTTTAGCAGTCAACGTAGTCCAAACACATAGTAATGTAGGTACACGAGTAAAAACTTAAACTTATCACAGAATTATCACATACAACATAAGAACTATTTATAGTAACAAAGAATCAAATTATATCTAACTCGCTTGTAGTGCAATGCTAACATTTAACGCATCGGTTCGCTGTGTTTGTATAACGCAAGTAACGTCACGTCAAAATATAGGATCGTGCAATACTGATTTTACGGAGTTGCAAAAACGGCACGGCTCCGTGATGAAGAAAATTATGGTATGAGTAAGAAAGGACAACAGATGAAAATGTGTTAACGCTTATTACGAGGATCTATAGGATTTATCTGATCAAAATCTATATACCAGATATAACTATTTAAATATTCATGCTAGTAACAATTTGCCTAAATCAAAATTAATCAAAATGAGATCTAAGACACTCACAAGTGGAAAATAGACTTTTTCATAAAAAAGTAAACAATACAATGATATATATCTTCATCTTGATATAATTTCTAATACATTCTAAAGGGCGACAATGCCAGTATGTCCTTTAAAGCTTATCTTACTTTTAAGTCGGTCATTGAGATTTAATAGCTCTTAAGGTAACGTTTTTTCTTTCTGATGTATTTGCTGTGTTAAACCATTTTGATCATGTTCTGTTAAATTCAGTCATAATTGTGTGATGCCTTATATATTATGCATGATCACAGTAACTTGTTTTATTTTCACAATTTAAAACCATTGTAAATAACGGGAAACATCTTTTAGTTTTATTGAAAATAGAAATAAATAAAAAAATTTTAACGATTGAATTTTTATTTTTAGATAATTTCTAATACAATAGGGAATATAACATGAATTTGCTGATCTGGTAGTTTATCATACAAGCTGATATTATAAAGTGCTTTTTCTCAATATAATCATATTTAAATCACATTCAATCAACCAGAGCAGTACATTCATCAAATATTAATTTTCTTATTATACTATACTATTATATTTATATATTATTATATTTAAACCGTTCATTAAATGCAAAGCATAAAATTGGAACGGAACAAATTATTAGTTATTTTGTAAACACTTTGTAGGTCGAGTTATTGTAATCGTGCCATTATAAGCAATTAATAATATGACGTCATGGAGCGCGCAAATCTACCCGTCATTTAAATAAGAAGTTGAAACTGCAATTTAGTTATCAATTTTAATAAAAACACATTTAATAAGACCACGTCAAAATGTTAGATATAACACAAGTATACATATAACATGTATAACACAGACTAGTAAATAAATACAACGTGTTTCGAATTTTATTTTTCAAGATAAGTGATAACTATATGTTAAAAAGGAATAAAAATGATCAAAACTGAGTCAACTTAAAATGACTTATCTAATTTTTTGGATCACTTCATAACGAAATTTTAATCTATTTAATGTCATAAGTCATGTAAATGATGTAAATTTGATAGTATAAAATATGCGATTAAAATACGCTTTATTGACGATATTGTCATGTAAGAGGTAAGCAATAACTGATTGAAACATAAAAGATCCTGTAACACAATTTTTTCATGGTTTTATTTCAAAAATATGATCCTCAAATTAAGATTTGTCAATATTGTAAGTTCCAAAAAGCATTATTTATAATGATATTACCCAATTTAACATTTCATGTAAATAAAGGGAGGTAATAAGAAAGTTATTTTCTATAAATTCCAAGTCAAATTTTCCAATAAGAAATGAATTCATGCTATTAATTGATTACATATAATGTGCACAAATATTTGCAGTACACATTTTACATATTCTTGGATGTTTGAAAATTGTTTTATTTGCATAATTATATACATATATATTCTTTTGCAAGTGTGGTATACAGACAGCAACAATATCAATCACAAAACATACAGGATCTTTAATGCTTGTCTACACCAATATTTACAGTTTATCTGAAATTATTATTCAATTGTTAATCTTACAATCTGATGGTGTGTGGATTTAACAACATAATTATGCATTTGAAAGAAATCACATGTGTCTTAATGTAGCCTAAGCCATATATGTAGCTATTGTTCCAGAATGATTTGAGCTGCCAAATCTGCTACTACGGATATGTGATTTGTAGATCCTGTTTTTCCTTTGTTTAAAACGCAACATAAGTGCAAGCTCATTTCTAAAATATGCACCCGTGATACTGTATAAAAAGAAATTAACGCAATAGTTCATATAAAACACTGTTCTTGTAACATGTAACACTCCTCTCCAATAGTCAATGTCTTTGTGATTGAAAATATAGGCATCAGTGCTCAGAAATCTCGAAGACATAAAGTTTTTGAACCAGACTGCGGAATAGGGCAAATTGAACGCAATAAAGAAGAATGAAATCGCTAGCAGGATAAGCGTAAACTCAAGTCGTATCTTAGTTGTTTCCGCAAAAAGTTCACTATGGCGATAATTTCTTAAGTACAAAGTCCGCATAATCATTATATTCAGTATTGTTATGATGATAAAAGGGACAAGTGTTATAAGTAAAGCAAAAATTGAATCCAACACAAATGACTCAAAACTGTACATTGGATTTGAACTGCAAGTGATCCGTTCTCTCGCTATGTACTCGCCGCTAAGAATAGGTTTGTATAACACAAGAAGACCGCCAATGATCAACATTCCTATTAAGATCTTTTTTGACTTTCCTTTGAATGATTTAAGTGGGTAACAAACTCCTGTAAACCGTTCGATGGTGAAAACAACAATTATCCAAGTTGACATTACACGAGATATGTATGACAAAAACAAGAATACTTGACATGGTCCGTCTCTATTCAAAACAGTTAAAATAACATCGGCATCCGGATTTATATGGACAAGACCTCTTCGTAGCCATTCAATAAACACATAGAAGGTCAGGGTACAAATATCAGCTGCTGATAACGCCGCAAGATAAGAACTTGCAGACATTTTGCGCATGTTCTTTGAGGTGAAAACTGCTAGCGATAATCCGTTTCCTATAAGACCGATAACTAGTATAAATGGTGTGAAGTATGAGAATAAATTTAATCCGATTATATAAACTGATGGTTTCTGATATTCAAAGTTGCTTGGCAAATCAAAATCTAAGAAATCGTCAAAAGCTGGTGTACTGCAGTTCGAAAGCGTAGCGTCAGTAGAACTGTTTGAGTTATTCACTGGCATGAAATCATCTAATATACACGGCGGAGAAGTCATTTTGTTGAGCTGAAATGAGTAAAAGGAAACAAAAGTTAAATTATCACAGGGGCAAAGTGTAATAAATGATGAAATGTGTAATAACGTTCTTTTACTAAATTATCAACTTGCCTCTGCTTTAAGTATAATAAAAATTGTTAGAATACTCAACATATATAAATGTTAGTTATTTAAGTATATCAATGCAACAAAGCTGTGTACAAAAGCTCTGTTAATTCATATTCTCTGTACCTATGTTTACTACACATGTCAGACTAGACGTAACATAACACCTTACTGTTGTCTTCTCAAATAAGTAATACTAACTAAAAACAAGAGTTTCCCTCATTTGAAAAACAAATCATTTCTTTACAGTTTCTATATTAAAACGCTTTTAAGTCTACAATGTAAATAATCAAAATGTATATCATTGTTGTATAAATTCAAAATGAATTGATCCAGAAAATGGATATGTATGATTCCTGATCACAATTTAAAAAAGAAATACATTTATGTTGTTGGTAAATGTGAGATACATGTTTTTATATATCATTATATGTATATATCTATGTAAAGCAGATAATAAATTGTTCTACAACAATTTATTGTTATTCATCATATAAATTTTTCATACTAGTTTACTTATTAGAACCCGATCAACATATGTTTTCAAACACATTTTATAAAAATATCCAAAATGATGCATTCCAATTGTTTTTGTCAATATGTAAAATATTAATTTGAAATATACCCATTGTTAATTATTCCACTTTTTAATTCTTTAGTTATTATTTCTAAATATATCAGGTGTACTTTTTCTGATAAATATATTTCAAAATCACTGTTTCAGAAAAAGCAGAAAACTATTTTGGCACTTAGTTTAAGTATTTGACAAGTTTAAAGACCTTAATTGCATTTAACATAAATTGTATCGTTTATAGCTGTACTTAAAATATACTTACATAACTGTTGAAAAATGACGAATTGAATAAATCGTCCATAACTAAATTGAATTAAGGATAGCAAATCTCTAACATATCATCATTAAATGATAATAATCTGTTCACCCAAGATTAGACAAATAACCATGAGCCACTTTCTTCTTCCAAATTATGTAAAATACCTGAAATAAATAGGCCTAAAACTTAATTTATTGAAGCAAGTGAATACAATAATATTACTTTATTCATCTCGTTCAATAAATGCCGTATTGAATCAACCCTCGTTCAATATCCGCTTTATCATCTGTTTATTTTTCGGACAATCACTACGACAATTTGACATTAATTTATTATTATGCATTTTTATTTCACATAAAATATTGCGACGACACCAATCAAGTCCTAATTTGACGTATGGGAATGCAGAACAGTCGCACATAAACTTCCGATCAGTATCCATATGCAGATTTAATAAAAGAGTAACCTTTAATGATAAATCAAACATGACAGCAAAAACTCATAAACCGCCAACCACTTTCCCGTATGCGTTTGAGACTGTTATTAATTGTTAGCGTTTATAACTGGCACATGTTGCTTTTAAAAATCGTCATGGAGACACACAGTTAAACTTAAATATTCCATGATATTCAATTAAACTCGCAGATGATAAGTGTTGGAATAGGAACGGCTTTTATATCTAGTTAAAAAATGACCGAAATTTAAAGTAGGAATCATAATCCTGGTGCTGATAATTTTATCAATCGGTGAAAATGACCAAGGCGTGAAATATTTTTAACTATAATTTATACTATTTGATAATTAATGGAGACACACAATTTAACTAAAATAAACCATCACGTTAAATGCTAAATAGCTCTTAATGAATGATGAAATCGGAACGGTATTCATATCTAATGTAAATACAATCGAAATTAAAACGAGGAATCACAGTACTTGCGCGATTTATTTTCATCACCGGATTTTAGGTGCAACAAATAAGTTGAATTGATAACAAGTTATTTTGTGTATTTTATATGAACATGTGTGAGTTGTCAGCTATAAACTTTATTTTATCTTAACGGAGCTGCATTTTGATACAAAGCTGTATCAATTAAAATAGTTAACAAAATATTTTATTAAATGTATGACCGAAGTTAAATTTCTTTCTGTTCTTTTTAAATACATTTTTTTACAAGTGAGCATTACAATTAACATGATTACTAAGATATTAAATAAATTGTTAAATGCTAGTTTTCATTCGTCTGACACGAAAAGAAATGCACACTTTATAAATACATTAATTCTTGTGTATTTTATTTTATATTTTTTTACATTTTTTTACATATTTTTTTCACTTTTGTATTATTTTCAATTCTTATGCATCCGTTTGCAATTTGTTTTATCTTGGCATGTATTTAAAAAATAAAATAAAAAACCGTAAATATTATATATATTTTTTTAAATCCTATATGCATTTGAAAAAAAACTTCCGAATTCACTTATATTTTAAATGTCTATGTCCAATGGTTAAAACAAGTATCAGTCACATATATTTCTTACGCATAAACTGCATTTATAATGATCACTGAACAATTAACATTAAATTATCTGTGAGTTGAGTAAAATCTCATCCATAATTAAACTTCATTGTTACCTTCAAATATGTTATTCCAATTTGCCTGATATTTTCACATTAAATAGTGTAAGAATATTATTCTTACTTATTGCTTTATTTCCATTATTTCACAATAGACAACATGCTTATTACAGACTCCTTTACGCCAATGCGATATAGACTGTTCAGCAGAACTATTTGAAAAGTCTCAGAAGAGAATTGCGCTGTTGTAAAAGTGAATGTATCGGAAACTCTCAAATCCAAAGCAGTTATGTTTATTAACACAGTGAGATATGTAACGGAGGACTGATACAAGTAATATTAAGTTTTCTTTTGAAAAACAGTAAATAATTTGTATAAAACAATAGAACAACGTTTATTTTAGCAATTGATTTATTGTAGATCTAGTATACATTCAAATCTTCAAACCTTAAAATGTGAACCAACTTATATTTTATTACTTATATTTCAGAAATATTCATTTTTATTGTGTGTATCCCTCTTTCCGGATCTCTAGAACTATTGTTTAACAACGACAATTAATTTTATTTTAGTTCACATTAGTTTATTTTACTTAATAAAGTCTAGCATACAAACCCAATGCTGATTAGAGATAAAGTAAATTAAATTAGAAGGCCAACTGTGGCTAAACAAGCAAAACGAAGCGGGTAAAAGGTACATAAGTGTGTTATTAAACAGACGTATGTTTGTATAAACAACCTAAGAATATTTCAATCTGTGAGCTCCATAGATTGATGTTTGATCAGCAATCAAAGACTCTTATGCCAATGTTCTAAGGACTTGAAACATTACATCATTCATACATTACTTTCACAATGAACGCATACAATGTTCATGCATTTATTTACATCATTTAGTCAGGTTTATATCTGTCAAATCCTGTAAGATAATGAAATAATCAAATAACAATACAATAAAATAAACTGAGTTATTGTCCTACAGTTATGTCGCGGGTATTAATCAATTCCTCATCTTTTAAAATCTTGAGTCAAATATCCCTTAACAAAATGAAAAATGACAAAAACAACAATAAATTGAAAGCGTATAATATTTGCCAGCCTGTTAATTCAAATCATTGGAAGTACAATACCTTTCACGGCCTCTAGTTTGATAGTTTGAATTCAAGCTCCTTAATGACCAGAATAATGGCAAAAACAGTTGTTGTTTTTTTTTCTAAAAATCATAGATAAACACAGATTCTGAAAACCGCTGGTCGGAATCTTTTGAAGTTGCATTGTTTACCACGTTACTATATACAAAAGTCTTTATAAATAGGTCATTGTATTCTATATCATTACTTGAAAAATAGTTACATCATTGTTTTTTTCCTTTCTACATTCCTGGCATATACATTCGTGGCATATGAAACGACGGAATGAAAGTTTATACTTAATAATCAAACGAACACCCTATTAAAACTCATTTAAAGACAAAGTCATTATTCATTCGAACATCTTATCCTAAGTCAATATTAAATGACTTCATGCAATCAAAATGGAATAAAGACAAGATATACTTATGACTCTCAGTGTAGTGAAAAACAAACATTTATATAGCTTTTCAAGATTTTTTTATCTGTTATCAATCGACCAATAAATATATCTAAATGTTCCCTTAAATGATACAAACTTAATAAATGGATCGGTTTATTCCATTATTGCATTTACAGAAATACGAGGAAATGAATTTTAAATTGATCTCCTGATATAAATCAGTATATTTTCTTAAAGTATTGTTTTAGAACGGCAGGATCGTATTCAAATGTAAATGCACGATTTGCAAAGATTTTGTTTTTTATTTTAAAAAGCTTTTAACATTTTGAAACTTTTTTCTCCGTGACTTTAAATACGGTTTTATCATATTACCAAACATGTAGACGGTAAATTATAACCTTTAATTCTTCCATGATATTATTTTAACATATAGATCTAATTCATCCTTTTAGAGAAACATGTTTCATTAAAGAACCTGTATGTTTTGTGGTTGATATCATTAATGAGTGTGTACCACACTTGCAAAATAGGTATGTATATAGTTTTTTTTTCCCACGATGCCCAGAAGACCTTACATCATATGTTCCAATCCTTTACTGTTACAACAGTTACTACAGAAATTTCCAGTTAACAAATACGTGCGATATTTCAGTCTGCGTCCACGCAGTGATCATTAATGTCTCGTTACTTAATGACAGATAATAACTGTTTTGCAAACAGCGTCTTTGTAATTTTCTATCATTTAATATCTTAAATTATCAATATGTACACCCTGTGCTATCATTTTACATAGTAAATTATCCTTCTTCTGTAATAATATATGTCGCATTGAATAGACAGTTTTTCGTTTTTGCCGTTTAACATATTTTTTGTACTGTATGATGACAGTAACAGACAAAATTTTACACATACTTATTTCGAAACATTATTTATTTATGTTTTCATCAACAAAATACATAAATAACACTCAGGATTTAGTACAAAGTTAAAGCTTAATATATTGCACTCTCTCCGGTAAAAACATTTTTATAACTCATTTATTGATAAGTAACAACATAAGACAAAATTCTTCAAGTACAGTTCATTGCACATGCCTTAAATTCCTTTACAAGAATGATAACTCATACGAAAGTGATAACTTGCAAAAGATTCGGAAGAGTAACATGCCCAATGTGTAAGACATAATGCTTTTGTTAAAACTGATACTTTAATACTACTATCAAGCAACAAAACATGTGCGCGACTTGGTATACTGTAAACCATCAAGTGAAATATGTAAAAAAAGAAGGAAATTACATTGTTGGGCATACGTATTGACACATAACTAAGATAAATGCCAGCGCAATTTATACTGATATTGTTTCAAACGCTATTACTGTCATACAATGTAAACTCTAGCATTTTATATGAAGTCAGGTCACTTGATCTATGAATCATGTTATGTATAGAAAATTGTATATTATTAAGCTAATGTTGAATTACAACAAACCTGACCTGCAACATTTTTTATTCTGCCGTTCTTAAGAGACTCCGTTGGTGTTTTTTTCATTTAAAATTAGTCTATTATTTAGGTGTGTGATGTGACAACTTTAGTATCCGTGAAAAAAGATTACTACTCGGCTCTGTACAATAATAAGGACATGACGCCAAAGCACAGCCAAACGCTTGTTGAGATATTCATCAAAGAAGAGGAATGTCATTAAATTAGACAACTATAGTGTGAGTTTACATCACTGAATCAGATCCATGAAAAAAGTTGGAACAGGTATGTTTCCGGCATTTGCTACACCCAATAAAAGTTCTTCACAGTTAAATGCTTTGTCCCACAAGTATCAGATTATTGGAAACGCGAGAGCAGTTTAAGAAATACTTTCGTTTCAAGTATTTATAATATATTTTGTGTGTCAAAATGTGCGTTATACAATACACAGAAAACATAAATCACAAAAAACTGCAAACTATCCTATCTTTTATTATTTACAATTTCAAATTATCAACTTAAGCATTATTGTAATAATATTTAAATGTTTACCTGCATGATTTTTTCTATCTATCTCAATATTGTTAAGCTTTTGAATAAGGTAAAATATAATATAATTCTTTCCAGAGAAAGCGTTGTTTTCAAATTGATATCAGATTTGATATGGCTTTTGATAATGAAACATTACAGTAATATTGGGAGTGTAACAGACAGTTAACTTAATGCATATTATTAACGACTTTTGGACTCAACAGGAAATGGAAAATCAAATAATTAAAGTGTCTTTTCTTAACAAAACCTTCAATTCAAATTTAATTGAAAAGATTAGCGTACGAGTGCAAACAGATTATCTTGTTTTCTATGTTATAAATGCTTTTTATACTTGTTTGATATCGAATCTTCATATCGGTTAAGAAATGTGGGATGAAAAATGATTAAGGAATTGTATGTAGTACATGAACAATAGAAAGAAAAAATTTAAACAGCTTGCTGTTAGCTTAAAATAAAAAACAATCAAAATGGTTAGTTGTTTTTTTCTTGCAATTATATAATAACAACTGCCGGGGGAATACTGAACATCTTATCGTAATGATACACAATTTGGTAATGTGTTTCTCTTTCTTAAGGCGGTTTATGCTATTTAAATTAATGTAATATAATATCATTGGACTAGAGTGAGAAATAATGAAACAAGAAACAAAACTTATAAATATGTTATCAAAGCCTAATGCATTTTTTTGTCTTATTCCGTCATGAAAGAGAACGAAAAGCGGAAGTTTAATGTATTATATAATTCTTAGCGGGCATAATGCCAAAGTGTTTATAACAAAGGAAAATGAAGAATAAATATTTTTTTCAGGTATTCAGTTTTCATCGTTTTAAAAGGAAAAACTACCTTTGAATTGTTTGGCATATTTTGTTTTTTAAATTTGATGTAAATGCTTGATATTTTTTCTTAATTTTTCTTTCATAACGAAAAGTGCAAAGCTATTTAGAAAAACAAACACTTTTTTGCTTTAAATATGCACTTTTTGTAATTTCAAATGTAAAAGTTGCAATAGTTTAATTCACATAGTAGCTTTTTGCGTATAAACTTACAGTCCATAACAACCTTTCGAACATCAGAACAATATCATTTTCAATGTCGACTCTATAATTATTATTTTAAGCAATGTAACTTTTCGTCAGCATATTCATCATCAGCATCAATACAGAATCTTGACCGCGCTTAATTTTGATTAATTCTATAAACGTGCTTATGTTTCAAATAATGATAGAACGTGTTCAATTGACAAATGGAATGATCCCATTGTCATAGACTGAATGCATCAACCATATTTATTTAAGTACGTGCATACGTGCAAGTTTATGTTAGATAAAAAAGCTGTGATTTATATATTAAGAAAATTTAGCAAAAAAAACTATTTTCAAAAACACAACAATCATGGCATTACTTCAATGATAATTTTAGCATAATAATGGTACATCAAAAGGTATGTAAAAACCTTTTAAAGACATAAGAAGGGGGTTTAATCTTTTTTCTTGAACGTGCAGAAAAAAGGTATGACTAAAATTGGTCAACGTTACAAGTAGATCGTATACTTCATTATTTATCAAATGCTAGTGATGATTGTCAGGGCTGTTCAGAGAAAAAGTAAAGCTGAAATTGGTAAATAACTTAAATTTCAAAAGTAACGAAAAGCAAAAAAAAATCAATTCATTCAAATTACCAATCACTTAATATCGTCTCTAACTTTTTTGTTTCATTTTGACAGTCTAAAAATACACTTCCTACCAAATGCAACTGCTCTTGTTAACATTTGTACATATTTAAGTATCTTACAAGTATTAAGAGCCTAATGCTATATGATGACTTTAAAATCAAATCAGTCTGAAGAATAAGTGAACAAACCAGCGTTCGTAAGACAACAATATTCCATATTTTCCAAACTCATAGCCTCTTTGTAAATGTCTACATATCTGTCAACAATTAGTTATAGTCTTTAATATCCCAAAATAAGTTTTCTTTCTTATAAACAGATGTATGACTAATAAATCCAAACGGCTTCCCTCTGAATAAAACACAATTATTTCCCTCCTGTGAAAAACACAGCTTTTAAATATGGTGATCGCTTAAGTTACACAAAGCATGGTCAAATTTAAATTCGCTGTAAGTAACGGGAAATTCGGATGGTATGCCTTTTTCTTCTATTAGAATTATTAGAATTGTTTGTTTTTATGAATAACACAAGCGATCATCCAATTTTTTTTGAAAAGAATAAATAATACTATCGACATTTAACGTTGATTGTCGAACTTATTTTTTCTGCTTAAGTCTTCTTTTATTTATGAGAAATTCGACTAAGAATGAGGCTACCAGATTTGTATATCAATGTTGATATTGAGGAAATTTCATTTAAACTTGTTTCAAACATAAAATAAATGAAAATTTGTTTGTTTGTTGTGTAAGATGTCATTCTATTTTATCACGGGAACTTTAAAAGCAGTATTCTCACAAACAAACAAATATCTATCTATTTATATAAAGAGTGAATAATTGAAATAATGCAAAGTGTTTTTGATTACTCTGCCTTATCGTGATCTAAGAACATTATTCATCGCAGATAAGCTTCTATACACATCAGGCTCATATTTCTGTTTTGATATTTAAATCGAAATTATAAAACATATCTCTAGCGCAATAAAGTAAAAATCAAACAATTTCAAATCTCATTTAGGTGGCGTCACGAAAACTTGCGTTTATATATTTACCATCACAGACAATAATAGTATAACACGGCTGTTGTACTTCGTGTATAGATAGAAGGAATACACATAATAGAATAACGGAACAATAAAGGGCCAAAAATAAAAATAAATGAAATGTTTGTCACAAAAACGTGTTAAATATTATTATAGCTACAGAATTAGAAATGAGAAATTGACAAAATTATTGCTCCTCCTAGAATTCAAATTATCATGTGTTTATGAAAAACGTGCCGTTATGTTTTGCAATTAAAGGATATTTAGACTTTTTATTAGCTTCATTTATATGTGTATGATACTCCTTAAAACGTTGCATGTTTAAAGATTATCACATTTTAACTCAATATTATTGATGAAAGCCAGTTTGGACATTCAAGAAGACAGTCGTATTTAGCGACTTTTCAATAAAGATTTTCACACAAAAGTAATTTAAACAAAAATAAAGCAAACTTTGATCCACGACAGGAGTAAAATAACAAATTACGAATTTTGATTTAAAATGAAATTAAGGTGTTGCTTGCGCTTTAACACCCACTTTTATGTGCAAATATTTAAAGAAAATGAGACCTGCATTTTAATAGATATATAAAATGTAAGAAACATGATGCTTACATATTTTTCTATTGCGTTAAGTCTATAGTAGTTTCAATATATTTAATTGTCAAAACATCTTTCGTATAAGTATTTTATATATAGATAGATTGCATTCGATAGTATTTTAATTTAACGGTTTATAATACTTTTTTAATGAATACCAACGTCCTAGAAACGTATATTCCTTAGAAATGAGGTAGTGTGATAAGCAACATTTGTTCTGGTAAGCAGTCAAATAATGTACTTAATTAATGCAAGACATACACTTATAAATTAACATGGTAAAGGTATTTGTAAGGGAATCATTTATGAGAGTGTCTAACGGGTTAAGATTATTTAGCATGGTTTACTGTTCCCCCTATATCAGTCAATAATAAATTTCTACAAAAATGTATTATTGTCAATTACCTTGCATGTCCATATCATTTTAGCGTGCGAAATAGAAGTAGGTAATTTAACAGTTAATTGTCACAAGCTCCAATTAGATTTAACAAGAGCTCTTTCTGAATCTAGTGTATCAGATAAGATTTTGATTAGAATGCCTGATTAATATTTATAGTAATAATCAACTCATAATATACGAGTTATTGATGAAAACGTTTCTTCAATATTTCATATAAGTTAAATGATGTTTAAAGTAACGTGACGAGACGGTAAAATGAAAATACCATGCGACGGGCGACATTGAGGGTATTTTGGAACAAAAATGATCGAGGTCTTAAGGTCGTGATATTTTGCTGTTGAAAACACCCGAGATGCACCCCAGAACATGGTATTTTCTAGATAACAGTCAAGTTCGACCTGCCCTAACTGTTTGATTGCGTGAAAATATAGAAATAAGAGCTTCTTGGCTTCTTTTTATGGTGCATATTGATGACCGAATTTAATTTTTGTTATTGTTACCCTAAACATAAGAGCGAAACAGAAGTATGATTGATGTTCCTGGTTGGTTGAATTACCGCAGACATGAACAAAATATTGCTATTAAGAGTTACAGAGTGACGGCGCGTAAGCACTACGGTAGCAGTCGTTTGATAAGGATTTTCAAGATTTTTAATAGGTTGTCAAAAATATATTTTGATATTTTTTCTTAAGTGAAAACGATTAATTATTATTTTCTTTGGGACTTGCAATTGATAATATTTACAAGAATTGCGATACAGGAGCAAGTTAAGACAGGTTGTGCCTTATAGCACCAAATTACGTTCAGAAAAAATAAGATTTTAATGATAAAACGCAAAAAAATACTAAAGTTAACGGATATTTAACAATATGCAAAAGAGACTCAACTGTGATTTAACAGTTCAGTTTTTTTTCTTTATATATGAAAGGAGAAGAGCACTGTTTTCAGTGCAATTTTTAAATCATCATTGAAAATGTACTGGATACGGTTGAAGAAAGGAAAGAGCACAGCAATAATTCCAAGCTATGCAATAAAAAATATATTACACTAATGATTTAAAAATATATGATATAAGGTTTTTTACAAACACAAAGGATGCATTCATGGGATGAAAATATTCAAATAAACGTATACTCACAATGTTATAAATTTAAACTTTTGTTTTCATTCACGCTTTATACAAACACAGAAAAAAACATTCATGAGATAATTTATCGAAAGAATGTATACTCACAATATATATTTAAACATTTGATTTCATTCTGCCATGTTCTAATCCTACATCCTTGCATACAAAAGACATATATGTTCCTTTCTTTTTTCCCTTGTTTTCGCTATAAGACACTCACTAAAATACAAATATCAGGTTGAAACAGACTGTAGTTTATTAGCGAAACACTGCTGCTATAGCAATTGATATCGGAAATTCCGTAAGATACATTCACAGTGTGTTCAAACATCTGACATTTGTGCCTATGACAGGACATTCAATTGTATACTACTTTATTATTTTGAAAGACTCTAAAAACATATCGTTTAAGATAAACATATATATACGAAGGTTTTAAGCGCTAAAACAGATATGGGAGTTACACAATTTATTTTTGCAACTTAAGAGTCCAAAATGCTGTCGAGGTTATCAAACAAATAAATTTATCAAATTAATCAAAGATTTACACTTTAACAGATGGTTTATTTTTATTTTAAAAAATTGAATGATTAAGATAGAAATTACAAGTTTCAAACTTGAAAAATTAATACCGTTATTCACATCCGATACACTATTGAGCGTTACTTAATAGTTGCTTTGCGTACAAAAAAAACAATATTTTACAGACTGGTCTTACTTAAAGCACAGCATTTTCAAATGTTTGTATGTTTACTTGTCACTGTAAGATGAACCCTAATGGAACATATTTACATCATAATCTGATTATGTTGTTATCATACCAGAGTTATCAAAATTGCCAATTAAAGTTCATATCTTGTTATAAAAGTTTATGTTTAAAACCTAAAATTCCTTAAGTACGGTCAGGAATTTTACATGGTTATTAGGTTGCAGCATTTTTGCTGACTGTCACAAACATTCCAAATCCCAGAAATAATATAAAGGATATATGTTAGGTGATGGACTGGTGCAGTATAATAATAAACGAGATAATAAATCACATGTGGTAACTGCAGTAACACGAGCATATGATAAAGGTTTCCTGGATGGTTGTAGAAACAATCACAAATGCTATCATTGAAAAAATGTAGTAAATTATTTGACTTTGTTCACCTGTGTATCGTAAAAACATTAGCAGCCATATGTTGTTGTATTGATAGATGTTTATGTTTTTATTGCTTAAAGCAATTTCGGAACATAATTTTATCATGATAATAAAGCGGCATGTCTATTGTGTTTACCTAAGGTAATAGAAAAATATGTATATGGCCGTAGGCATAAATATATTTTTGCAGAATACTCACTGTTTGCGTTATAAACAACAAATAATGTAGTATATTTTAAGATCCTGTGTGTAGTAATTACCATTGTTTCCACATTTAAGTGAAATTTTATATATGTATATAATTTTGCTTCTAAAATATGTACCGCAAATCTTTAATTATCAAAATATATGCATTCATGTTTGTATTTGAAAAATTTACATAGACTTTATAGAAAATAAATTTCTAATTACCTCCCTTTATTAACATTAAATGTAAATTCGGTAATAATAATAATGTTTTGTTTGGAACAGAAAGAAATTGTAAATAATTTGAACATTATATTTATGATATAAAACCATTAAAAATGAGTCACAGGATTTTTAATTCAATACGTAGATGGAAGATGGAGGAACATTGTTTCTGCAGAAAGAAGACAAAACAGGCCATCAACAATACCCCTGTTTGGCATAAAATAAAAAAGACACATTTGATAATGATATTTCATTCAATCATAAATTACAAAGTAAATATGTTGTTTGTAACAAAAATCTGTTACTGTCGTACAGTAAAGATTGGCTAAAATCTAACAAATATTTTTTTGTTTCTATCTCCTGATTTATCTTTATAGCATTTAGATACATTTATAAAGTAGTAGAATAGCTCTTAACTACCAAATATAGTGTCAATAATTATGTCCTAATATATTTTTAAAATCCTTGACAAAAATCTTTTATATAATTATGCAATTCTTGTATACACTATTGTTTCATATGTCTTGTATATAAATATACGTATAAGTTTAGCTAAGAAATAATATCAACTCATTTGAATACATTTTATGACATTTTATGAAAGGATATCAAACTATTTCTTGTAGAAATATTGTTACAGTAGTAACATTTCGAACCAGTAAATTATGTTATTTCCATAACATAATATTAGAATCTCAAACTAGTTTTACGAAAGAATGTCTCATGGTTTTATATGTTTGGCATATTTTACATATAAATAAACCGAATAACCTGTCCTTAAATCTTAAATACCATATGCGCAGCTGTATATTTTTCCGCTTTTCAATTAATATGTGCGTGCGCCATTGGCTTCTATCGTGAACTTTAAACGTATTTTTTTCGAACCGGTATTTTGGAAATATTAGAAACAAGGAATAAAAAACAAAAAGGTAAACCATAAACAATTTGAATCAATACTGATGAAAACAACAAATCTGATATTGCTAATATAAAAAAATTATTTAAACTGAAACTGTTTGCAGGTTGCGGGTTGAAAAGATTACAAGTTTTGAAATGCGTTTTATAAAACCAGCTGTGCCCATGCTTTGGTGTTGTCAATGACATGTCCATAAAAACAGCCATAAAACTTTCTGTTCACATCCCGGCTTTTGATAAAATCGTTGATCTGAAAACTTGATGAAATGTAATTGTATACAAGTGCCAATAAACTGACAGTTTATATTATTGTGTACATACTATGTGGAAAAGGCTTTGTCGGATCTGAGAAAATTAATTACGTATTTGCCCTGATTCAAACATCCTCTTTACAAATTAAGACTGACAAAGTATATCCTTAAATATAATGTCAATAAAACAGAATACAATCTCATTTATATTTAAAGTTCAAAGACAGACATAGTTTATGTTGTAAGAACAAGTTTGACATTTTCAATTTTGTATAACGAAATTGATGTTTACTTTTAACTCCTTCGCACGTACAGATATCTGAAAAATTTATATTAAAACATAAATATTCTTTATATGCTTATCTCTTTAGAAATAGTGACGGTGTCTAAATGTCAGATTTCAAGAAAATGTTATATTGCGTTGATGGAATCATGAAAATAATTAAGAATTTAAAAGCTGAACTAGATGTGGTATCGAACAAATTGATAAATAGACAATGAGAAGGAAAAGACATTCTTACCGCTACAAACTTACTAATGGTCAAGCAAATATATAACAACAACAACTCTTCATATTACATTTGGACGAAAAATCTATATTGACAAAAAATGCAATAAAATAAATTACATAGGAATGACTCAAGGAATATACAGGAAATGTAGCTCAGATCAAGTACTACAGTAACTACATCACTGCTCGGAAGTAAAAAAAATGTTTATCGGAGCACTGTATCATTCTCGGCTACAGCATATTCCTACTAGAAACAGTGTTAATTAAATGAGTAAATTATAACAATGTTTAATAAACATAATATACTTATTTGTGCTAAACAGCATATTTCTTATAATCTATGTTACTTATAGCTAAATGAATGTATAGGTCTGTCAATTTTGCATGTTAATTTTACAGTTATTCAACAAACCATACAGATACAAACCAAATAATAAAATGTGTATTTTTATAACTTCCTATTTCTGCCGAATTGAACGCAACAGTAACAAGGCAAATTGATTTAAAACAAAACAAAAGAGGAATAAAATGTAATAAAACGAGACACATTGACAAAATGAAACGGCCTATGATTGAGAATAAATGGTTATTTAATCATTTTTCTGACTTCATATTAGCTTAAAGTACAAACATTATTAGATGTGAAGCTATTTTTGAATGTCAAACGTGATAAGAAAATTATTCTACGAAATAAACACATATGATTGCGAAGTTTTATTACACAATCTAAATAAAAAGCATATATAAATGGTTCAAGAATTCGTCATCATTTCATATAAAGTTTCCATTTAAAAGCATATTCTTTCATTAATAGGCGTTGTGAATATGTTGTATTCCTTGCCCCTCGCTGATAATATCGCCGTAATTAAAACCAAATGTAACATGTTTGGACTTTTCAAACAATAATAAATCTTAGATTTAATGACAGTTTGTAGTCTTGAACTTAATAAAGGTTCAGTCCAAGCTGTGATTAAGAATATTAAAATGAAATGAAAAGCATCAATGTTTGTGCTATTATAATACATTGTATTAAAAATCAAGTGTCCTGGACGAGTCGTAAAATTTATTTTAAAAAGAAATCATTTTAAATTATCAATAAAGAACCAGGGTGCGTTTGATAGAAAATCCTATGTCTAAAACATCAGGCTAAAATTAACAAAAGTTCTTAGTTGGTTGCACACATTGAAATATTTTTTTAGTTTTATCTTAACATTGCAAATAGGACTTTTCTTGTGTAGCCGAGTTTTTCACTAATGACTTATAAGGTCCTAAGTATTTTTATAAACGCACCACTGACTTTAACACAATAATAGGCATACACATAAACAGTATTATTATGAAAGGCAGATTAATTAAAATGATTATAATAACAATATTATTACAAAATATAAAAAAATAAAACCAATATTTAAAATTTGTTTTAACGGCTTTGCGTGTCATGGAATGACAAAATGTTGTTTATTTAATAAAATTTAGAAGTCATTATATGATGCGCCAAGACACAAATTCCCATTTGAGAGATCATAAACAACGGCACAGGATCATTATAATATCATGCAATAAAACCGAGATAATACCAGGAAATATAAGTGAGACAACAGACAATTTTATTTTTGTATATATACACATTGCCAATAAAATAAATAAACATGATATGCCATCGGCGATCGTACTGACTATTTTTCAAATAAATCTTTGTTTAACTAAGTACCATTTTTATGCTTTACTATGCGTTTTTATCACTTTAGGTAAACTCGTGTAATAAATTTAATACGAAAATACATAGATATAAGATCTCTAAACTAAGTTTCTAATAAACGTTACAATGTGTTTGTAATAAATAATAAGATTTACTTCCAAATGTATTCATTTAAAAATTGAATTCTTGTTTTTTCCTTAGACACTTAAACTCAGAGTTATGGCCCTTGATTAGAAATGCACTATGCATATAGAAAAATATTTGTTTCCGCGCAACTTCTCTGCAACCACTGTTTGGAATTCAATGAAACTTTATGGGAACCTTCAATACTAAGATGAGATATGTATATTGTCACCTTGTTCCGGTCAGATACTTTAAGTCAGAGCTATGGCCCTCGATTAGTTATGCAAAATGCATATAGAGCAATTATAATTTCCATGATACATTTTATGTAACTACAGGCTGAAATTCAACAAGACTTTGTGGGAATCATCTATAGCAAGAGAAGATGCGCATATAGTCGGTTTGTTCCAGTCAGACCCTTTAAAAACTCAGAGTTATTTCCCTTGATAAGTCATGCAGTATGTACATACGCAGAGCAAAAACCGTTTCCGCACTACTTCAATGCTACTACTTGCCTGAATTCATTGAAACTTTATGGGAACCTTCAATACCAAGAAGAGATGCTCATATCATCACCTTGTTCAAGTCAGAACCTTAAACTCAGATGGGTTATTTTGGCACTTGATTAGTTATGCAGTATGCATATAGAACAAAAATCGTTTCCGCGCTACTTCTCTGCAACTACTGGCTGGAACTATACGAAACTTTATGGGAATAATTAATATCAAGAGGAGATGCACATATCGTCGGCTTGTTCCAGTCAGACCCTTAAACTCAGAGTTTTGGCCATTGATTAGTTATGCAGTATGCATAAAGAATAATAACAATTCTTTACAATCATGCTTGAGATATCGAGACAATACAAAACAAACTTAGCTTTGACATATCAAACATATTGCTTTCAGATGCATGCATTAAATATTCAGTGTAGAAGATGAAATCAACCATCTTATTATAAAGTCAGCTATGAACATATGATGTTATTAACAGACTGGATGGTTCGGGCGTAAGTATAAATCATTTGTTAAAACGTAAATACATATTTCATTATGATCAACCTTAAGCAAAAACGTAACAACATATGGTTATTAGATAGATGTCTTAATTTGCACAAATATTCCAAACATATTGCCTCGTAAATTTATTCATAACAATAACATGAATAATTAGTTGAGAATGACATTCAATTATTTGTATCTAAAATATGATTTCGTAAATGTTAACAATTTACTCCATGAAATATAAAACATTAAACAATAATATGGAAATATTTAAAGACTATTAAAAATTAAATGCAACGTAGAAAAAGATTTATACTCTCAAAGGAAATCAACTCAAAGTCATAACAAATTTGTTTTATTACTTCTGTCTTTTAAAATCTGATCTAACAATTATAATTATAGTAGCTTTGGATAAACTACATTCAAAAAAAGATATTTCTCTAACTCTTCATTCATATCATCGATACCATCTACACCTTCTGCATAATTTGTGGATTTGAATTTGCATTAGAACATGCAGGTGGTCAGGATTAAACGTTTACTAGATGAATTATGATTATAAACATTCCATTCCAACAAAAACTAGATCATCAAATAATAAGAACCCACATATCAGCTGCTAAAAGACAAAAAATAAATTGAATGAATCTATCGCACGAAAATTATACTTATTAAAATATTTAGAGCATTAATTATGTATCATGTTAATGAAAAGGAACACTCTTACTAGTTAATATATCATGATGATTAAAATAAAATTTCTAACTCGTCCATAGTTTACCAGGTTTGCATGATGGATAGTGAGATATTATTCAAACCTGTTGTACATAAAAGAAACTCGCTAGGGAAGGGAATCAAGAAGTCACAGAAGTATCAGAAGAATAGACTTTCTATCGAACAGCACTTGATATGATACCAGAGCAGACAATAATACCGATGCAACTTCATGATGAACTAGTATTGTGGGTTTTAACAATTCCGAATCAGCACGTAGGATATAAATGATAACTCGATCCATGAGAATTTGAATCTTACTGGAAAATGCAGGATTGAAGGTCATGAATAATATATTGACTATCTTGAAAAAGTCCAAAGTTAAAGCAGATAGAGAGGATTTCACGAAAGTCGTAAACAAAGTAGTAACAAATCTCAATTCTTTTGATACCGCACCCAATGATAATTTGTATTGTCTTACGACTTGAAAACATCGTACTTTAGAAACACGCAAAGACTTTGTTTATTGATTTGCCATTGGTGAAAAATAAAAGTCATAATTTATCAATCGCTGCTTTACATATAAAAGTGAAAGTCACTTAGATTATTTAATATTAGGAAGAAACTAAAAAGGCGTCAAGAATTGGCAGCAGACACTATAGTTGCCAACCTTAAAGAGTATGATTGCCGACATATAGAGGCCGTGACCAGTAATCAAAAGATAATCGGATAAATATAGCCTTGCTGACACGGCTAGCGCTTCGGCTCATTTATTCTCATTCAGACCTTATTCCCACGTATATCCCGTCGACATTTTGTCATTGTAGAACTTGACTATTCAAGAGTCAGTTCTAATTGTTAAACAGGTTTTTCACAAAACTTTTGTTTGAAATACTATGCTAATCCAATACGAGGACAATATTTTAAATTTAATATCATGGAGAATATTCTGAAGGTTCACTTAAATGTAATAGATTGAGGACATTGAAAAAGGTATGATTTTTATGATAAACTACATTCCAGATATAGAAATCAATTTATTAATAAATGAAACCAATTTATGGGAAAGCCTGTTTCGATAAAGTTAAATGTTCTCGAAATAGGTGCAACTTACTTCTGTGTGAGTACAAATTGTATGTAATACTATGTTATTGAAACGGCGTGAACTTTGAAAGATATAAAACAATGTTTTAAACAAGATCTTTGTTACGTTTTAAACTAGGTAAAGTAACATGTGTATTCGATATATTGATAACAATATTTGATATTGATCTACGCTTTAATTACAAATATGATATTGATCAATAGATGTGCGAGTATACTAAAATTTGATATAAAATTAGCATTTCCTTATTTGATCTTGAGCATGGCCGTTAATAATACTCATTTTGTAATTAAATCAACCAAAGCAGAAACTCAATTATAACATAGCATTGTAATCAACAAGGAAGAGCGGCATTCAGTGAACACATCCCCATATTATACCGAATGATACTCAAAAACAGAATAGGGCATAAATGTTAAGCACAAGAGTATTATTTAAATTACTCAAAATATCTTTTGGGAAATTAAGTGGTCCATGAAAGAATAGTCTATACTTTGTTTTAGATGTTTTCATTATTATTTAATGTTAATACTTTTAATTATTAATTTCAAACATTAGCCATAAAATAGCATATTTAAATAAACACAATGAATATAGATTTATTAATTTAATGTATTAACACACTTGACATCTAACAGTAGCGCACTATTTTTGATGTTTAATTACTTTGATGTTGATGACTAAAGTTTCAGGCCTTATATTGCACAGTAACGAATTCAGGGTTGCTTCCCTTATATGTATACAAAATGGAAAAAAAAACAGAATCCCTAAAGAAAGCTCAAAACTGAAAAGTTGTAGGCTCGGTTTGATTGAGCCTGTCCTTGGACAGTACTTGAAAGTGTAAGTTACCACCCACGTCCCCTTAGCACCGCCTTAAGCATAATTCAACATTCAAACATGAAAATGGTGAAATTTTGAATTTAATAACATCCGCAGATGTGTTCATACGGCAGTTATCATGGAACCTTCTACAAAACCCACCCACTAGAATTAACAGCAAGTATTCCATTGGAAACTTTTCTTTTCTCACAATGGAATTGTTGTATTGTTTTTTCTTACGCTTCGATTATAAAAATAAAATCAGACTTTACAACTGTATGTAGTTGTTTTGATGAAGTTTGACGATTTTATTTTGTTTACCCTATCATTTAGATTTTTCTCTTCATGTATTTTCTAACTAGTTGGATTATTTGAAAAACATACCATCAACTTTTTAGTAAGTCAGAATAGCAAAAATAACACTTTGTTATTGACCACAATATGAACAATACAGTAATAAACCGAATTTCGGTTGCCTTCAGACTCACCTGCTTAGCTTTGTTTCAAGAGAGATGTAAATTTTTCGTGACTCTTTGGAAAAATAAATTGTGCATTGAATGATTTGTCGTCCATCTTTCTTCAATCAAAGACGTTGGCAGAATTTTTGGAGAAAGGTTTTATTGCTAGATAATCTGGAAACGCCAATTTGGTTAATTTCCCACGGCTATATAATGGCTAATTTTATCTTAAAAAATAAACGATGATATCTATATGATTAGGGATCTTTCAATATATTTCATTATACTAAGAACACAATTTTATCCATTCATATTCGCGGTGTTATCAACAATTTTTGTAGTATTTATGTATCAATATATACATAAATAAGCACTGCTGCTGTTCAGTTCTAGACGTTAAGATTAACAAAAATGATATATTTATTAATATCTGATTCTAACATCATCAATACATTGTCTTAAAATAGCTTATATAAAACGATACTGCTTTACAATGAAATAAATGTTAATTCAATTACTTCTAATCATAACGAAAACACGCATTTGGTGCTAGAATAAAAGATCTAAGCTTCAATATTTATGCACATTAAATATGAATTATTAGCTGCTGAGAGATACTGAATTTTTTTTATTCTCATTACAAAACCCCTTCATCAGTTTTATCAGATTCGATCTGCTGCACGGATTATACATCAGATGCTAAAAATAATTTATTCCAATTCCCCTTGAGAGCCTTGGGCATAAATAATTTTTATGAAAAGTTAGATTTAGTTTGTAAGTATCACGGAAATACAGATCTGATTGAAGAACTTAAAAGAAAAATTTGATTATTCTAGATAGTGTTAGAAAAAAAAGCAATGAAGTAAAAGTATTTTAAACTTAGAATGCAATTCATTATTTGTATATTTGTAAACGTTATACATTACTTTAGACCACCGTTATGATGATAAAATCATAAACATTATGTTTTATGATATATGATTATATTTTTGCAGTACATTATTTAACTAAGACACATTAAGAAGTAAATAAAGCATAATTCTAAAATGTAATAATGATTCATAAAAGGAATATACATGGCATTAATGATGACTTTTGTTTAGAAAGATCGAGATAAATTATTCTTTAAAGAATGCCCAAAACGGCAAAATTGAACTTTTTCAAACACGATTCTGAATGACAACAGTTTGTAAATCTGTTTCTCTCCCAATTGAAGAACGTACAGATGATGTACTTGCATATGCATATGCTGTTAAACAAATAAATTTCCCATTTCAGATAATAAAGCTTATCACATGACATTAAAAAGCGTTAAAAGACAAAATGGAATTCAGCATTAACCAAATGTATTTACAGCCACAATATTCTTAAAATGCAGAATTTGTATATTCACATGTAAATCAAACACACGAGGAATTTAAATGAGTAGCAAACGAGTGGTTTCTGTTCTAATATACTACCAAAACAACCCCTGTCTATCTGAAGATTGAAATATAATGCAAAAAAGCCAATAAAGTAGGTGAAGTCAGACAACCAAAACAACTGGGAAACTGACAATGTTCCATAGCTATACTTTAATTTATTGTTTCTTAGTTATAGCTATTTAAATGAGTATTGCAGTTACAGAAGATAAATGCGGTACAAACTGTAACATGATTTCACCAGCGTTGAATATAGCATCTTTGGTCAATGGAAACAATCTGTATAAGACTGTAGCGATAAAAAATCACTGAAGAAACCATATATGATTTTAGTTCAATAGCTTATTCATTGTAATAGGGTATCTTCATAGATAGGTATAATAGATTTTATTGTTCTTTGGTCTTCGTCTGTCAATATTTTCTGTCAATATTGTCTAAAATAATTTATAGTTTACATTCTAATTCTTCTATTTGCTTAATCTCGAATTACAAATATTGATTATCTAAATCGAACATGTTCTAACTTTAACATAGATAAGGTTGAATAACGAAAACTATATCTGGTCATAAGCCAGATCCAATAATATTTTGTAATTATTTCCCTTTGTTTTTTAGTAATAAGAAAAATTAAAGTGATTTATCGTTCTGCATGGAAATCAAGAAATCATACTTTTTACTGTTATTGTTATGATACATTACACTTGTCTTTTCGTGAGAGGAACAATTTTAGTAATTTTTGAGACTTAATGTGCCTTTTAAGAAAGAGCATAACTATCAATAATGACTATTTGACTCAATTGACACAAATTGCAAGTATATCAAATGAAACATGTTAAGTTATTCAAAATAAAATTAATGATTATTTGTCAAATGTATGTAAATTTAGATACAAACACATATTATTAGACTTATCTATTGTATAGATTTGCCTGTCAGTTTTTTGTGTTTAATCTGCATTTTATTAGTTCAAAAGAACCGTTGACATGTTCCTTCTGTGAAATTAACATAAATAAAAGCGTGCATGTTTGCCTTAAGTATACTGACATATTAGAGATTTGTCTATTTCTTGGTTAAAAGACAGATGTTTGAAATAACGATACTGTTCATTCCAAACATAAGGTAGGTTCATCAAAACAATATCGTGTCATTTTTATTTAGATTAATTGGATTTACAGCAAACGTTTACACTTTAAACAGCTGAAATTTGTTCATTGTGTTCTTCTGTCTATTCTCAGGGAATATGCTTCACTATAACTGAATTGTATCATTTTTTTCAAGTGCAGTTTGAAACAACAAAGATAGTACATTAGAAAAGAGAAATAACGAGTTCGTGTTTAAATCTGAAATGATTTGTGCCGGGTGATTCGTCATTTACAATCTTTTTTCCGTATATTACACAATGGTTTTGATTGATAACATGTCAAGTTTATCTTGGTAAATCATTTTATTTATTCATTGTTTCCAACATTTGTTCTCAGAAAGTGTTTGGTTGCTATGTTTTTCAATTCGTTAAACGTTTGTATTTCAAAGTTTTAAAAATCTTCAAATATTATTTAACATCTTTAAACTCTAGTAAAACAAAATAAAAAAAACTACCATCAGTTATTTAAATTCAGAAAGAGATAACAATTTAATAATACTACAAAAAGAAATGAAACTTTGACAAATTTAGGAAGGATATTCAACTTCAAAAGATACAACTCTTATGTCATGAAATCTTAGTATCTAATTTGAAAACCGACTCCATTGGTATTAAAATCTGGTAAATAAAAAATAAATTTCTTTTGAATTTTGATTTGAAAATTATCTAGAATGATAGTAAATGGTCTAACTAGAAAATTAAATCCAAACACCTACATCTTGAATTTAGGGATTAGCCCTGTACAGACATTTGAAGCGTTGTCAACGGGATGTCACAATAAATTTACACAGTCAACGTTTTCAAAATGTGCTATTCTCAAAATGTTAGTGCAAACGGCTGATGGAACAGTCTTTAAAGGATGCTTGGGCGAATATGTATTATGCCACTATGGCCAACAGTTAAAACATAATTATCGCGTTAACTATCAGACTAACAATTTAGTTGTTCGTGTTAATACGATAAACATATATTTACCAGACTAACTTGATATTTTTTCTGTTATATAGATTAATAACATATCTTACTTAAAGATAACACAACATTTAAAAAAGCACAGAACTAGTTAAAATTTATAACAATTATTCCTTTTAATACTGTGTATAAAATTTATTTATAAACAGTTATTTATTTGATACGAAAATATTTCAAACAAATTTTGAATTCCTAATTAAGTTTGCAGTCAATGTTATGGGCTTCTTTTTAGATAATAGTAAAGGATAGTAGTACACATTTAGCGATATAATAATTGTCAACAAGATCCGTTGTTAGAATATCAATGACATTATCAACTTCTCAGAAACTTAAACTAAATAAAGCAGACACCATCAGACTGTTTACTGTGCATCTATTTCTGTAACTTGTAATAAATGATGAGGATTTAAATTTAATTGTTAGCAAACTGTATAATAGATACATTTGCAAGGTATTTATTGTGGCGTTTTGGACGTTCTTTAGAGATTTAATTCCTTTATTCTCTATTTCATAGGTATTGCTTGTTGTGAGGTATAAACTAATGTAAATGGATATTCACATTCCATTTCTACCCCTATAACGTCGTATAAATGTAAAGAAAAGACCGCAAAGTAATTCAATAAAAATCGATTTATATTGTATTATCAGAATAATAAATTGAAAGAAAGTGGGTCATGCGTGAAAGTTTAACAATACTTCAAGGAAAGCAGCAATACAGTTTTTTCCCGAACATCTTGTTTTCCTGTTTACATACAACATCCATCTGCATTAAATTACGTACACATTCTATGTAACAAATCTTTCAAGAAGCATCAATCATTTTATAAAAGATGACATAGAGTAACACTTTCAAACGGAAACGTCCTGGTGCCAATTCATAATGTTCTATAAAAAAATAAACTCCTACGTAGGAGATAAAAAAGTCTAATTAGGAGTTTGTAACTCCTACGTAGGACTTTTAAACTCCTACGTAGGACTTTGTAAGTCCTACGTAGGACTTTATAACTCTTACGTAGGAGATAAAAAAAGCCTAATTAGGAGTTTATAACTCCTACGTAGGACTTTTAAACTCCTACGTAGGACTTTATAACTCCTACGTAGGACTTTATAAGTCCTACGTAGGACTTTATAACTCCTACGTAGGATTTTATAACTCCTACGTAGGACTTTATAAGTCCTACGTAGGACTTTATAACTCCTACGTTGAATACATATCAAAGAACTGAAAGCACAAAGTTCGACGGACATGTATGCTAGAGTATAACCTAAGACAGCATATTATGTAGGAAAATAAATTATATGAGCCGCGCCATGACAAAACCAACATAGTGCATTTGCGACCAGCATGGATCCAGACCAGCCTGCGCATCCGCACAGTCTGATCAGGATCAATGCTGTTCGCTTACAAACCCTATTACAAGTAGAGAAACTGATAGCGAATAGCATGGATCCTGATCAGACTGCGCGGATGCGCAGGCTGGTCTGGATCCATGCTGGTCGCAAACCCACTATGTTGGTTTTGTCATGGCGTGGCCCATATGTGTCAAGTTGTAATTGTGGCAAGCCACTTTAGTAAATACCTTTAGTCTGTAGCCAGAGATGATTTTGTAATTCTCTGCATATACATGTATTAAACGATGATACTGTATTATGTACGTTTAGTTATATTTGTTATACACATGTACACAAAATGTATGGGTTAACCCCCCCCCCCCTGCCCCGTATAATCATTTGAAACGGCCGAAAATGAATAAATTGCTCGTTTTGTTCAGCTAGTTCGTATTGAAATCGTAATCATTAAAGCCTTTTAAAATTTTGATATATATGCTTGATGTCGAGTAAGTTTTATTCCAATAGCTGTAAAGCAATTTTTTTGGATACATTGCCAATGCTTACAGACACCTCACCCTAAGACACTGTACACTCTAGAAGCCTGTGACACTTTATTAAAAGATGAAGTGTTGCGGCATGGCCGTATGACTAGTAGCCTAATGATCGCTAGCCGCATGGGTTCAAACCCCGTTAGGCGCAAGCCGTTGTTTCCTTGAGCAAGAACTTTACACTCATTGCTAAGTACGTACTGGTTGGTTCCAGGAACGGATTCGAAAGTGTGTCTATAAGATTATAGCTTCCTACACAATCAAACTTAAATAAATTCTGTATGAACCAAAATGTCCTCTATATTTAAGGGGGGGGGGGGGTAAGTGTCTTGTTCCTTCGCCAATATACCGGTCCGGAATGTTGAGATTTGCATTTCTTAGAAAGTCATAAAGTCCTACGTAGGAGTTAAAAAGTCCTACGTAGGAGTTAAAAAGTCCTACGTTGGAGTTTAAAAGTCATACGTAGGAGTTAAAAAGTCCTACGTAGGACTTAAACTCATAATTACGCTTTTTTATCTCATACGTAGGAGTTTTAAAGTCCCACGTAGGAGTTATAAAGTCCTACGTAGGAGTTATAAAGTCTTACGTAGGATTTATAAAGTCCTACGTAGGAGTTTAAAAGTCCTACGTAGGAGTTATAAACACCTAATTAGGCTTTTTTATCTCCGACGAAGGAGTTATGAAGTCCTACGTAGGAGTTGAAAAGTCCTACGTAGGAGTTAAAAAATCCTACGTTGGACTTTAATCTCCTAATTAGGCTTTTTTATCTCCTACGTAGGAGTTATAAAGTCCTACGTAGGAGTTAAAAAGTCCTACGTATGAGTTAAAAAGTCGTACGTAGGAGTTTAAAAGTCCTACGTAGGAGTTTAAAAGTCCTAATTAGGCTTTTTTATCTCCTATGTAGGAGTTATAAAGTCCTACGTAGGAGTTATAAAGTCCTACGTAGGACTTTGTTAGTCCTACGTAGGAGTTATAAAGTCCTACGTAGGAGTTTAAAAGTCCTACGTATGAGTTACAAACTCCTAATTAGGCTTTTTTATCTCCTACGTAAGAGTTTATTTTTTTATAGAACATTATGAATTGGCACCAGGACGCTTCTGTACTTTCATGGGATTTTTTGTTGTTGTGCTGTTTGTTTATGTTTTTGTGGTTTTTTTCATATTGTTATTTTTGTCATTTTTGTCTGCTGTTTATTTGTAATACTTATAGAATACAAATAATGTATTTTGTCAGATACAGTCTTTTGATTTATTATTGTTGTTGTTTTGTCGTTTTTGTCGCGTTATGTTTTGTTATGTTTATAAATTATATTTCATCAGATGTAGTTTTATACACTTGAATCATGTGAGAACTGAGAATGTCGTCTGCTACTAGATAATATAAATATCGAAGTGATGATATGCAAGTGCTAGACTGTTTTATATAAATATGTTAACAGCTATGCAATGTACTGTTAGATGCAATAATCTTCTAAATTGTAGGATTACTCGAACACGTTATAGTGTTTTTATGACCAGACTATTTACATTCTTCGCATCAAGGAGTGACAGAGACAGCAATTTAGATATCAGTAGAGACATAAATGTACAGGATATGATCAATTCTCCAGAACCTCCTGTAGGGATTGTCATACAATATTTTCAAATTCATATTTTTATTTATCAGTTTTTTTTTATTTTCATTTATTTGCTTTTTTTGCCGAAGGCCATTTTAAACAGTTTGACTTCCTCTTAAACTTACAGAAGAAATGAATGTCACTATACATTACCAATTGAAATCTGGGAATCTTATTGACCGTTCTAAAATAAAATGTAAAATGCACAATGTCTTGATAAAATTCGAAAATACATAGCCAACAAGGGTGTTTGTAATTGATGTTAACCGTTGGCATTTAATATATTTCTTTACTATTAACATTATATACCTTCAGAGAGAGGTGGTACATATATCTGTAGAATATTAAATGACCGAGTCAGAAATTGGACCCATGTCTCTCGGTTTAGAGACATATAATAGCACGGCCACTTTCTATACCATTTCTTCCGAAGTGTCTTGGTCGAAAACAATGAGTCGTATAAATTATAAAACAGTTAGATGATCAATTGATATATTGTTTGTTGTTTTAAATAATCAAATTATTTGAATTAAATGATCATATATAAGAGATAATTTACATGATTTATCCATGTAATATAAAAGCTATTCAATGAGTGTAGATTCGATTATTAGTCTATTAAACGAGTTGTATAAAATCATATAATGCGAGCCTCTGACGAGCATAATGTTGTTGTATTCAACGAGTTCAGTAAAATCAGTATTGATTATAGAAGAGTATAAAAATCGCCCAATCGCATATTTAAATGAAGAAAGGCAATCAAAATAGGTAATAAGTTAAACACATAAAACTGCAAGAATGTTGGCGCATTTTCTAAAATAGGTAATAAGTTAAACATATAAAACTGCAAGAATGTTGACGCATCTCCTAAAATAGGTAATAAGTTAAACATATAAAACTGCAAGAATGTTGACGCATCTCCTAAAATAGGTAATAAGTTAAACATATAAAACTGCAAGAATGTTGACGCATCTCCTAAAATAGGTAATAAGTTAAACATATAAAACTGCAAGAATGTTGACGCATCTCCTAAAATAGGTAATAAGTTAAACATATAAAACTGCAAGAATGTTGACGCATCTCCTAAAATAAGTAATAAGTTAAACATATAAAACTGCAAGAATGTTGACGCATCTCCTAAAATAGGTAATAAGTTAAACATATAAAACTGCAAGAATGTTGACGCATCTCCTAAAATAGGTAATAAGTTAAACATATAAAACTGCAAGAATGTTGACGCATCTCCTAAAATAGGTAATAAGTTAAACATATAAAACTGCAAGAATGTTGACGCATCCCCTAAAATAGGTAATAAGTTAAACATATAAAACTGCAAGAATGTTGGCGCATTTTCTAAAATTAAATCGATTCATGTACACTATCAATTAAAACGACAGCATAAGATTTTGTTTCAAAACAGTTTTTTCTGTTTACAGGTTTACTTAAAAAATATTCATGTGTGTAAATAACACAACAAAATTATTCAGAACGACCCATTGGACAATGATATTATCGACCGTAAGCTCATAGAATCAAATAATTTTACTGTTTTTAGATTATATATCAAATATAGTTGAATACGCTTAAACAAATTTAAACTAAGTATTTTTAATTTTACATAAGGACGAATTTACTATTCATGAAAAAAATACCATATGAAAAGGTTTTATTTAAAAACTGTTGAGACTGAGCATTCTCATTCGATGACTTCATTGAAACTTACTTTACTAGACTGTACATTTTAAAAGAAAAGAAAAGAATATTTTGTTTTTGTTCAAAGGGACGAAAAGTCTTGAAAATCTAGAACTGTTACAGAGGATTCAGTTTGCAAAGATGGCTTAAACTGTTTCACTGTAACAATAATATCAAGATAAAATACATTTATATAATGATTTATCGTATTACAAGATCGAGATCATGACAAAAAATCATAGAAAAACAATTAAATTGTTAAACAAATGACTTGCTACTTTCAATAGGATTTCCCCCCTTTTTTGTCATAGAATTTTATTATATTTGCATCTTTTTGGCATTCAATTCAAGGCAAAATTAACATGCCAAACTTTGATATATCTTTTTAATACGATTATCCGTGATGATACTTCTTAAACAGATAAAAATACATAAGATGTCCCATTATCATACTAAATCTAATCAAATCTGCGATTTTGGCTCATTTTTCGGCTTCAATCCACTCGAGGGAAATGCATTTCCCTGATATTATACATTTAATGAGTAAATTTAAAACTGTTGTCTGTATAAAATAAGATTAGATATTTACTGATTATAAAGTTCATGGGCAGATTTCAAAACCTTTGGTCATTCACAGGTCCAGTACACATGTAAAATTACATTTATTAAAAACTATAATTGTATTTCATATCAAAAGTTTTAATTTTCACACTGCAGTTTGTGATCATGTTTTCGTACACCACAACTTTCCATTTATGTGAGTTATGGTGAAACATCTCATGTTATTTTAAGATTCCACTGCGATTGAATTGTCTTTGCTTACAATTTGTTGTTTTGATGAAACATATCATAAGTAATGTACAGATAACAATCCATGATGGCATAGGTGATATACCAATCTGTGGTGGCATAGGTCTTGTAAAAATATCAATCTTAACGTAAGATATTACAACCTAAGGCGTTAAAATTATGAGAATTTGCATGTCATAGATTTAATAATGTAAACATGAAGACTGTGGGGTCGCTAACGACCTCATTGATGATAGAACGTCTAGTGTGAATCAGTATTGCCATGTCGAATATGTAAATGATTAATCATCATATTAATTTTTTTCGAAAGATTTAACATTGTTTTAAGCGTTTCATTTTTACAAAAGTACAATATGAAAAAAAAATAATTTTTTTCTAACAAAATTTATCATAAAACAAAAATACAATCATCTAGGTAATTGAGACAAATCGAGGGGGAATTAAGAGACATGAATTCAGTAAACCTCTTATAATCTATTATCATTATTATCAACATCAGACGATTCAAGTAATTTAAAGTGACAGTACACGCATGCAATGGTATATAATGAGCGAACAGGTGAAAGTTAAAATACGTTTGCATTTGCCATAAGTACTATCAATTTCATAATTTACTTTGCATGAACGATAAATAACTTACGTGGCTACGATATCTGTGCACATACACCAACACATGTAGCAGCTTATTGGTAAAAAGAGTAGACAGGTTTCATATATATTAGGAATATTTATATGTTATCATTTTCCTTATTTTGTTGCCTTTATATTTAGTTATCGTATATGAAGGAAGTTATGCAGCCAAAATGAATCAGCTGTATACCATGTTTTTTCTCATTCTAATTTCTTACTTCCGGAATAAATTAAAAGTTGTTTTAACGAATAAAACATGCTGTTTTAAATGGATTGTACATACAAAGAACATATAATCATTTCCTTACGATTTTTATTATGTTTGAAAACGCTTTTATTCCAATGCTTTTTCTTAGAATGCAATTGAAATTATAATTAGTGAGGCATTCTCAATGAAAAAAAAAACTGTTTTACAAGATACATTTTAATGATGTGGCAATGTTGGTATGGTCATATTATATAAATTAAGCAAGTATTAAGAACATACATGTTATCACTACACTTGTATACTATACAATCGCAATACAAAGGAGTCGATAACGCCATTTGAGCTATGTATTATTCAACATCATTGTTTATTACTCAATTTGTTTGACATCCATCGTGCAATGCAATGTGTAACGAGATAAATTAAGATCAACAATTTATAAGAAAGAAAAAAACATTACGTAAACAATTTTCAAATATATAGTTTAAGCTTTCAATCTTGTTACTTGCAATTTGATTTAAATCGTATAAAAATTGTTAAAAAAACTTAAATTTCATGCATTTTAAAACGAACTTGTAAAAGATATGTCATCTTAAGACAGTTTATTGATTACAATTCATTTATCTCCGTGTTTATTCAAATGTATTGGTAGTGTATCTGTAATGAGATTTCGTCGGCAGTAACTGATGTTGATTTGTAGGTGTTGTAGGAAAAACAACAATCAAGAAACCAAACAGGCTTGACTACTCTTAGGAATATTTACAAGCATACTTATCTAAATATAAAAAAATATATACAACAAAATTTCATCTGTTTGTTTATCGACACACATTGTGATTTGTTCTCAGCGTAACAAAAATAATCATTTTCGCTATTTTAAGAGAAATAGAACTATATTGATTTATAAAATGTGTAATTTCACATCATAATTATATTATCTTAGGAATATTTAAAACATACTTATCTAAATATAAGAAAATATACAACAACATTCCATCTGTTTGTTTATCGATACACATTGTGGTTTGATTACAGCATAACAAATATAATCATTCTCGCTGCTTTATGAGAAATAAAACTTTTTTCTAAACTGTGTCATTTCGCATCGTATTTTATACGTATATAAATCAAACTAATAAGAAACGAGTCTTACGGCTGTTAATTTCTAAGTCATCACGTGGGCGATTGTATTACCATGAACAAAGAAAATCTTGAGGACAACTAAAATGTAAAATGTGAAATTGAACAGAAAATGGAAAGAACGTTGATTTTCTTTATATATTTCATAATGTGTACATATATTTCAAGTTTTTATATACATGTCTCACAGTAATAACATAAAACAGTATTGTATTGTCTTTTCAGTGTTTTCTTCTTCTTTTTCATTTTATCTATTACATATCCACACAAACACAAAGGGTATCCAAAGTGTCAAATGTTTATCTAACTAAATTTATGCAAGAATAAAGAACATAATCATACCAGGATATTTTGCACATACATGGGAAAACAATTAATACTTTCACAAACACATAGTAGAGTGATTACCAAATGTGTCAAATGATTATTTTACTAAACTTATGCAAGAATAAACAAATTATTCGCAATAAATGCAAAGATACGGCAACACACAAAACAAAGAATAGAAAAATAATGGTAGAAGCGTACAAATTGAATATAAATGGGTTTATACACAACATTCTATTTCATGATTATAAACCTTTTGATTTATTATCATCCGTGTATCAATATATTTTCGCTGTGGTCATCGTAATGATATATGACGTATTGATCGTCCCAATGGCAAGTCAGTTCAGACATTTATGTTTTTTTATTGCTATGTTATTACTGTCTTCTCCTTAATGAAGATAATCCCGAAATAATGCAAATTCATCACGAAATGTTAGTTGTTAGTTTTGAATATGTTTGTGTCGTGTGTCTTATTGGTGAAACAATGAGCATTAATAGAATATGATTATTATGAGGAAATTGTATCTAAGAGTTTTTCTTACATTCAACGTTGAATTTCACAAAATAGAGACCATTGAATTAGAAATCTTAAATTTGTGCATGTATTAAATCATTCGTCAAGCAACCCTCTCTGATACATTTATAAGAAACTTGTAACAGTATTATTGGAATATGATAACATGTTCATGATATATACTTGTATGTAAATCATTTAAGACAATATTTATTGTGAATTACAAAAACCTTTTTTAAAGTACATGCACTTTCTACTCAACTCTTTCATTATTTTTACAATATTAATTTATTTTAAGTGTCATTTACTCCATTTTCTCAAACGTTGTGCTAAAATTTCAAAATGCAGCATTAACATAAAATGTTTCAATCAAAAGGTTTCCTTTGCACACATTCTCCAAATACTTTTGTTTTTACGAATTAATATTTTTCGTTTATACGATATATTTTTTCGTAATAACGAAATAATATTTCGTAAAAACGAATTAATAATTCTTAATCACGAAATAATAATTCGTAATTACGAATTAATAATTCGTAAAAACGAATAAATATTTCGTAAAAACGAAAAAAATAATTTGTAAAAACGAATTTATATTTCGTAAATACGAATTAATGTTTCATAATTACGAATTATTATTTCGTAAAAACGAATTAGGTTCCGTTGAAAAAAGTGTGAAAAATGTCACCTTAGAGGGGGGAAGTATTAAAGAGCTTATTAAATGTTAACTAAAGTTAGTGTTAACTGCAAGCTACCGTACATGATCTTTAGCTGCGGCTTAAAAATGTTTAAATACTGGTTACTTAAACTTCAATAGTAAAAGCGCAATGCTTTTTTCTCGCTCTTTTTTTTTTGGCTTATGTGTCCGGACCCTATGAATTGTGAATTTATTTTAAAGCGCCGTATAACGTCATTCAATTGTTTGTAAATACAGTCCTTATATCATACTGATAAAATGTAGCTGCTAAATAGGGAAACAAGTTTACATCATGTGCTGGGAAATCCCTTAATTAATCAGAAACACTTTATTTAATGCAGTTCTATGTTTTACTGTTTCTTTTTCTCCTTTTCTAAGGGTTTGCAAACGGGGGCCTTATTTCGGTCCCAAAACTGCGAAAAAAAATCAATGTATTTTTTAAACAAAACCTTTTTTTTATTGATTTAAAAATAAAGTATACGATAATTATTAATGTTTCGATAAAGGAGTCGGAGCATTACAGCTAAAGATAGTAGCACTGGATGTTCAGTTTTGTGTCGTAAAGGTAGAAAAATGTAAAGAAAGAAGTATTTTGACTTTCATACAAAATACTTATTCACTATAATTAATACACTAATTGCCAACAAAGCAAGAAGGAGCAAAAATAATGCATTTATACGGGAAATGAGTATTTATTTTGAAACTGGGAAAACATACCAAAACAAAGGAAATATTTTGTGAAATAAAACTTGAATAAAGAATGTTAAAAGCTTTCACTGTAGTTAAACATATGAATCTCATACAGACAGGTAATCAATATGCTTATCGTGAATAAATATTTGCAGATGGAGTAACAATGCAGTCCCAAAGAACACCAAAATCGTGATGCACAGACTATGCAGATCATCCATAATGGTATTATTAATTAAATAGATAGGTTCACTTTGTTTCCTAGACAGTCAGAAATAAAAATGACATTTCGTAACAATAAAGATATTTTAGGCAGAAGTATAATGATAACGTTTATGCATATCATGACGACAACGACCTATTTATTTCAATAATTTAAGACAGAAGTATAATAATGACCGTCTAGGGAATTTCATGTCAATATCGACCAATTTATGTCAACAACCCTTAAGTATTCTGCAAACAAAGTAAACGTTATTCCTGATCAGAAGACACGGAGGTAAAATGTATAGTTTAAAGTTGATTTTATGTCAGAACATTGTGTCTTTGAACAGTTACTATCATCATCGTTTCTGATAGCTTGACAACAGTTATAATATGAGCAGGAAAAACTAAATGAAGATTTTCGTTAGGATTACATGCAATGAATCAAAGAAATGGAAACTTAAAGTATATTGTAAAAATATATGAACATTTTTATGGCATTTAATTATTTCAAGGTTTATGAATGTTGCTGTACTGTTAAACAAGATTTGAATTATATATCTGACTGAAATATTATATATCATAGGATATGTAACACGCGTTGTCCATGTTAAATTTAGAACGGCCCATGTTTACTTAGTATATACATGTATTACCATTTAATAAGACAGTTAACATGGTTAAAGTACGACATATTATTAGAAGCAGAGAACATTTTGAAAAAAGTTGCAGAGAGGTTTTGACAAATTGGTTTACAAAAGTCGACAGTGCGACAATACGTTATCTTTTAATGCTCTTGTCTACCATTGGCATCATGTACGTTGAACAAAAGGTTATGAGAAATACGTGTATCGTATTTTGATAAATTTTGATCAATAAGAATTTATCGTTTTATTTTCTTTTTTGTGCAACATATAAAATGCCTATCTTGATATCTAAGCATGTAAATTACATTGGGGCAAAAGATGCTCAAAATTTTGTCACTGTATCGTTTACACAATATCTTGACGTAAGTTTGTTATATTTACTTGTGATACTATTAAACAAATTTAATTGTCGTTATATTAAGTAATAGTTTTATTATATTACACCTTCAACTATTTCCTCACTGAGTTTCTGATCAAACAGAAGAAAACTCAACGTCGGACGATAATATCTAATTATAATATCTTCTGGTTTTTATTTATATAATTATTAATATGTGAAAAAAAACTTCAAAAGCAGATGAAACTTTGTCGACATAATGACGTTTCGAATTGTGAGCAGCAATTAAAATTTGAATGAAATAATTTAACTTTTCTTTTTTGTCTCACTCACAGTTGATGAACGTCTACTGAAATAATAACATGTCAAAAACGCGGCAACGCGCTATATTACATTTACGCTTAAAACAAAATAAAAATGCCCCTGAAAGTGATAAAAAATTAAAATTTATCATTTGGTGGGAAGTTGTTTCAACGAATACTTGCCTACAGTTGGCACAAACATTTGCGATATGGAAATGAGTCTCTGGATGCACCTGCAAGGAAAAGCTATCCACTCGAGTCAGCAACACAAAAGGCCGCGAACGAAAGAATTGCCGCGCTACTCCGTAAATGTAAAGTCAAGGTACATCAGCTCAATGTATTGAGTATGCTAAATGCATTTCAAAGTGTCACGTTGCAATAATGCTATATTTAAAGATTTACGTCCATGGTGTCCTTTTCATCTGTAAATGTTTTAAATAGCCTTTTTGTTATAATACAAATATTTACATAATACACTATAATTTTATTTGTCAATATGTTAACAGCTTTGGGTACTGTTCCCAAAAAGGGAGTTATAAATTCAGTGAACAACTTATTTGGGTCGCTCATTGAACTTTATTCGTTATTATTCTAGAAAATTGTTTCAATAGACATATGTACTATTTATGTGATGTGTTTTGTTATATATGCCACTTTCGTGTTGACTACTAAGAAATAAACATTTTGCAAAGTTGCAAATTTTAATTATTCTGTCCAAAACCAATATGACGTTATTGTAACAGTAATAGGCTGTTAAAAGTCAAACTGCTACCCATAGGGATTATTCTAAATTAGAATTGTTATGAATTTTCAATTCAAAATGTGCCAAACGTATATTTCAATGTTAGGAATTAGTATTGGACAAGCACTAAGGGTATTGTTTTTGTCTAACATAATATTTGTATAGTCATCTATTAAATTTCGCCTTATTTCAGGTTAAATTGTCTGATTGAAGACGTTTGTCCCTCGAGGTAGCAGATAGTATCTAACCAATCGTTGTAAAGTTGCAAATCCTTAATTTCATTTATGCATGTCTGCACAGATTCTAGTATTTTGGAAAACGGATGCTTTGCGTGACTTTATAAATAATGATGTGGTGTCTGACAATCTCCGTCTATCATCTGATTATAGGCCACAGAAGAAAACAGTGGTATAAAAAGAAGACGCTTTAAATTAAGAATGATAACAACATCAGCCAGTAGACCCCCATTGTTTTTCTAAATTTAATTTTAAAACCTTCAATGGTAAAACTATATCAAATGATAGAAAACCAATTTAAGACAAAGCTACATTAAATGTTAACATCTTTCGTGATTTCAACTCGTGTTTGGATTCATCAATATCTACTCTATTTCTTCGGAACTGTCATGATTAGGCACTCTTAGATTGTGTTTCGTTTGCATTTAAACACTTATGTCTTGAATAACTTGATCTGTAACAGGTTTGTGGTTCATTTATCTAGTAAATTTTCTAATTGAATTGTCTACTCAGACCAATCCAAAACCCTTATCACTTTAAGGAAATAAAATGTAATTCCGAGATTTAAACTTACGTGTTTAACAAATTTGTAACTACATAATTCAAGCTTGTTTGGTGTGGTATGCCCAAAATATGTGTCATTGTGTAGTCAAAAAAAAAACAGTATACATTACATTATTCATATTCTTATAATTATTATTGTAGAAACCATATATGCCCTTAACAATCCTTGCATAGTTGCAAATATTTAATTTTATATTAGCATGTCTGCAGAGATTTTGGTATTTTGGACAACGGATGCTTTGCGTGATTTTATAAACGAAAGGACGTCTGAAATGAACACTCCTGATGTAAAGGTTACACATAAATTATTTTTACAAAATAAATTACGTTTCGAGACGGACATAATTATGCCTAAATAATATATATTAAAAGATTGAGTTACAAGTGCGTGCTTGGTATTTTCGTATTGCAGATCTTGTTGCAACTTCATTAGTTAATCCTTTTTGCGAATAGCAAATAATTATGCATTACCGTTTATTACATTGGGGCAAAAGATGCTTAAAATTTTGTCCCTGTCTCGTTTACACAATATCTTGACGTAAGTTTGTTATATTTACTTGTGATACTATTAAACAAATTTAATTGTCGTTATATTAAGTAATAGTTTTATTATAATACACCTTCAACTATTTCCTCACTGAGTTTCTGATCAAACAGAAGTAAACTCAGCGTCGGACGATAATTTCTAAGTTAAAGTTTCTTCTGGTTTTTATTTATATAATTATTAATATGTAAAAAAAACCTCAAAAGCAGATGAAACTTTCTCGACATAATGACGTTTCGAATTGTGAGCAGCAATTAAAATTTGAATGAAATAATTTAACTTTTCTTTTTTGTCTCACTCACAGTTGAAATGAACGTCTGCTGAAGTAATAACATGTCAAAAACGCGGCAACGCGCCCTATATTACATTTACGCTTAAAACAAAATAAAAATGCCCCTGAAAGTGATAAAAAATTTAAAATTTATCATTTGGTGGAAGTTGTTTTTCAAACGAATACTTGCCTACAGTTGGCACAAACATTTGCGATATGGGAAATGAGTCTCTGGATGCACCTGCAAGGAAAAGCTATCCACTCGAGTCAGCAACACAAAAGGCCGCGAACGAAAGAATTGCCGCGCTACTCCGTAAATGTAAAGTCAAGGTACATCAGCTCAATGTATTGAGTATGCTAAATGCATTTCAAAGTGTCACGTTGCAATAATGCTATATTTAAAGATTTACGTCCATGGTGTCCTTTTCATCTGTAAATGTTTTAAATAGCCTTTTTGTTATAATACAAATATTTACATAATACACTATAATTTTATTTGTCAATATGTTAACAGCTTTGGGTACTGTTCCCAAAAAGGGAGTTATAAATTCAGTGACAACTTATTTGGGTCGCTCATTGAACTTTATTCGTTATTATTCTAGAAAATTGTTTCAATAGACATAATTTTTATGTACTATTAGAGCGATGTGATTTGGTTTATATGACAATTTCGTGTTGCCTACTAAGTAATTAACATTTTGCAAAGTTGCAAATTTTAATTATTCTGACCAAAACCAATATGACCTTATGTGTAACAGTAATAGGCTGTTAAAAGTCAAACTGCTACCCATGGGATTATTCTAATTAGAATTGTTATGAATTTTCAATTCAAAATGTGCCAAACGTATATTTTTATGTTCGGAATTATTATTGGACAAGCACTTAGGGTATTGCTTTTGTCTTACATAATATTTGTATTGTCATATATTACATTTTGCCTCATTTCAGGTTAAATTCTCTGATTGAAGAAGTTTGTCCCTCCAGGTAGCAGATAGTGTCTTACCAATCTTTGTAAATTTGCAAATCCTTAATTTCAGATATGCATGACTGCACAAATGTCAGTATTGTGAACAACGGATGTTTCGCGTGACTTTATAAATAATGGCATGGTGTCCGACAATCTCCGTCTATCATCTGATTATAGGCCACAGAGGAAAACAGTGGTATGAAAAGAAGACGCTTTGAATTAAGAATGATCACAACCTCAGCCAGTAGACCCCCATTGTTTTTCTAAATTTAATTTTAAAACCTTCAATCGTAAAACTATATTATGTGACAGAAAACCAATTTAAAACAAAGCTACATTAAATGTTAACATATTTCGTGATTTCAACTCCTGTTTGGATTCATCATCATCTACTCTATTTCTTCGGAACTGTAATGATTAGGCACTTAGATTGTGTTTCGTTTGCATTTAAACACTTATGTCTTGAATAACTTGATCTGTAACAGGTTTGTGGTTCATTTATCTAGTAAATTTTCTAATTGAATTGTCTACTCAGACCAATCCAAAACCCTTATCACTTTAAGGAAATAAAATGTAATTCCGAGATTTAACTTACGTGTTTAACAAATTTGTACTACATAATTCAAGCTTGTTTGGTGTGGTATGCCCAAATATGTGTCATTGTGTAGTCAGAAAAAAAAAACAGTATACATTACATTATTCATATTCTTATAATTATTTTTGTAGAAAGTTACCCATATATGCCCTTAACAATCTTTGCAAAGTTGCAAATATTTACTTTTATATTAGCATGTCTGCAGAGATTTTTGGTACTTCGGACAACGAATGCTTTGCGTGACTTTATTAACGGAAATGGCGTCTGAAATGAACACACCTGATGGTACAGGCTACACACAGATTATAATTACAAAATAAATTACATTGCGAGACGGACATAATTGTGCCTAAATAATATATATTAAAAGATTGAGTTACATGTGCGTGCTGGGTATTTCGATTTTTATCATAATGCAGATCATGTTGCAACTTCATTAGTTAATCCTTTTTCGCGAAAATCAAATGATTATGCATTACCGTTTATTACAAACACACCTCTCACCAGGGACTTTGGATTTTTTTTCATGAGGTGCATGTAGCCTAATGAACGTCAGTGGTCCAACTGAGATGCCCGCTCGCACCTAGTGGCTTCCTGCAGCAGTAAAATATGGTAATCAAGATCATCAAGTAAAAAGTGGCATTTAGGCCATCCAAGGACATACAATGACTATAATTTTTTAAATGTAGCTTTTGTACTTATAACGATTATGCTTGCAAAAATTGTGACACAATGTTGAAGTATACTTTCAAAAATACTGTCGCATAGAAATATTTTGTATGAAGGGAAAAGTAACAAAGTTTCACTTGAAATTCATGCACCATTGGTATCTGCAATTTGCTATGCATATTATAAGTCATGTTAACGATAAAAGCCATTTCATTAAGAATAGTGATGTTGACTAAAGTTATACTTTTCTCATTTTATACTTACTAGTTTATGTTATACGTAAAAAAATGGAAATAAACAAATGACACTTTACAAAATAAAATATCATTCACATAATAGAAAAAAAGTATAAGCCATTCACAAATCTGAAGAAATAGAACACCTTCAATTAAATATACTTTATAAAGTTTCTTTTAATCATAAAAGAATCCTTTAAAAACTTTTTATAACATTCCGTTTTAACATAAATATATACTTTTTCAGATAGCTACTTTTAATTCCTCGACACGGGTCAGCATAATTTATTTACATACGGCACAACATGGAACAATATTTAACACAATATACTCGCACACATGTTTACAAGTAATACCAATAATATGACTCTTATATATATATAGAATGAAAAATAGTAATGTTTATGAATTTGAGAACACATTTGTATTGAATGTGATCCAGTGTAAGATGTTTTCAACCAAGATCGGTACATTATCACTTATTACATCAATGATTATATTCAAAGAATTCATTTGTCAGACCTATGGTAGAATATAAATAATTATATGTATCTTACTGACATGGATGTCGCATATTAGCGGAATGAATGTTTAGATGTGAAATTTACCTAAATGCATGTAGATTTACAAATGGTCATCAACAGGTAGCGATGCTTTAACTAAAGACCACTGACTCAAATCAGCAGAGTCGAGTATAAATTAGTATATTTAGCTAATATATTTAGCTAAGTGTTTGCATGTTGATAACTAAAAAGAATAAGTCTCAATCGTATGTTCAGTAAATACCACTAATCTCGAGTGCATTCATGAGTGGGAATACGCAAGTATTTTGACGTTGCGTTACAAACGAGCCAATTGTGTTTTTCAATTTTCCCTTGTTGATCTTTGAGCTTTGTTCACATGTTCTATATGATTAACTTTTCATTAGAATAACGTATCCGTTACCTTATGTTTCATGTTCGCAATTGTTGTTGTCAAGACAACCGTGTTGAATTTGCTGTCCGGACAAAGAGCAGGAACTGATATATAAATATGTAATCATTTGTCCTGTCTAACACTGACGTATTTGTGATTGATTAAATGGTCATCCAGTTATTTGTGAAAGATAATGACGTCATAAACGTTGAGATGTGACCATAACAGGAATTAACAAAGAAAAATGTCTAAATATAACAATTGAACGTTTAACGGATATACAAAAAATATTGCATCCGACAATTTATCTGAAAGTTTGGCATAAGAATCAGATTGCGGCCTTTATTTAATGCAAAGGAACGCTATCGAGATACGTCAAAATATAGATTGGCATGGTTTAGGTAAATATAGGTCGGCACCAATAACTTGCATGAACAATTTTTGGTAATTGGCTAAATACGTACGAATTATAGGCTTTATTATGGAAACACTTTTAACAAAAATCTAATTAGATTAAATCATGCGCACGTTCTTTTTTTTTTGAATAACGACATTCTTCTAGGTGATGTGAGAGATTGTCATAAAAAGACTCAATAAACCCGAATTTACATGTTACCTTCCATATCCTTGCTTTTGTAGGATGCCCTCCTTTTTCTGAGTTTGGTGTAATTGCAATGTGATACAAATTATTAATAAGTTTGATAATAAATTTTGTTATTTTTTGTTAGTGTTTGAAAGAACTGATAATTACTAAACAGTCTTTCTTTGGAATGTAAAACACCCATCTTCTGAATACTCACAGGGAAGATACGTACAAGTATATATTTAACACTCTGCACACTATAAAAAAAATATTTTTAAAAAACTGGCAGTTTTGACAAGAATAGACCAAATTATTTTGACAAGTAAAAGAAAATGCAACTTCCAAAATAGAATTTAATCAATTAATGCATTCAAGAAGAAATTACTAGGTTTCAATAATATAATTACTCTACCCAAAGATGAGCTATGAGATTATCTTCAATAGTTAATCTTCTGTTTCACTGAAAAATGTGGACCTTACATTTTTTATTGTAATAATCAACAATACATTGCTGATAAACAAATCACATTGTAGCCTATAAGTTGTCTCAACGTCTTATCATTATTGTAAAACAGTTTTCATACTTGACAGTTGTTGAGCAGAGTAATAATAAGATACGGAATTAATTTTCTTGTCAATAGGAGTGGACTCAATACATTTACATAAAATGGTAAAAAATATGGGAATATTTGTACAGTCAATCTTAATTCTTTGAAAACAAACTATTAGTACAAGATAAATAGCAACTTGCATTGAAGCGCATAACTCTTAACTTATAAAAGTAATATTAAACATAATTATTAACACTTATGTCTTGCTTACCTTTCGTCAATCCCAAGAGCCGGAATCAATATTAATATTCCTATGAACAATAAATCCATTTATTATTTTTCACACTGACTAGTACGCGAGCACTTTTGATTTGTACTTCGATTTTTGACCACCCCGTTGCTTGGTTAGGCCGAAAGATCTTCAGTCTTGGCCCCGCCTACTTTAGATAATCTATGAATGAAAAATCGTGCTTCCTGTGCGCCAAGGACATTGATAGTTAAAGTTGAAAAAAATTACTTCTCAACGGTGTATTGATTTCAGTTTGTCCCGTTAGATTTTAATTTACCTTTTCAATTTGTTTTTATATACGAACATACTTTATTTATTTAGAAATAACAACCTTAATACTACCTTTACACATTCTATCTTGTTAAATTAGTACATACGAAAACTACTGTCCCCACCTGTTTATTATAATACTTTCATTATAGCTATAGACATTATCTGTTATTGGATATAGTTTGAAAATATAACTTAAAGGCCCACAATTAGAAAAAAATCTTTTTGATCATGGTGTTGCATTTATGTGACCCGATTCTAAATAAAAGTATTTGTTGTTAAAAAAAAACTAAGTAGAATTGTAGAACATTTAATTAACATTAACATTTCAGATTATTACAATGCTAACATTGTCACAAAGCCATATAAAAAAATGTAATTTACCTGATAAGTAAATAAAAACTCAATATCATTAAAAATCATAAAATAATTTATTGTTAAAACATAAAATATCAAGATGGACTAGTAATATACCAATCAGTTCCAAATTTAGTTATATATTAATATACTTCAAATAACATAGAATTTCTAGAAATGCTTAATGAGGGTCCACAATATATCCAAATATATCATCCGCCCGTTAAGGCACAAGGTTTCGCCGTCGAGTACGGTCACGGGACATGTCACCAGCCATGCCCTTAAATGGTACATTTTGAAGCACAAAGTAGAGATAAGTAACCTCCATACAATTATCACGGATAATCATGCATGGATATGAATTTTCAGCCAGAAGTAGGTCACTGTACGGCGGCCAATGGGAACCTAATTGTGCAGTTACCTGAGATAATATTAGAAGCAGTCCTGATAAGGACTGTTAAGCCAGCTCAGTGCTTGCCTTTCAAGGCATCATTCTCTGTAGAAGGGACTCACGTATCCTTGCAAACTTACCCTGTCTTTGCCTTCTTTGTAGAGCCACTCCCCTTGACCCGTACCAGGACACCGGCAGCTTATTTCATGTAAGCTCAGACATGCATGTGAGCTGTAGAATAGCATTTTAGCTGGCCATATTATAGAGAGGAATAGAGAAGGAATTCTCGTTAACATTTCAAGCTTCCTTATATACTTAATAAATGACAACACAGACATAACCGTAAAGATGAGTCTAAAACTAAACTGTTACAATGAAAAGATAACTCGTTTGCTAAACAATAAACTTTGTTATCAATCATTATACAAAAATTTAGTTGACAAGTAAACTTACGTAATAATGAAACAATTATATCTGATGCATCAATCGATACTAATACAAAAACTTGCTTTGTCAATACGAATGAGTGCATTGCAAACTTAAGAAACTTTTTATACCAATTACATGAAGATGAATTGAGTTTGTTTGTTCTTACCTAGAGTGCTCGTGCTAATAAAAACACTAAAGAAGACGACTTATTGCAATATGTTAAATGATAATGATCACGATATCTTGTGATTTATAACAATATGAATTAAGATTGAGTACATGAAAACTTTCATATATGTCTGAAATTCGTTGATAAATTACACCACTCTTGCTGTATATGGATAAAGGAAGGGACTTATAAGAACAATGAAACAATATCTGATATATACAACAAGCTCTGAATCGTAAATACACTGTAAGCTAATTACACACCTCATTACGCAGACTTCTGCAGATGACAACAGTAAAAATATCAAGGACATCTGAAGCTGTTTTTGTACAGCAGTGATTGTGTTATTATCAAAATAACTTTATGTGCAATTCCATAAAAAGATTGAGTTGTGCTATAATAAAATCGATGTTTCATTTTTGTTGTGATGGCGTAGTATTTTGCTTTTACATTTAACGGTATTGATTTAATGTGTTTGATAACCGATTTCATTAAAAGCAGTATTACGTAAACTTACAATTATAACATTATCAACGGCTTTTTTTGCTATCTAACTTAGATATAAATGTGTTTAAACTAATTGCATTATCATTATCAAAGTATATCATGAGATAGTATTCTAAATTGATTAATACTGCAGGTAATATCTTCTATGAAATTGGAGATTTGTGAAAACCTATTTTAATTCCTAAGTATTTAGATACCATTTCAATAAATTATTTTTAATAAACAACAAATGTGCAATTTGATTGTATGATGTACAACATTTTCGTTAATAATATTAAATGTGGTAGGTAAGTTATGTCATCTAAATGAGCCTTGCTTTAATACTATCACATATATTTTTACCCTTGCACCTTGTTGATGTTTAACTAATTGATTTTCATGCTTACAGTTACAAGTTTTATACCTTTGCAAAAAACTTAATCATTAACTATCATAAAGTGCGCTTTGAAGTTTAACTGATTTTTATCTCAGCATTCCGCATGTCAATAGAAATCGTGTTTCCTGTTTTCATCATAGATAACTTTATCTTTCTTACATAAATGAAATACTCCTTCACCAAATACTAATCAACAGAATTATCATTTGGACTTGGCTTTCATAAACATGAAAGCTTTATGCCTCCGGATGAGCCGATATATCCATGAAAAGCAAACTTTGGACAAATGGACTTGGACCTCTGGAAAAGTAAATAATTTAAGATTTCAGTGATGATATTAATGTGTTTGTGCGATTTATTTCTTATTTTGTATTATCAACTACCAGTTATCGACTACGTCACCAACGCATATATTTACCTGTTGTTTTTATTTGGGAGTTTACTTGAATTATAAGTGCCGTTTGCAATGTGTTAATTTCTTTCTGTCTTCATATTCACAATATTTTACTAATATAATTTTCATAATTTCCAATAAATTAGGCATGCAACTTAAGATATATAAAGAAAAAAAATAGCGAGACCTACGTCATATAAACAATATGACATTATCTTCAGTAGTTTGGGAGATACCAACTTCTACACAAAATCAAAGTATGACGCCAACGGCGAGTAGAATATCTCTGCTGATTGTTTGAATACTAGTAGTCAAGGTAAAACTGAGCCACATTGTTAGAATCTAGGACAACTGATTTCAGAATTTGATTCAACATGTAACATTATATATTTTGTCAAATTTTAAAAACTGGTAACAATATTTGTATCTCAACATTGACCCCATCATGGACCACAGACTACTTCGAAGAAAGAGTGCTCAGTATCAATTACATACAAATGTGTACGCGTTATCTTGCTTGTTTTGATATAGGCAGTGTGATATTTTCTATTTGCTGTAAATAATGTAATTTAGGAATTTTCTTTTGTAAAAATGAAAACAGACAAAGCAAGATAAAGCATTGAAATATTATTTAAAAATTCTGGTAAAGGGGAGAACCCTGTGTAAGAGGCATAGTGGTGTAATGTCATATACATGTATCGATTTAAATCACAGTTTAATAAAATGTTTACTTAGAAAGAAAAATTCATAGCGGTGTCTGACGGAATAGATGACAGATAATACCCTCAATAAATATGACCGGAGGGTTGGGACAAAAGAGAAAAAGATCCAAGAAGGCAATATATTCCGCCATACATATTGTTGCAGCTAAACATAAATTTAATAACAATGCAAATTTTAAACTTTCCAATAGATAAACAATGACTAATTGTTGAAAATATTCTATCAAGATTCCCATTTGGAAATCCTAAAAAGAGGGTGATCCTTCGGACGCATTGAAAAGAACATTATTATACGAAAAGTCTCAAGCCTTGCTTAAACATTTAAGAGATTTGTAATTAAACACACCTTAAAACATCTATTACCACTTACAGATGAAATAATTGACAGCTTTATTGACCACATTAATGTTTATTAAAGTTCTACCCTGATCAATTTAAAGACCTACAAAAGGACAGGGGGAAGGGGGCAGAAGGACTGGGTAGAGGGTTTAAATTGAAACCATCTACAGGAAAGTGGATATAAAACATTTTCAGACACTAAACGATTATGCAATTAAGTCAACGAGAAAGTACTAAATGATTTACCCTTTATCCAACAATTACATGTCCGTGATCCTAATTGAAACTAAAAATGCCATCATCATACATTTTGTTAAAATTGTGTATTTTGGAAGACATTTATTTTACATTTCATTTCCATTTTTAAGACTTTATGACGTTTATGTGGTTTATGTGACATTTCATTTCTCATAAAATTCCCATCTTCATCTTGTTTGGAATTAAAACCTTCCGGAAAATAATTTAATAGTTCTATTTTTGTTATACATCTATAGTAATTGGTTTAATCTTATAAACTTGTCTATAATTTAAGGCAGTTTATGTAGTTTTAAAACTATAATCTAAGGGAATGGTTGGTTTTTGCGACTGCAACAGTAGATATGTAGTATGATATAATTGGCAATTTCATATCACATTTATGAAAGAGATTTTATTGCAAGCGATTAACTAGGTCAAAAACAACGAGATCCTAATGATTATTTACCTTGCCAAGAAACATGAGACTTTTACCATTATACTATATCTCTTGGTTACAGATCAAATGTGAACGAATAAAATAGGTCAAATGTTGTACTGTTGCAATGTATAGAGGAAAATAATTTGTCAAAATATATTAAAATCTTCTTCATCTTAAATTGTTTTTGAAGGCTAAGTCAATATTACCGATAAATGATGTGGAAGAAGAAATCCAGGTGATATGATAATAAAGTTTATTTCCAGAATTTACCTACCAAATATCTGTATCTAAATAAAGCGTTATGTGATGGTATGAAACTCGTCGTTTTCGCACACGAAAAGTCACTGAGCAATGTTCCTTGAAAGAACCTAATTTATATAATTAATTTACCTTATGTCACCTATGAATCCCATTTTAGAAACATTGTGTTTCACAATTCTTGAACAAAATATTACATGCACAGAAAACATGGCAATAAAAAGATACAAACATTCAATTAGTCTTATCAATTTAAAAGAAACAGTTTCTATTGATGCTACACTTGAACTAAATTCTCTCCTAGATATGGAACGTAATAATAATAAAAAAAAACAGTTTTTTATTTAACAATTTGCGACAACATTGTAGGGATTGCATGATACTGACATTGATTACCACATTAAAAGACATTTTCCGTTTATTGCTGTACATTTGCATGTGACTAAAAGCCTCTTTATTGTAAGACATACACACGCTTATCGAAAACTCGTTATTCTCATAGTTTAATAATATCTCTTTAAATTGGCTTGTTTATGACCAACTGTTTGGCGAAAATGTCGAAGGAAATATATAAAAATTGTGGGATTAAATTATTATCAAAATATGCGATAAATTTCCATGGTGTTAAAAAGTATTATAATTATGTTATGTGTTTGTTTCTATTTTTTCGAGATTCACTACGGTTTGCTTATGTGTTTAATATGTATATAGTAATAAGGTCAGGTTGTCAAATGTCAACGTTGAAAACTTTTTTATGTATGGAAACTTTCACAAAATCCACTTTGAACCGTTTATGAAAGTAAACTATTTTTATTTGGTTTTGAACCTAGGTAAACAAATCTTCGTGGAACTAGCCTTGAATTCCGGCGTTGTTTTGTTGTTTATCCATAACATACACGCTATTTAGAACTCGTTCGTGTTTTTATAATATCGATTTTAATATTTTACTGACCTGGATGTCGTATACTTAGTAATATAGTCTTTGTTTAAGAAAGGTTAATATGTGAAATGTACTATTATTCATGTAGATTTAAAATGATGTAAGATGTTTTCAATAAAGACCACAGCCTAAATATTAGAAGAGTCGAGTATAAATAAATATATTAAGAAAGGTTATTGCATATTCATACCTTAAAAGCTCAACAGTCAATATCTAGAAAAAGTGATCCATCGAAAGCATTAACATCAGCAATAATACATGAAAAATGCATAACTCGGTTTGATTGAATCTGTTCATGAGTGATAATGAAAAAGTGCAACACACCTCACACCCTCGATTGCCGGCTTGAGTAGTACTCAATTGTAAACACTTAAAAGTGTTGGAATCAATTATCCCGCAGAACCAGAAAAGTATATCCACACTAAAGTGAAGTACGGGACAATTCTCTACGACTGAAACATGGCAATGGCCACCTTCTGTTGTGATGAACAAATATCTGGAAAAACTGTGATCCCTCAGTAGCATTGAAAATCAGCAAAAAATACATGAAACTGCAATGTCGGTTTTATTTAGTCTTTAAATTATTACTCCAATTTTTAGCATATGCATACCTGAATATAGCCCAATAGTCAGATGTATGTTAGGTAAATACTACTACCTTCGAGTACAATTATGAATAGGCATAAACACAAACAAACTTACCCATTCTTTTGGTCTAGTTGTCCTTGTTGACCTTTGTTTTCATGTTCTTTATGATAAACTTTTTGATACAATAACCTATCCATAACCTTATGTTGCCAGTCCGCTACTTTTGTTGTCAAGACAACTGTGTTAAATTTGCTGTCCGGACAAAAAGCAAGAACAGATAAATAAATATGTAGTCATTTGTCTTGTCTTACACTGACGTATTTGTGACTGAATAAATGGTCAATCAGTATTTTGTTAAAGATACTGACGTCATGAGTATTGGGATGTAGCCACAACAAGAATCTACCATACAGATTAGAAAAATATGTTATTATAACAATTGTTCTCTGCTTATGTTTAAACGGATATTCAAAAAATATTACATCCGACGATAAATTGAAAGATTGGCATACGATTCAAATGGTGGCCTATATTTAATGAAGGAACGCTATAGAGATACGTCAAAAAGGATAAATTGGCATGGTTTAGGTATAAATCATAAGACTGTGGTATAATTTGTGTACCAGTTTACAAAGGCTGGCACCAATAACTTGCATGAGCAATTTCAGATTATTGGCTCACTCCGTCTTTCCAGAATAATAAGTTCTATTATGCAAACGCTTGTAACAAAAATCGAAAAGAGCCGCACTTGAATCATATTCAACTTAATAACAGACAACTACAATCAAAACGATTATTCCAAAAAATAATTTGTTTCTACATTTTAGTACATTAAGCCGTTCTCTTTGATAAATATATGCTTTAAGACCATCCCTGTATATCTAAAAACTATCACATAACTATGTTATTTTACAAAGATACATTTTATAATTATGGTGACGTTTTCTTACCTTTATACTTGATAATATCTACTCGTCTTAGACTTAAAGCTAAACTTGACAAACTAACACTTTTACATGTGAATGACTAAATGAAACAATGCTTAAAAAACAGTTAACAAATAAATATTACTTCACAAAAAAACGATCATTTAATTTTTTGTGAGAAATAAACTTAAATCATATGATAAAATCATGCGACCGTTCATTTTCAAGATAACGACATTAAAATTATAATTTAGAGATAGAAATAACCAAAGTAACTTCTTTCTGTTCTCATTGCCAGGGCAGAGACAATTTAATCATGAATGTGTATATCTTCTCCAAGTGTCACCACAGGTCAGATAACTAGACCCATTCTCAGTCGCAGACATGCTTATTTCTTCTCTAACTTTAAAAAGAAATTCCCAATAGAACTGAAATTCCCGCTATCAAAACTGACACATTTGATGACATTTATTCCAGTACGGTATCAGACAGATGTTTCCACAAATCGTATTGTAATTTTGTGCTTTAAATGATGTTTGCATTGGTTGGAATAAACAATTTTTGCAAAATTCAAAACATTGTACAAATATACCAGAAAAATGTTTCAAAAGTTACCAAATATTATATCCAATTTATCAATTTTACGACGCGAAATTTTCCAAACTGAGCTAGGTACTTATTCCAATGGCTTAGAAAAGGCGTGCTGTATGATTTACTTACATCTCGGAACATACCTAAAACAAAAACAAAATCAATAAAAAATACTATGGACAAAACATTTGAATACATATTCATCACAACAATTTATTATTAATTCTTAATTTTTTAGTATCATTGTATTTTTTTGACGGTCGCAGTCCAGAATTGTTGAGATTTAGCATAGCCAATGCAACAGAATAGCTTGTAATGTAAGTCTTAAAAAACTCTAAAACATATAGAATGTGGTTCTGTGTTTACATAATAACTACCTATACATATAATATGAAAACGCTATAAATGTCATTATAAAAAGAATTAAGTATGTATTCATACTTTGTTGCATTTTAAGACACTCAGACAATTGTTAAAATTACAGAAATTATAGTCATAATCCAGTTACTGTTACCATGAAAAAGAGAGTTGTCAAAATTGTAAAATGTAAGTTGTTTTGAGAAGACATGTTTTATTTTTAAAAAGTTTGTAAATGGTTAATGTGTATGCTATACTTTCAGACCGTCATGTTGTAGTATCGTTTATTCACTGAAAAAAGTGCGTCAGACCTAATATTTTTATGGAACAAAGATAGAATAATTCATCAACAATGATTTGCTGTCAAATAAATCATATATAGCCTATAAAGAGTCTCAACGTCTATCATAATGTAAAACAGTTTTCAAAATTGACAGTTGTTGAGCTAAGTAGTAATCACGTATGGATATAATTCTTGTAAACAGGAGTAAATAAAATACATTAACCTAAATTGCAAACAAATATGGGAATATTTGTATATGCTTTGATAACAAACTCTAAGTACAAGATAAATAGAAACTTGCAATAAAGAGTATAACTCTGTTTAAATGCAGGACTGTAATATACATTTAAAATTATTACAATGCGAACACTGTAACAAAAGTCATTTCAAAAAAAATTGTACGTTTCCTAATTAGTAAATTAATACCCAGTATCATTAAAAATCATTAAATATTTTATTGTTAAAACATAAAATATCAAGGTGAACTAGCAATATATCAATCATTTTTGGTTTCAGAATATACTTCAAATAACATAGAATTTCTAGTATTGCTTAATGAGGGTCCATATCATCCGCCTGTTAAGGGACAAGATTTCGCCGTCGAGTACGGACGCCGGGCATGTCATTAGCCAAGCCCTCAAAGGATTAATTTTGAAACACAAACTAGTGAAAAATAACCCCCATGCAACTACCTCGGATTATTATCCATGGTTATGAACTTTCAGCCAGAAGAAGTTCGCTGTACGGCGGCCAATGGGAATCTAAATATACAGTAACCTCAGACAATATGACATTTAGTCCGGAAAAGGACTGTTATGGCAGCTAAGGGTCTGCCTTTCAAGGCGTCATTCTCTGTAGTAGGGACTCACGTATCGTAGCAAACTTTCCCCGTCCCTGCTAAAAAACTAATTTAAAACTGTTATAATTATAAGATAAATGGTTTGCTTAAACACAAAACAGTAAACTTTGTTATCAATCATTATACAAAAATCTGGTTGCCAAATAAAATTACGTAATAATGAAAATTATATCTGTTTTATAAGGCGATTCCAATACAAAAAAAGCTTGCATTGTCATTAGGAATGAAGGCATTTCAAAGTGAAGATCTTTTTTACCATTTACGTGAAGATGAATTAAGTTTGTTTGTTCTCATACATAGAGTGCTCGTGCTAACATAAAACGAAAATGATTTATGATATTATTATGTTAAATGATAAAGATCACGATATCTTGTGGTTTATAACAATATTAATTAAGATTGGGTACATGAAAACTTTTATATATGTCTGATATGCGTTGATAATTTATACCACTCTTGCTGTTTATGGATAAAGAAATAGACTAATAAGGACAATAAATCAAACAATATCTGAGATATACAACAAGCTCTGATTCATGAATATAATTCCATGTAACCTAAATACACACCTCAATACGCAGACCTCAGCCGATAACAACTGTAAAAATATCAAAGACATCTGGAGCTGTACAGCAGTGATTGTGTTATTATCAAAATAACTTTATTTGCAATTCAATTAAAAAATGGTGTTGGCCCATAACAAAATCAATGTGTGATGCATCTCAGTTGATTGATGAAATAAGTATTTACTTTTCTTTTTGTTGTGATAGTATAGTACTTTGTTATAATTACATTATTATATTTAACGGCATTGATTGAATGTGTTTGATAACCGATTTCTTTAAAAGCAGTATTACGTAAACTTACAATTATAACATTATCAAGGGCTTGTTTTGCTATTAAACTGAGATATAAATGTGTTTAAACTAATTGATTTATCATTATCAAAGTATTTCATGTGAATGTTTTCTAAATTTATTAATACTGCAGGTAATATCTTCCATGAAATTGGAGATTTGAGAAAAGCTATTTTAATTCCTAAGTATTTAGATACCACTTCAATAAATTACTTGAAATAAACAACAAATGTGCAATTTGATTGTATGATGTACAACATTTTCGTTAATAATATTAAATGTGGTAGGTAAGATATGTTATCAAAATAATACTATCACATACAATTTTTACCTTTGCATCCAGTTGATGTTTTACTAATGAATATTAATGTAGGAGATTTAAGTTTTATACCTTTGCAAAAAGATTTATTTTATCAATTAACTGCAATAAACTGCAGTAAAATGACATTTTATCTCAGCATTGTTCTTGTCAGTATGAATCAATTTACTTGTTTTTATCATAGATTAATTTATCAATCTTACATAGTTCATGAATTAATCCTTCACCAAATACTAATCAACATAATTATCATTTGGACTTTCATATTATTAAACATCAAAGCTACGCCCTAAAATGAGCCGATATATTCAAAAAAGCAAACTGAGTTGACACATGGACTTAGACTTTAAGAAAAATAAAATTATAAAGATTTCAGTAACAACTTATTTTACATTTTTGGCAATGTGTCAATTACTTTCTGTCTTCGCTTCACAATACTTCACTAAATACATTTCCATAATTTTTATAAAAATCAGCATGAATCTCGAGGCATGCTGCTTTAAGGTAGCATTAGAAGCGAGATATACGTCAAATGAATTATAGGACGGACGTTCCCTTCAGAAGTTGTGGAGATCAACTTGCACACAAAAGCTAAAACAAAGTGTGACGCCGACGGCGACGCAGAAACCCTCGTGAGTAGAATATATCTGCTGATTGTTTGAATACTAGTAGTAAAGGTAAAACTTAGCCATACTATAAGAATCTAGGTCAACTGGTATCAGAATTTGATTCAGCATGTAACATTATATTTTTAAAATTTTAAAAACTGGAAATTATTTTTGTATCTTATCATTATCCACGTCTTGAACCACAGACTACTTCGAAGACAGTGTGCACAGTATCAATAATATAAAAATGTGTACCCGTTATCTTGTTTGTTTTGATATAGACAGTATAATATTTTCTATTTTCTGTAAATAATGTAATTTAAGACTTTTCTTTTGTAAAAATGAAAACAGACAAAGCAAGATTAAGCAATGAAATATTATTCAAAAATTCTGGTAAAGGGAAGATCTACAAAAGGACAGGGGAAGGGGGCAGAATGACGGAGTATATGGTTAAGATTGAACCTATTTAAGGGAAAGCGGAGAAAAAAACATTTTCAGACACTAAACGATTATGAAATTAAGTCAACGAGAAAGTGCTTAATGATTTACCCTTTATCCAACAATTACATTTCCGTGATCCTAATTGAAGCTAAAACTGCTAGTCATCATCATACAATTTGTCAAAATTGTGTATTTTGGAAGACATTTATTTTACATTTCACTTTCATTTTTAAGACTTTATGACCTTTATTTGGTTTATGTGACATATCTTTTTTAATAAAATTCCTATCTTCATCTTGTTTGGAATTAAAACCTTCCGGAGAATAACTTAATAGTTCAATTTTTGTTATTCAAATGTAGTAATTGGTTGAATATCAAATAAAATGTTCTATAATTTATAGCAGGCTATGTAGTTTAAAAACTATAATTTAAAAGGATGGTCGGTTTTTACTACTGCAACAGTAGATGTTTAGTATGATATAATTGACAATTTCATATCACATTTATGAAAGAGATTTATTGCAAGCGATTTACTAGAACAAAAACAAGATCTTTATGTTTATTTACCATGCCGAGAAACATGAGACTTTTATTATTATACTATATGTCTTGGCTACATATCACATTTGAACGATTAAAATAGGTCAAATGTTGTACTGTTGCAAAGTATAGAAAAAAATAATTTGTCAAAATATATTTAAATCTTCATTATAAGTGTTCTTTAAAGGCTTTTTAAGTCAACATTACCGATAAATAATGTAGAAAGTGAAATCCTTGTAATATGATTATAAAGTTTATTTCCATAATTTACCTACCAAATATTTGTATCTAACTTGAGCGTTATTTGATGTTACGACCCCTCACTTTTTCGTAATGTTAATTTCCAAGAGGCCTCTGGAAGTTATCCTTACTGTTAATGCAAGTGTACCACGTGACTAAAAATTGTGTACTGTTACATAGGTAACAGAATTTTTTAACAGAGTATAAAATCTGGTCACGTGGTCTATTTTCTAAATAAAATGAAATAAAATGGCCGCCATTTTGTTCTCGATTCATTTTTTGACAATAGGGCATCGCCAAGGTAACTATTACTCTCATAAAATTTAGTTATTTGCACCCTAGAGTTCCTTTCGCGTATAAAATATCTTTTTTGTTGAATAGTCAACAGGAAACATCCGTTTTCAACGGAAGTAATTGTAATGTAAATAATTTTGTGTCCAACTGGAATATGCAGACAATTAAAGCATGCAACAAAGGATAATTTAACAATTTTAACCATTGAAACGTTACAGATAGAGTTGGTGGACAGACATCAGTAGGATATCATCGTTATTTTCTAAATGCACTTTGTCAAAAGCCATGCGAAGAATATTCTGGATGAAGAAGGATCAGATTTCACAGATCATAACCTTATAAATGGGTTAGTGTTTGTTTATCTATTAAAACCTAGCTTATTGTATGTTTGTGATTTGTAGATGTCATAACTTGCCTAAAGAATTAAAGAAAAAGAGAACTTCTCAAGTAGGCCTAAAGAACACTTAAAACTTAAAAGGTAAGGACAGTTTAAAATTAGTTATTGTTACTCTTGGTTTATTTTTGTAACAGTTAGATTTAGTTGACAATTTCAGATCATCACAGTATTTTTGTTCGGGGGTAATAAAATAAACAACACATGGGTTTGTGTGTAACAGTAAAAATATCATCTCTCGTAAAAATACTGTTACCCTCGGCTACGCCTCGGGTAACAGTATTTTCCTCGGGATGATATATTTACTGTTACCCACAAACCAATGTGTTATTTATATAATATCAAACGAGTCGTTTTACGCACACTGAATCACTGAGCAATTTCCTTGAAAGATCTTAATATAAATTATATATCCTGCAAATCTCATTTTAGAATTACTGTGTTTCACAATTTCTTGAACAAATTATTCCATGTACAGAAAACATGACATTAAAGAGATACAAACATTCGATTAATCTTTCAAATTAAACGAAACATTTTCTATTGACGCTACTTTTGGACTAGAGTCTTTCCTAGATATGGAAGTTACCGTAATAATAATAAGAACAATTTTTTTTATTTCACAATTGGCGATAAAATCGTTTGAGCTTTTATGAGATTGCATGATACTGACACTGATTACCACATAAAAAGACCTTTTCCGTTTATTGCTATACATTTGCATGTGAATAAAAGCCTCCTTATTGTAAGACATACAAACGCTTATCAAAATCTCGTTATTCTCATAGATTAATGATATCTCTTTAAATTGGCTTGTTTATGACCAACTGTTTGGCGAAAATGTGTAGGAAATAAGTATATATAATGGGATGTAATTTTTATTAAAATTAGCGATACTTCCTTAAGGCGCTAATAAATATTTGGTTTATACAGAATTTATTTTAGTTCGATTGTGAAGGCTATAAGCTTATAGACACACTGTCGAATCAGTTCCTGGAACAAACCAGTACTGAGCCATATGAACGTGTGTAACGTTTCGTGCTACAGGAAACAACGACTTGTCACTGATGGGGACATGCGGCTAGCGATTACTATTCCGACCACTTTAGTTCATATCTAAAGTGTTATGTGTTTACTAACTTAGCTTCAATGCTTTCTAGGTTCATTAGAATTTTCTTATAGTTGTTTAATATGCATATATAAATAATGTCAGGTTGTCACCGTTGAATACATTTCTATAAATGGAAACTTTTACAAAAGTCAATTTGATCTGCATATGATATAAAACTTTTTTTTATTTTGTTTAAGCATCAAGGTAGACAAATCTCCATGTAAAGTTATACACTCAACCTCAAACGAATCGGTACAAGAAATAATGATTTCAAAAAGAAAAGCTAGTTATAGTGAAAATGGGCAGCATAGGGCCTAAACACTATCCTGCGAAAGGGAAAATAAGCGATGATCAGTAAAGACTTATTTCAACAAACAGACTAAATAATTGGTACATCAAGATTATTTATTTCTGTTTTTGAAATATGTGAAAGGCAATACACGTACAAGGAATTACCAAATTCTCAACACGCAAGTGACAAATTGCTTAATCAAAGGTGAAAGACCAGTGAACATTAGACATTGTCCTAGACCATCACTTGCTACGAAGAACAATACAAAACTTCCAAGTTATTAATTGCGCTTTTAAATTATATATTTCTACTTAGTATTAACCTAAATTACATGGAAAGAAAAATGTTACAAGCATTTCTTATTTTAAAAGCAATAACAATAGTTTATATCTGCCATATTTTATTCATAGAAGTATGACGCAAATACAATTTCAACCAATAATCATCATTCCGCTGCTGTTTCCTTTTGGTACACTGTAATGATATTGAATAAAATAGACAGATTACATATAAAACACAATTAATTTTAGTATACTTAGAAAATGCCGAACAGTAAACTAAGAAAAGTAGCTGACATTGAAATTGGACTTTTTTATGAAGCTGGATAATGTCGGGGACTACGGTCTTACCGTTCTGACTGTCGCCTTTCCTTGAGTCCGTTTAAACCCTTGGTGTTGCTCTCTTAAGTTAACATACAATATACGTCATGTCGGGCCGAAACAAGAAAGTTAATTTTGACTAACTTCGAGTGTTACAACACCAGGGGTCAAAACAACCTCATCTGCTTTAGATAAGATATGCAAAAAGTCCAGTAATTCAAACCAGAGCAGGGATAAATGGTGAGTGCAAGTAGGGGCTTTGAAGAATTCTTTTAAAAAAATCAAACAATTGTTTCTGAGCAAAAATATAACTTAATACACTTAAGCTTATTGTCTTGTCTATTGACTATAGAAACTAATATAACTTACTTTTTCTCGCATAATGGAAACCCAACTTTCCTACTGCAAACTCCGTCACTCCAACAGAAATTGTATGCTCCATTTAGTGCGAGACAATCTTCATGATTGTCCACAGCCGTATTTTGTTTGCTTAGGTATGAAAAATAATGCATAAGAAAATGACTTTAACAATAAAGAATATTCCAGTAATTTTAAGCTTTAAAAGAAGGAAAATTATGGAATAAATGTTGTGATGCCCACCATTTCTACTCATGTGCCAGTAATAGTTTTCCTTTATTTCCGTGCGGTATTTATTTTTTTTAAAGAATGGCGATAACGCCGTTTTTTTTGTTGTTGTTCAATTCAATATCAACTGGAATCCTACTTTGTCTTTCTGTTACCCTATAGACCTGTCTAGATTCGAAATTAAATTCAATTGTCTAAAACCTTAGTCAGATGCGAAATGTGTATGTGCAAAGATAAACAAGAGGAGTGTCGTCCGTAGAGTCAAGCTTCCGACAACATTCAAGGTTTTAAGAAAATACAAAAAATGGAACCACTGATGAAAATTTAAAATTAATACATATAGAAATGCAAACCTTTGACAACCATCTGCATTCCATGCAGTGTATAGTAATTCTGAATCAGTTGCTATCCACTTCCATATACCTTCGATATCTGCATCACTAGCCCCTGTCCAAAATGCTGTGATGTTACGTTTTATATAATCTGTAAAACACACAAACTTTTTTTTGAGAAATTAAAACGGGGAAATAAAATAAACAATAACACATAATAGTGGGGCGGGAAATTGAGAAAATAGTGCAAATGGTGATACAAGCATGAAACTTTCAGGAAATCATCTTTAGACTACATAGTTTTCAAAAGTGAAGTGGGCCCAAAAATATCTCTGCTCATTCAAGATGGCCGCCATTTTCAAAATGGCCGCCATATAAATTTAACGTACATAAATAACTCATTCAGTCAAATTTTTTGTAAAGACCTGAAACTTACACCGAAGCATGTATAAAGTGTCTCCTTTACAAAAATTTAAATTTTACAAACTTTTCGTACCTCTTCTCAATCCAAGATGGCGTCCAATATGGCCGCCGATTTTACACAAAACTGTTATATAATTTCTATAGTATAATTTGTAGCACAAATTATGTTTATTTCTATAAAAAGTGTTTAAATATATCAAAAATAATCAAATCATATGTTAATCATAATGAAAATAAAGTTTTTTAAGTTTATGTCTAAAATATCTTTAAAGATATCAAGAAAAAAATCTCGTTTTTTGCATATTTCTCTTAATTTGGTTTTCTAACTCTATATGCAAAATTAAAAAAAAATACTTTATTTCTTATTTGTAATTCAATTCAAAATAGGGTTTGTTGTTAACATATGAGAGAACCATAAAAACTGTAGGTTTTATATTTTGTCAAAGTGGGTGGGGTAAATTTATCCTATAATTACAATAGAAAACCAACAAAATTTACACTGACCGTAAGTTTTTTCTTCGCTTTTTCTCTTAATTATGATGCAAATGCTCCCTATTAAAAAGTATTCTTTATTGGAAGAGTGTATTTTTGTCTTTCTTTGGTTTATACAGAATTCATTTTAGTTTAATTGTGAGGGAAGCTATAAAATATATGTCTTTCTTTGGGTCAAGTAGGTGAGCTAAAATATCAATAAATGCACATACATTAATTAGTATACACTCAGTTATTAAATTTGGTTGCGTGATATTACTGGTTTCAATATCTTGATATTGTTTATTAATTGTTAATTGTAAAGATATATAAGAAGACAATAAGCCAACAAACATGCTTTAAAGAGCAAACATGCACATGAATAAGGTTGTCCATTGACGCATATTATTAACTCCTTCACAATTTCATATTGAAAATATGAAAATGGCTTTAAAGCTAACTCAATAAGATAATAATTTTTGCATATATAAAAAGGCTACTATCACAGCATCTCATTCTATGTGTTGTGAAACAGATATATCAATGATATCACCTGACCTACATACAGTTTTTGATGATTTAAAATAAAATAATTGTAATTCATAAATTAATTATATCGATTTTTTATTTCAATAACAGGGCAATGATGACCCTAAGTCACACACCATTGTTGGGGAAAGGTCACAATTCTTTATAAACGTAGGTTATTGGGTGTATCAATTTTGTCATAACATATATATGATTTGTGAAATATTGTAAGGATGCTTTAAAAGAAACAGCCTAATATCAAGTTTCTCAGAATTGTTTCTCATGAGAGGACTTAAATAAGTATTAATATTCCTATATGAGTCCATATAAACTTAGTGACCCCTGGTGCATGATCAATTTTGACCATCTTGTCCATGATTTTTTAAATATTTGTAGAGTATTACAAGGTTATGATGATACATAATTTATTCGGTTACTGTAGTTTTAGAGAATACAAATTTATTGTAAAATAAGTGATATCCATTTCAAAACCATTTTAACTGCAGGACATCATACAATTTTTATGCATTTAGTTTAACACTAGAAGTTCTCTTATTGTGTTTTCCTACACAAGTCTATATACCCGGGTGGCTCTATGAGCAAGATTCATGACACAAGATGATGGTATACGCTTAGTATCTATGCTCTGTGCATTCTGCTTTTTGAGAAGACTTTTTAAACATTTTACTATGTAAAATCTATGTTCACTAAGTGACGAACAGAGAGTTTTATGTAACTTTTAAAGAGGTCTTCTCTACTTGACAATGTTACTGGAATATTGAATATCTAAGTTCAAGGCATTGTAGTTCTCCTAAAGAGGACTTACCGGTACATGTGATTTCCTATATAAGTCTTTCAAAACTAAGTGCCCCTCATGGCAGCCATTGACAGGCCTTTTAATCATGCTCCTGCAGTCTAAAATGGCTCCCTGGTATGTTACTAATGTTTGCATAGACTTAAAACTGTCTTAAAAGTCTTCTCCAAAACTAAAGTTCCCAGAGCAGAAAAAATATGAAAATTCACCCTGTGATACTCAATAAAAATTATGAATTATTGGCATAGGACCAAATCACTAAGTTCATATGGACTCGTATAGAAATATAATTATATGAGTCTTCTTGTGTGAAACAGTTCCTATGATATTGGGCATGTTTCCTTTGAAGCGAACCTTCACAAATAGTTCATAATTCATAACTGTATGTGGTGAAAAAATTGATACTCCTAACATGATCTTATCTTACTTCTGTATTAAAGAGTTATGTCAATTTTCCTGCAGTGGATCTTAGGTGAGTGGTCTAGGATTGTTTAATGGGAAACAGAAATTTGAATAATCTTTGACAGACAGTTAGTTTATATTTCAAATCATCAGCAACTATATGTGGGTCAAGCGATACTATTGATATACTTATTACACTTCACATAGATCATATGATGTATTAGTCGCCTTAATTTTACTTTGTATCTTTTGAAAATACCATGTCTAGATATGTTATTATATAAACAGGGCTAATTCAATTATACCTATTACAGTGACATGAAAGTAGATATAACTTTGAATCGTACTGTAACAAGCCTTCAGTAAGACTTTGATATCTAATGCAAACTTCATTTTTCTCATTGTGTTGACTTTAAAGCGATTTTTATCTTTTCGTAAAGAAACTGTTAAGGATGTAATTGTATTCGTAATTAAGACAATATTTAACGCATGTTTTGTAAATGTATATTCAGTCTACTGTCGTCAGAATTAACTGATAATATTAAAAATATTGAAACAAGTCATATCTTACAAACAAATTTTACAACTGACTGTATACACATGAATGTATATGCATTTTAGCTCTAGACCTGAATGAAGACAATAATTCTTCCTAAAAAAAAAAAAATATTTTTAACAGTAAATACTTTCCTCAGAATTCATAGAAAGTTTAACAAAAAGCAAAGAAATAAAATTAACTTACAAACTTCGTTGTATTTGTTTTTCAATTATCAGATATATTTACCCCACCCACTTTGACAAAATATAAAACCTACAGATTATATCTTTACAATAAACACATAGTGTTAATTAAATATCAAATACACTATTAGAAACTAAGTAACTTTTAAGTTTTGTACAAAGACCTATTAGAAAACCATGTTAGAGAAATATGCAAATATTGGCACTTTTTCTTTAATATTTTTAACGATACTTTTTGGATGAATAACTTAGAAAGCTTGACTTACATTGTGGTTTACATAAAATTTGATAATTTTTGATATGTTTATACACTTTTTATCGAAATATGCATAATTTGTGATACAAATTATATGACAAAAGAGATATATCAGTTTTGCATAAAATCGGCGGCCATATTGGACGCCATCTTGAATTCTGAAGAGGTATGAACGCTGATTTTGTTCACGATTTGAATTTTTGTAAAGGAGAAACTTTATACATGCTTTGGTGTAAGTTTCAGGTCTGTACAAAAATTTCACTGAATGAGCTAATATGTATGTCAAATTTATATGGCGGCCATTTTGAAAATGGCGGCCATCTTGTATGAGCAGAGATATTTTTGGGCCCACTTCACTTTTGGAATCTCTATAGTCTAAAGATGATTTCCTGAAAGTTTCATGCTTGTATCACAATTTGCACTATTTTGACAGGAGAGACCTTATTTCCCGCTCCACTATAAGTGGAACAGCAAACGGAGCTTTTTTAAAATTGTTCCATGTCAAAGTAAGCAAATGCGTCCTTTGGCGCCGAATGATAACAACAATAAATTATTTTAAATCCATTGCTTTGTTTCTTGCTAGTTTTTATTGCGTTGGCTTTTTCACCAGCATAAAACTATCTTTTTGATGAAAATTATATATTTTTATCAATGAGTGTTTTCATGAACGGGCAAGATTCCCACTTCTAATATGTGCAAGGATATTGTTAATAAACAGCGGATGACGAAATAAACGAAACAATTTATACATGTTATAAATAAAAACGACATTAACAGATAAGTACCTATTTTGAATAGCTTGCTGGCAAATTATTTAACAAAAAGGTTTTCTTGCTCCGTCTCGATGGACACAAGGTCGCTATTTCTCTGCCTACAGAAAGTCTGAAGTTGTTCATATTGGTTAATAATTTATTATTCATAACAAAACGCTATTAGTGTAATAAATATCTAACCAACACAACACGGCAGATCGGAATTCACTGTGAATACCAACCTATAGTATTACTGACTTCTTGTTCGGCTGACATCTTTAAAATTTAATCATTTGAATGAATGAATGAATGAATGAATGAATGAATGAATGAATGAATGAATGAATGAATGAATGAATGAATGAATGAATTATTATGATTCTCTTCTTGTTTGCTTGATCACTTAGCATCATGTTCTTTGTATAGTATCAACCCTTTGGGAAATAAATGACATTTGAATATTAAAGAGTTAATCCTTATATCAAATTATTGTAAAAAATATTGGTGCTAAAAAAGTTAATACAAGACATATTTGTACAATCAACTGTTCTTACCACAGCTTCATTCCAGTCTAATTTTTGTTCGTCAGCAAAAAGATAGCAAGAATCTTTGTACATTACCCAGCCATCGTGGCAGCAGGAAGATGCTTGCAGCACAAATATAAATATGATATAAATATAATATAAATATGATATAAATATGATATAAATATATATAAATGTGATAAATGTGACCAACAAACAGTTATTGTTATTTTAAACCAAAGAAGACAACATTATTGGAAGTATAATCATTTTTAAGAATTATATTGTACATAAAGACGACATATGACACATTGTGAATTGACTTTTAAGTTATGTAAAATCGGAACAAAAATTGTATTACGTTATTTTCTACACATTACAATTTTAACTGCAACAAAGTGATCGCAAACGCGCAAATCAAAACATGAATATTTTTATTTTATATTTATTATGTTATATTATATTTTTTATTTAACGTTTTGTTAAAGATACGGTATGTTGTGATTAAAGTGGGTAACCACTGTTAAGTGACATACTATATGTGTATATAATAATGCTAAAAAACAATTTTAAAACATCAAAGAATATGTAAAATATGTACTGCAAATATTTGTGCATATTATATGCATTCATTGAACTATATACATTCATTTCTTATTTGAAAATTTGACTCAAACTTTTTAAAAAATCTAATTGCTTCCCTTTGTTTACATGAAATGTTAAATTCGGTAATATCTGTATAAATAATGTTTTTTGGACCCTACTAGTATATTGATTAATCCTTATTTTAATATCGTATTTATGATTTCAACCCATAAGAAAATAGTGTTATAGGATCTTAAATTTATAGCTGAAATGCCTACTCAGGATTTTCATCGATATAATGTATTAGTTAGCTAAGGTTTTAAAAAAGCAGTTCTTTATATTTTAGATCTTTACTTAAGTAAATAAAAATGACTGTAAAAAGTGAATTCCTACACAGAGTAAAAAATCAAACAGAATTAATAACATGCTTTCAAAAACTGTGGATACAATTGTATTAACTCGAGAAAAGGACGTAAATAGAATATCCAATATTGTTCATACCTTCGAGTAAGCTTATAATTGTCGACCCTAGAATTAATAAAAACAGCACAGTCGACATTTTCCTCTTGTTTTATGACGTCATTGATACAATATAGCAGACAATTACAGTAAAGTTAAGAAGATAAGATATTTGGGATATATATTTAGATAGCAAACTTGAAAAGTGAAATGAGATGACCCCTATTTGACATTTGTGACAGAATGGTTAAATTGGGACTTCTTCTTTGATATAACTAATTTATTTCGGAAACCATAGAGTTTTATTTCAGAAATATTCTATAGGGTAAATGAGGATAACATTTTATACAGTGTTATATAATATATAATCATAAAATATCTGTCAAAGATGCTTATAAAAAGAAAATGACTTTAAAATAATATTTCAGATATCATAACTCAAAATGAGTAGATTAACACGAGATATTTTAGTATAATAAGATAATTAATAATTATGTTTTTATCAAACATAAACGAATTCAAATATTATTATTATGAAATGTCACAAAGTTTCTACCTAAAGCTTTACAATAAACACTATGCTTGCGGACGAATATTTCGATTGATATATGTGTGAAATCGGTTGTGAAAGAAAAACTAAAGGGAGAATAACCCTACAAGTCGAAATCATTTAAAAATCTTTTGTTATCATTCTTTCGTTTGAACCATTTTTATTGATACTTTCCACTGATAAGGGAGACTAGTAAACACTTCATAAAGCTATTTTACAAGTTAGATTAGTTTCCTTATATTGCAGAAGTCTGAATATTTCCGCAAAATTTCTTTTACAAAATTATTCAACTTATTTAAAGTCAATCATGGGATGAAGTTCTAACAATTAACCACTATTGTTACATTAACATAATATCAATTACCTTTAAATATACATAGACCAATTACACCTGTCTTAAAGGTTGCCAAGGAAAGTAGCAAAAAGTGTATTTGTCAACATCTTTTTACGATTAATATAACCTTAATGAGATCACCCAAGAAAAGACATATGTCAATGAGTGTAGGTTAATTACTAAATTACTAAATTTAAACAAGTTGAATGGTCTCTTCTGGCGAGAATAATATTTTTTATTTATTATGTCCAATACATTTAATTTTGAATCTACACTATCACAATTGTTTTTGTTTATGAAACTAAGGCATGTTTACACGTTACATATATATTTTTTCTTTTCATCTTAGCTGTTTGCATTAAATTCTGTTAAAACGTGTGTACGTAGTTTAATGATGTCATAATATTTATTATCCTGTTTTCCCTATATGCAATATTTCATATGTAATTCTTTTAATATTGCTGCCAATATTGCATATCATTAGTCAAACAAAACAACAAGTAATTAGGACACCTAGATAAATACTGTAAAATAGAAGTTGTCCTACTTTTAACATGTATCAATGATATCAATAGCAATATGCTTGTAATTACGAAATGTTTTTTTTTCTTTGCAACAAAGAATTATTTTTTTGTAATGAAATCATTGCTAATATTTCTAAATGTATCGCAAACTAGGAAATAATGCGAGCTAACCAGTTTTACATCGACCGAAAATCTTTGTTAAAAGATATATACTGCAACTGTCTGTTTCAGTAATAGGAGTGGCGCTCGTGTTTTCTATTTTAAAGGGATTTCGTTGAGTTTTGTTTTTGTTGTTGTTTTAAATGACAGACAAGAACTTATTTTCAAGATTAATGTTCAATTTGATGTACGCCCGAGCCATTTACTTGTTCAAAATTTCAGGTTAATCGCTCACTCAGTTTTTCTAGAATAAATATTCTTATTCTGAAAAGTTTTGCAACGCTTTTCACTTAACTCAGTCTCAGAATGTCACAAAAATACAACGTTCAATTTATATACGAGTTTATTTCTTAATTTTACTTTGCATATAGTTCTCTTTTAAGCAGATCAATGTAAGTAATTCATTTTTTTTGTATTTTAGCTTTCTGGACATCAGCGTAGTTCCTTTAAGTAGTGTAAAGTTATAGTTTGGCATAGGTTTTATCAAAGTGACTAAATTACAGTCTTATATAATTTATCAAAACATCTGGCATATTATCTAAATTTTAGTTCGTTAAACGAATACACTAAATGATAAGGATTTTATAACTATAAGGCGAAGTTAAAACATGACTGTGATAATGAAGACTCATTTATTAGTTTATCTTGTTTTTGGAAATTATATATGTTGTAAGTCTGTCTAAATGATCAATCATATTACATATCTAGAATTAATTTTTATAAATGTAAGAAATATGTTTCATTGTAAAAGACTTATTTATAAAATGATTTCAAAAACATTAAAACTCCAATTCTTTCGTATAATTTTAATTTAATAAGTAACTGTGTTGGAATTTTACAATGAAATTGTGTGACTTAAATTGTGTTGGTCCGTCGTTAAAAACAAACAAACAAAAACAAAATATTTGTATACTTATAAATAGATATATGCATAACTTTATTTCAAGTTGCTAAAGATTGTCCGGACATGTGGACAGTTGATGGAAACTCGTGCTACCTATTTGGCCACCAGAAACTTTCGTTCTTTTCGGCGGAGGTAACCCTAGCTTATACTGTTATTTATAAAGGAAGGTCTAACTAGATACTATCTAATGAAAATGTTTAAATTATAATGTGTTTTCATTGTTTAATCTTCAAATTAATGTTTGAAAGTGCATGGTCTAATTACAATGATAATTTATGTTTCGTAATAATAAAAATCTGAAAGGATGATAGATAAAATACATTAATCACGACAAAATTAAGTGAAAATTTCAGGCTTTATTCAATTAACTGTACATGAGGGAGAATGAAAATGTGCAACATCCCTCATGCCCCCAAGCACCGGTTTGAGCAGTTCTTAATTTTCAGCACTTAAAAGTGCTGGAATCAATAGTCTCAAAAGACCAGGAAAATATTACAACACTGAAATAAAAAGTAAGTAATTGCATTTTATAGTCTAAGTTTCATGCTTACGCACGTTCACCGACTTTACAGCTATTACCCCTGGTCATCGGGTATCTATCTATCAATCTCCCTGGGGAGTCTTTTAACTCCGCTTAGTGCAGCCTCGCAGGTACCCATTTACACCTGGGTGAAGTGAAACAATCGCAGGTAAATTCCTCTCGATTCCTAAGCTCGCGTCCTACCACTGGACTACTGCTCTAAAGTACGGAACAATTTGTTACGGCTGCCATACGGCACTTGAGATTGCTGTTTTGAAAAAATAAAAATCTAGAACTTAAAAATAATCCATGATTTCTAAAATACTTCAGAGCTACTGCAATCAGCACAAGGCATACCTCGTACATATAAACGATGCAACTGAAGATTCATTTATCAGGGAACACCTAAGGGACATGAAAGGTAACGATAAAAGAGATATAGTGAGCGAATGATAAGAAATTATGCACACAAATGTTTGGGTAAGACCTACATTAAATTGAATTTCCAGTCTCGACAAGAGGAAAATATGTGAAAATAGGCGTTCCTATGTTTTACACGCAGTGGAAATATGGTGATAAATTCTATATAGTCAAGGAACATACTTAACATGTAAATGATTATGTGAATCTTGATTCTTTTTATTTCCCTGAACTTTGAATTCTTTATTTATTTTTGAAGGCATTTAGCTTTTAAGTATACATATAAATATAACTTTAATATCTTTTATTGAATTTTTGTCATTTGTAAAGATAACTCCAAGCAGTTTTACAGTGTATTTGTGATTAATTGTTCAACTGCTATATATAGATAAAATGCAAAAAATAGTCCCTCTAATGTACTCAACACGAGTATTAAATGGCGGCAACTATTTGACTTGTCCTTTTTGTATCTCTTGTTTTTTTGTAATACATCAGAATATAATCTTTTAACAGGATTAAGCTGGTGGATTGGTCTTACAGATGATGACATAGAAAATACATGGAAATTGTATGGAACAAACGAGATAGCTGACTTTACGAGTAATTAATTATTAGTGTTAGTAAAATTGAGTAATACATGTATAGGATAATAACCGTCTTTGCTGCTTTGTTTTTATTGTTTCTTGTAAGTTTGTAGTTTTGTACTTTTGTATTTTCTTTTCTTTGTATTTGTGTTATTGTCAGTGTTTTTTTTTTTTTTTTTTTTTTTTTTTTTTTTTTTTCATTAACTGGTTTTACGTCGCACCGATACGTTATAGGTGTTATGGCGACTTTCAATCCTTACTGTTAGAAGAATATCTCAGGTGACTTTCCGTGCATTATCGAAGGCACAAAGGGACACCTTGGTAGAACCACCAGCGTTCTGTTAGCTAGCTGAATAGCTTCTTCACATTAAAGAAGTCCCTGTCAGTAATTGGTTTGAAGTCAATGACCTTAACCGCCCGTCCATGTACGCCCCTGCATTTATTATACCAATGTTTAAATAATCTATAAACAAAGAAAAAACTTGTATTTCTTTTGTGTAGACAATCGGCTGAAGATTTGTTTTTATTTTTTTATTTATTCATTAATTTTATTCATCTTATTACTTGCATTTTTTAGATTGGGCTCCAGGTCAACCAAACGATTATGGAAGTAATGAAGATTGTGCAGTATTTGAAATGACTCCTGGATATGGCGAAAAGTGGAATGACGCACCTTGCAGCACACTTCTCTTGCCTATATGCGAAAGACCGTATGTTTAATATGATATTCTCTCAGATCTAAATATTTTCTTTTCGTACTGCAAAAACAAATCTCTGACAATGAGTAAATGCATTTTTGGTTGGGCACAAGCATTAGTGTGGTCTAAACAAACTTGCAAATTTGTCTTAGCGTCATTTTAACTTTGAAATCAATAAAAATTATCGATTTTATTTTCTAATTTGATTTTACCCCTAGTATCGCTATAAGTTAATTTTTTCGAAATTGATATATACATATACGATGCTAGTTTTAAGTAAAAATATTTTACTTGTTGAAATTTATTGACATCAAGGTGAAGGTAAATTAAACTGAATATGTCTAAAAAAGTCAAACTAAGGAAGTCTTTTCTTTAAATAAGCCAGTTTTTAAACGACACTATTTATTCGTACTGCGTTATCCTGTAGATCTATGCATGTCTAAGCTCCGGCAGATGAGGTTTTTATTCCCGGTGTTAATCAATATAATATTCCCTGTTTGCGCCCTGCAAAACCTTAATAAATCATATTACAGATCGTTTATTGTAGACAAATTCATCTGAAAGAAAACATTTTTATATATTTTTCAATTAATATATAAATTTAACAAAGAATGTTTCTACTTATATTTGGATCTCTGCTTGTAATATTTCTCTAAATTTTTGGAAGGGTGTGTGTTTTTTCCACAACCATTTAAAGTTTTATGGATGTCTGATACTATTTTTTAGCCTGACATTTACTTTTGTTTGTTTTCCTTTGTAATTCAAACAATATACGCTTTTGATTCTTGCCTGTATATACGAGTACAATTACGCATCACTTACAATATGTTATAACAATTTGTAACTTGATTGCTGAATCAAAACATTGATACCTGGTCGAAATTTCTTTGCAATCGACTAGCAATCGACTGACAAATAATGTAAAATATGAATGTTACAGAATCAAGTATTCATGATAGTCTGTTGTACCCCCTCTGGCTCCTATGACCTCCTAGCATAATTGCTTCACCGACATTTTCTACCCAATTTCTTTGAATGTTTCCACATTCCCAAATCATTGTATTGTGTTTGACTTGTAGGTAACGAGGAGCTCCCGGCTAACTTCTTACAAGTCTGTTTTATCACCCATTAAATGTTCTTTGTTATAAAGGTCCGGTGACATTAAAGACGTTTGTAACTGGTGAATATTCTGTTTCTGTGGTAGTACTTCGGTCGATGTAGCCCTGTGCGCCAGTGCCGCGCCTTGCACCTCTCCGTCCATAGGCTGTGTTATTTCCAAGGGCTGTAAAATATCCTGCTTCTTCTTACCTGCCTGCGCCCTTGATAACTTATCCTCTAGCATACTTACAAAGTATGATAACAGATGCGTTATCTCTGGCTTTTGGTGTACGTAAATGTCAATGTCACACCTATTTTATATCTTTACTTTATCGATATACATTTTCATTTGTATGAATACATTTACATTTGTATTAAGTAATTATGTTTAACTTATTTAAAGAATTACGATTCTAATGCATTACCTTCGCTTTGGACAGTATTCAAATAGGCTAGAACTACTGTTAACTTCATTGAAAATGAAGGCCGTGGGTTCAATCCCCAAAAGGGTCACCTTTTATTTCTTTCCTATTTTCTTTTTACATTATTTCTGTATCTTTCATGTCCCACTTAGAAAGAAAAAGGGTTATTTTTTATTTTTTTATTTATTGATTTATGGGTAATTATTTGCTAAATTATGCTAAATCTAGTAATAAATATGGAACCTGATATTTTCAAAGTGTAATAAAATCAAAACAAGACGGTAAATGTATTTTCAAGGTCAACCAATATACTTCTTTAGAAATTGAGGGGAATTTTATAAACAGGCACTCATTTTGGTAAATCTGAAAGAATTTTTAAATTAGGCTCCCTATGTAGGAAAATAGTCAGACACGTGGTAAAATGGGTGGGGTAGGTTAACATTTTTATACAGATTTCATAAACTTTCAGTAGAAACCATAATTTTGCTCATGTGGATTGTTAGCTGAATGGAACTATTTGTTTCCTCCTAAAAATTAATGGCAGAATATTTTTCAGTAGAATGTTATTGCAGATTATATAAAGGTTCCTCATTTCTCAAAAATGGCCCCATAACATCCTAGCTGGAGTTCAAAAAAGTGGTAACAACTTGATTTCGGTACGGTAAACTTTGTTTAAATGTTGCATAAAGGTGTACTTAAAGGTATATATCTGACCTATGATGTAAATCTTTAGTTCCTGATAGTGCCCATTAGGGTGGTAATACCGTAAACCTCCTTTCGACCCTCCTTGTTTATTTCTCTTATTCATTTTCCATTTTAGATTTGACGTTTCGGGCAGTAGTATAATTGGCTAAACTTGTGTTTGGCAATTTAGCTTTTCGTGTGGTTTTCTTCGATAGTGCGTGTTTGTGACATACCAAAATTCTTTCTTTTCTTCTTTAATAAACATCTGAAGAAAGTTATTTACGTTCTTTGTTTTTTATATAAATTTATAAACGAATTTTCTCTTAACTTATTTTATTACATGTTGAATCTAACTGAAATTGATTCACTTTTTTCTACTACTGTTACCAAATAATACCATATTATCACCTTTAGGTATGAATGTATATCCATCATTGTTAAAATGGATTTATGCTTACTTTTTCATTGTAAAATTGACTTTAATTGACTACATATTTCAATAAACTGGTTGTCATATGGTGATTGACCAACACATGCTATTTGAAAATGTAAAGGGTAAAATATAAATCTACCCTAATGTATAAAAAGACTGCCCCACTCTTTTTATAAATTAAAAGCTACAGATTACTTTCCCCATTTTAGAACAAAAATGAACAACTTCTCCTCTAAATGACGCAAAACACAAGGCACAAAAAGGTTAAAACTTTTTTGAGTTTGTACGTGTGCAATGACTGTGCTGTTAAAGTGATATTTTAAAGAAATCAGCTTATCATCGGATTATCGTATTAGCTTTCTATATTGATTCATTTGCGTTTTTGCTAGCACCTCCATTATTCACGGAACCATTGTAATAATCTTTTGACTTTTGTTTATATTTGACGCTAAGTATTTCCTCAACGAATTACAAATCCGATATTACATTTTCTTACCCATTTTGCTCTTATATCTTGTTCAAAGGTGCGTTTTAGATTATTTCAAGACGACTTGCATTCGCAGACAATGGCTCAGTAAATCTTCGGTAAAATGTTATTTGAGAATTAAATGGACTCCTAACGGATGTATTAATTTTGCTCTTTTGAACTCGTAATCTCGGTGTTTTTATCATTTGCATCAGTTATAAGATTTAAGAAAAAGATGATGAAAAGCGCAAAATTTCCTAGTATTCTAGAAGGACGTAGGCTGAAAAATAGGGCAGAGTGTTTTTTCACAAAAAATTCGTTTTCTTTTAACTTTTTAAAGTAAAGATGCGGAATGAATATTTTATACTTTTATAGGGCCTCTGATGTTTAGAAGTCAAATCGTCGCCCTACAAACACCAAGCCATCTATTTAGTATTCGCGCCTTATTTAGGTCATTACTATTGTTTCTCATTTGTCAACAGTGCTGGTTAGTTAGAAAGCGGACCTAAGATTGGTTTATTACTGTTTATTACTGCTGTGGTTTACATTCAGTGAAAGCTTCTGTTGCTTTATCATGATAAATCTTTATTTTATATATTTAAAATAAGCTACAAAATTTCTGTACAATCAACCTGTAATTATAAATGTTTAGTTAAATGGCCCTTTTGTTGTAGCAATGCTTTATTCCGTTCTCTCAAAAGTTTATTTTTGAAGTACAGTTAATAGTTTCCTAAAATGTTATTACCCGATCCATCTTTCTCTTCTGTTACTTATTGACAATTTGTTCGTTCGGTTTAAGTAATTCAATATATTGTGCGGAAGTCAAGTTACTTATATCTTCTTTAAGAAAAACATATTTTATATTAAACGTTACATTCTGCAAGTAACAAGAATCTGACATGTTCTTAAACCACTTTTTAACGCATACGAAATGTATACAGAACAAACAATTAATACAAACAACAAATGAAGATATGGGCCAAAATGTGTCCCTTTGTTTTTGTGTTTATGAACTGTTCACAAACCTATCAAAATGTCTTGTAATAACGAAATACCGAATTATGAACACTCAGCATCACGTATTTCTACCGAATAAATGATTGAGTAAAATATGTCGTCGTTTTTTCCTTCATTGTGTACGTAAATACTTAAGATGTAAAGCATGTTTTTACTTATTAATTTGCCTTATTTGAGGTGTTGTAGAACAGCCTAGGTCATTTGAAACTGAATGAAATTGTCATGAAAAAGTAAATAGTTAATAGCAAGAATACAAAGTAAATAAAAGAACATAATTACCACTTTGTTTTAAAGGGCTGTCAATCAAAGTAAATGCAGTTTTTAAATTATGTTATAATATTCATCGTTCTTTAAATATTCAATATTCCAAAGTTACATGTCACAAAATGGTCGGATAAAAAGCTCATACATATTCTCGCCCGGTTTGTTTGAAAGAGCGACATCAGTCAGACGCCGGAAAGAAACTTGTATTCAAATGAGTTGTTCTATTATGTTAATTATGACACTAAAACAATTTCAATGCATTATTCTGTCGACTAACCTTTTAAAGTGAGTGTTTTAAAGTATTAGAGGAGACTACCATTTTAATCATATTCAATATATATATATAAAGTTAGCATGATATAAATTCATTCATGTAACTTGTACCATCAAATTCACTCATTTTTATTTAGGTGTGGATTCCTCCTCTGCATCTCTAAATGCATATTGATAAGACTTTTCTCTATTGCATATTGAAAAGGCAATTTTAATATTGCATTTAGATATAAAGTATTTTCGTAAAGCATAATGATAAAGGTGTGTTCGTACTGCATATTGATATAAATAATTTTCGTATTGCACATTGACTAGAACAATTTTGTATTGCATATTGTTGAAAACAATTTTGTATTGCATATTAATACAACATTTTCGTAAGGCATAATGACATAGGGTTTTCATAAGATATTAACATAAAAAAACAGTCTATCCCTACAATAAGAAGAAGATTTCATTGATTAAATATACTTATATAAGACATCTAATTTACGCACAGATATTTTTCCATACATTCTGACTGGGATAAGTAACCAGTAGCTACTAATTTCTCTTCGAGTGGCCGATTACTAAAAGTACTTATCCAACATGATTTCTAAATCAACGAAGAGAGAAATGAAAATATTTTTTGAGACACCATAATTATTATCAAAATTGAAATCATGTTTAAGATGCATGTTTATAAACTAAAGAAACCACAGCGCAGAAAAGAACCTCATCGGCGACGAGCAATTGAGGGTGAAACTGAACTGATTTATTCAAATATGGTAATAGGGGATGAACAAAACAACATCAAATATTTTTTACGTTATGTAATACAAATAAATGGAAGAATTAAAATTGCAAATACAAACATATAAGTTAGATTACATGTCACATTATCACATAATCATTGTTGTTTTATCCTTATAATTAGTATATACGTTCATCTTGAATGTCTTGTTTATCTAAATCAAACAAACGTCGAAATATAACCATGACATCAAGTCTTCCTTAAAATGTGTATGTTGTTTTTGAGTTTTGTAAGATATGTTGTTTGAGGGGTTTGTTTTACATTTTGTGACACATTTATTTGGTTGTGTTTATTTCGATACGTTAAAATGTTGTTGTGTACGTGCTGTTTTGTCGTTTTGTTCCTACAAATTCTTTTGTTTGATTGTTTGTGCGTCCTTTCGTTTGCATATTTGTAACAATTGCCTAATAACACAGGGCAATAGAGTTTGCCTGTACAAAATGGTTTAGATAGAGAAAAAAATGTCAAAGGCAGCAACACATTCTACTTAGTGAAATAGAAAATCAGGTCTTACCATAAATGTCTTTCATTCATTAGAAATAAGAAGCACTTGTTTACAGAACGAGTGGAAAAGTAGTAGAATAAAGGCGGGATGAGTCCAATTTACTTAAAGTAACTTGCAAGTTAAGCATTGTTTCTACTGTACAATTAAACAACCAACAACAACGACAGCAGTAACATCCACAACAACGACAATAACTGACGACAACAATTTACTTAAAAAGAGAAGAACTAAGATTAAAATAAATATGTATAAAAAACACTACCACCCTCAACAACAACACTAAAGAAAAGGGAAAAAATAACAACCATTAATATTTCAGGATTGTATGCAATTACGAAATACATTTTTGAGAAATATTACTTCTTTAAAAGAACTTTGTGTACTGATATAAGGTATCTGGAAAATGAACCTCTCATGAACTGACTCCATCAAACCAAGTCTGTTATGCTCCTCATTTCTCTCGATTGGTGTTTATTTTTATTTTGATATGTTATTCTTAAAAACGTTTCTTGCAACTAATCTTATACTTCATCCAAATATACATTTAAACAATTTAACTTGAAATGTCTAACTTATGATTAATCCAAAGATGCTCTAATGCTGTGTTAAAAATGGGGAAAAGTGTAATTTAACAAAAGTTTAAGTTGTCATTATATAGACAATTATCGGCTAGACTTACTTCGTTTTAATAAAATTTCATTGAATTATTATATTCAAACAAAGATACGCATTTCTTTTTATTTCATAAGACACTCTGTCGTCAATTCTAAACATATTTTGTACAAAATATGTGGAATGCTTTATGTATTTAGTAAATTGAATAACTTTGTATTTCAGCTATTATATGCATTTCAGCTATTATAGTAAACATAGATAACTGTTAGTCATCTAAAAATGCATCTATCTAAGATGTTGACTTTAAATCAAATACTTCCTGACCTGACCCGGACAACCGAAAACTTAGGAAATAGGCAAGACATCCTTCCTTTCATATAGTCTTACTATTCTGTTGTAATCTAATTCATACAGAGTAATATGCGGTTCGATGAAATGTGTATCTTGTTATGCTTGCAATTTCAGGCACCTTGGCGCCGGAAACAATCTTGTTTGACAAATGTTAGTAAAATCAATAAAAAGTTAATTATAATTATAAATAGTATAAAATAGTAATAATATCATTAATTCATGAACTTCTATTACTTAAAATTTGGTGTAAACTCACAATTTCTTTGGCTAAGATATGATAAGTTATACAATGCAAAAGAAAAGTACATAAAAAGAAACGTGTTTAAGCAAAATGTGCTTCGAAAAGAATTTGTCAATATATTGACAAGCCGGTAACCGCAATTAACTTCATGTCAAAGTGTAGGAAAAAGATCATAACATAGATTTTGTTTTCATTGTACTATTAAAGAATGCCACACTATTTTTGCAGGAAACGTGCATTGATATGAAACAAGCACACTATGTTTGCATGACACGTGCGTTGATATTTAACAAATATTGACATGCATTTTGCCAGAAATACTCAAATGATAAACGCGGGATGAGGCGCTCTTTTTTGGGTTTTATATACAGTCATAATAATTTATTTGTGAATTTTATTCATATAATTTGTCTATCGTGCGTGTATGGATTATATTAAATGAATACAAATCACATATTTCTCTTATATTTTTACAGCTATAATACCGTTTTATGATGTTTACTTACGTAGGTGGGATCGGATTAAGGGAGTGGAATATTTAGCATATTGTCAAATGCCAATAACAATGATTTCTGTCTATTATGATACTGCATTTTAAACAAACCATTTTTATTATGTTTCTTTATGTTTAAAATGCCCATTTTGACCTAGAAATGATTTATTTTTAATTTTTAATATTTTTTTTTATTTTTACTGGCCTGTCATATTTTCTAAAATGCATCTCGTTTGCCAATTGCCTGAACCATCTTCGGCTTCTGTTTAATTTTTACAATAAGTGCAATTATGGTGTTAAAGAATTTGGATACAAGATACTCCTTTGTTTACAATTTCTATGACATTGTCAAATATTTCATATTCAACGCTACATTTTGCAGTCAGCTGATAAGTATCTAAATTGCTCTGAAACAATTGTCTACACATTATAAAACACATGACTATGAAAACTTTATTTTTTCTGACCTATTATGTCGTTTGAAGAATTATTCATTTAACATCTGTTAAGTTGAATATGCTATAAATACTTGATTTCGAAAATCCCCAACCTTGAGGAATTAAACAGAAATAAGACAAGAGGGCCATGATGGCCCTGGGGTCGCTCACCTGAACATAGGCCCCCAGGGCCGGGCCAGTTTAAACCAAAGGGCTTTTATTTGAACAAACTTGGAAGACACCCATTAAAAGATATTTCATGATGTTAAGTTTTTACTATACACAAATAATGAATAACAATGACTTTTGCCCCTCCCCCTTCTCCCTGGCAGGGCCAATTTTGACCCAAGGGCTTTTATTTGAACAAACTTGGTAAACATCCATTAGAACATGTTTCATGCTAAACATCTTAGCTCTAGCTCTTTTGGTTCTTTAATAGAAGATTTTTAACTTTTTAATCTATGTATATAGGGAAAATCAATAACCCCTGGGACAGGGCCAATTTTGACCCCAGGGCTTTTATTTGAACAAATTTGGTAGACACCCATTAGAATATGTTTCATGCTAAATATCTTAGCTCTAGCTCTTTGGGTTCTTTAAAAGATTTTTTTTTAAGTTTTTACTATATGCATATAGGGAAAATCAATGACCCCCTGGGGCGGGGCCAATTTTGACCCCAGGGCTTTTATTTGAACAAACTTGGTAGACACTGATAAGAAGATGTTTCATGCTTAATATCTTAGCTCTAGCTCTTTGGGTTCTTTAAGAGAAGATTTTTTTGAGTTTTTACTATATGCACATAGGGAAAATCAATGACCCCCTGGGGCTGGGCCAATTTTGACCCCAGGGCTTTTATTTGAACAATCTTGGTAGACATCCATTAGAACATGTTTTATGCCAAATATCTAAGCTCTAGCTCTTTGGGTTTTTTAGAAGAAGACTTTTTAAAGTTTTTACTATATGCATATAGGGAAAATCAATGACCCCCTGGGGCGGGGCCAATTTTGACCCCAGGGCTTTTATTTGAACAATCTTGGTAGACACTGATTAGAAGATGTTTCATGCTTAATATCTTAGGTCTAGCTCTTTGGGTTCTTTAAAAGAAGATTTTTTTAAGTTTTTACTATATGCATATAGGAAAAATCAATGACCCCCTGGGGCGGGGCCAATTTTGACCCCAGGGCTTTTATTTGAACAATCTTGGTAGACACTTATTAGAACATGTTTCATGCTTAATATCTTAGGTCTAGCTCTTTTGGTTCTTTAAAAGAAGATTTTTTTAAGTTTTTACTATATGCATATAGGGAAAATCAATGACCCCCTGGGGCAGGCCAATTTTGACCCCAGGGCTTTTATTTGAACAAACTTGGTAGACATCCATTAGAACATATTAAATGCCAAATATCTAAGCTCTAGCTCTTTGGGTTTTTTAGAAGAAGATTTTGTTAAGTTTTTACTATATGCATATAAGGAAAATCAATGACCCCCTGGGGCGGGGCCAATTTTAACCACAGGGCTTTTATTTGAACAATCTTGGTAGACACCGATTAGAAGATGTCTCATGCTAAATATCTTAGTTCTTGCTCTTTGGGTTCTTTAAAAGAAATTTTTTTAAGTTTTTACTATATGCATATAGGGAAAATCAATGACCCCCTGGGGCGGGGCCAATTTTGACCCCAGGGCTTTTATTTGAACAAACTTGGTAGACATCCATTAGAACATGTTTCATGCCAAATATCTTAGCTCTAGCTCTTTCGGTTTTTCAGAAGAAGATTTTTTAAGTTTTTACTATATGCATATAAGGAAAATCAATGACCCCTGGGACGGGGCAAATTTTGACCCCAGGGCTTTTATTTGAATAATAGACACTCATTAGAAGATGTTTCATGCTTAATATTTTAGCTCTAGCTCTTTGAGTTCTTTAAAAGAAGATTTTTTTAAGTTTTTACTATATGCATATAGGGAAAATCAATGACCCCCTGGGGCGGGGCCAATTTTGACCCCAGGGATTTTATTTGAACAATCTTGGTAGACACTCACTAGAAGATGTTTCATGCCAAATATCTAAGCTCTAGCTCTTCGGGTTTTCTAGAAGAAGATGTTTAAAGTTTTTTCTTTTGGTTGCCATGGCAACCAGAGTTCTGCATGGAATGGAATTCTTTGAACAACTTTGTTAAGGCTTCAAACAAGGAACATCCCTGTGAAGTTTCATTATGATCTGCCTTATGGTTTCAGAGGAGATGTCGTTTGAAAAGTGTGAACGGACAACGTACGACGGACGACGGACGACGTACGACTGACGACGTACGACGGACGACGGACGAAGAGTGATCCTAATAGCTCACCCTGAGCATATGCTCAGGTGAGCTAAAAATAAAAAAGAAAAAGAAACTTTCATCAATTTTAATATTTTATACAAAAATTCAAATATCATGTTTGATTTAATATTTTGAATATCAACCAAAAGCGTGTATAAGTAAAACAAAACGTGTAAATAATAACGAAAGACATGATATAGTCTATTAAAGCCTAAGATATCTAAATATGTATGCGAATGATACAATTTGAACAATTTCAACTACATCGAAACAGTAGAAAGGAACATTTCAGCTCGGAAATGCTGTTCGCTCTTTTTACAATGCACCACAATTTTGAAACTGAGCGTTAGTTTGTCGGGCGTTACATGAGCCGAGAAGGGTAGCATGCTTTTACAGAGTGCTGTTAATGAACAAGCTTTTCATCGTTGTCATGTTTAGCCATTAAACAAATGTTTGCCAATAAGTTGACAATTACTGTTGGCATTTCCGGAAATATCCATGTAAATGTTTACGTATTAAATTTCTCAATTATTCTTTTTGAACAAAAGTCTTATCATGTATTAAGATATAACTTGCTCTTTTATGTAATAATGTAAATCTTTATTCAAGTAAAAATAGCTTTTTTTACTTAATCTGATCATTGGGATGCCTAAATTGCATAAAGCATATCCAATAACAAAGGCCAAATAATTCCGGTTAAATATTATCCGATAAGAGTTTTATCAACGCTAATGGACTGCCATTTGTTACTGCTTGAAATTTTGCACCAACTATGGTTTAACAGATGTATGTGCAAACAAATGTGATAAAAGATCAAAACCTTAGATTTGGTTCAGTTTAAAGCATTCCGTATATTCTGTTAAAGACTTCAAAGCAAGGGTATTACAGTAACTGTTCATTATAAAGTAAACGCTTTTGGGTAACAGTTTTACTTTTTCGGAATGATATTTTTATGTCATAATTGTTATATTTTATGTTATGTTATATCTTTATCTACAAATAATAAACGTGGAAGAAAATTGTGTTGTGCCTACGTGTTATTATAAAATATAGCCAATACATAAATTTTATTTTATAATCAAATTATATGGTATTCTTATTTACTTATACCGACACGATATTTGATAAGCTTCAAGTTCTTTTCTATATAATTCGAATTTCAATGGTTATTTTGTTTAAATAATCCCTAAAATGTACAGACACAAAGTAAATGGATTTAATTTTGACATTTTATACGTGAACCAGACACTTATAAAAAATAAATTGACATTGAGAAGTTAATTTTAGATGGAATTTAGTAAAAATATAACAGCGGCAATTTATGTTTCTATTCAAGAAGGCAATGTATTGGGTGTATTTTTATGTTAGAAAATTAACAAATTCAAACTGATAAAATGAAATTATGTGGAGAAGGCTAGCTTTCCCCCTCATTATATGTATATACAAAATCAATGCTAATGTTGGTAGTATGACAAATTATACATGGTACTTGAGATATTTTGTTCTGTGTAACAATGTTTTGCTTTGTATTGCTTTATTCTATACACCTTAAAACAAGTTAAGCACATCCATTATGCTACCAAAAATAGCGTCTAATACGATTTTGATGTTAACTTTGCCATTCTTGATGCAGAGGTTCTTCCAGTTGTTACAGGTTGACTACAGGTGGTTCGTACCATTGCCCAAATAAAACTTAAAATTTCAGTTGTGGTCTTGTCAAATTTGGGGCAAAATGCCGGATGTGAGGAAAAGTGTTGAGGCTATCATCCGGGCAGGTGACGGTTATACACGATATTATAACAAGGGCTACATAATGTCATTTTAGGTTATGTTATATTCAACATTGACAAAAAATATCCACCAGTAAATGTTTTGTAAACGCTCCAACACCACATTTATAAGCACTTTCTTTTTTACAAAAAAAGCAAGACATTTGCTTATGCTTTGATAATTTGGTTAAGAGTAAACTAAACTTATATATTAAATGGTGTATAATATACTAAATTGGAATCGCTACTTATCAAATTACTATTTCTTAGCTCAATTCTGTCGTTAACTCATGACAGTGTTTTCAATCACAACCAATTTTAAATTTCCGGGATGTGCTTAACTTATTTCCAGGTGTATAGATTGTTTTTAGGATCCATTTGATCTGAAGCCGGCGGGGGGACATATTCTATTCATGACATAAGTGTGGACCATGGTCAACTGGAATATCAGTAAATGAACGCTTAAATTGATGAAGACACGATAAATATTAATTCCGCTTTAATTTGAAGTTGTGTTGATGAGGTTATGATCCCTCGTTGTTTGAGAATGAACAGTTTGTAAGGCTAAGGCTTAAAATTTGTCCATAGATATATATTAGTATAAAAAACACACAAGGTACATAATTTGTTTTCAATGTAGAAATCTTGAAACAAAGTGATCCCTCGGAAGCATTATTCACAACAAAATTACAAGAGAATTGCTAACTCGGTTTGATTCAGTCTGTACATGAGGGATAACGAATACGTGCAACATCCCTCACGCCCCTAGCGACGGCTTGAGCGGTACTCAATTCTCAACACTTATAGTACTGGCATCAATTATTCCAAAGGACCAGAAAAATATAACAACACTGAAGTGAAGTACGGGGCAACGTTTAACAGCTGCCACACAGCACTTGACACCTGTTGTTGTGAAGTATAAAAATCTAGAAACATAGTGATCCCTCGGAAGCATTAATCACAACAAAATTACAAGAGAATTGCAGACTCGGTTTGATTGAGTCTGTACATGAGGGATAATGAATACGTGCAACATCCCTCACGCCCCCTAGCACCGGCTTGAGCGGTACTCAATTCTCAACACTTAATAGTGCTGGCATCAATGATCCCGAAGGGCCAGAAAAATATAACAACACCGAAGTGAAGTACGGGGCAACTTTTTACAGCTGCCACACAGCACTTGACACCTGCTGTTGTGAAGTATAAAAATCTGGAAACAAAGTGATCCCTCGGAAGCATTAATCACAACAAAATTACAAGAGAATTGCAGACTCGGTTTGATTGAGTCTGTACATGAGGGATTATGAATACGTGCAACATCCCTCACGCCCCATCACACATCTGTTTTTTCTGAAACGTACGTTTTACTGCTTTATTTTAGATTTTAGGAATTTGTTGTGTTTTTTTTACTTCGTTGTAAAGTGATTCCATTAAAACGGCCATTACATCTTTAACCTATATATGCAAGCATATCTCTCAAATAGCATTGTCAAAATATCAAAGTCAATATATAAATTATTAATTTGCTAAAATGAATTGTACAACGAAAACGAAAGTATATCTTTACATGCCTCACTTCATTGAATACTTTTACACTTTAAATAAATGACTTAACGATTTTATGCAAAATCACACTAATATTTCAATGTCCTTATATCTCAAATGTATGTCCTAAAAGAACTAATTTGTATGCACAAAACTCAATATCAATTGTTACTGAACTTCCGAATGCGTAAAAAAGTTGTTTCAAAGCTTTTGTGTTGCATCCTAATGCAAATAAAGCAAACATTTCTCTTCAATGATACATCAAGATGCATTTATTTGTTCAAGAGTGTACAAATTGGGTACATATGTTTATGTGTTAAAATACTATATACTATTCCCTTTATATAATTATGAGCGGATTTTCACATCATGTTGTAAACCTACTGTCAGTACAAGTACATAAATAATTATGTTCAATAATAACAACAATAAATAGCAGTTAATATTACATTGTATAAGCTGCATAACATAAAATATAAATACTTATGATTTTTTTCACCAAAATTAAAACAAAATTATGTTCTATTGAGTGGGTTATTGGTTACTTTCTAACATATATGCATGTCTTGCAGAAATATTTGTAAGAATGTTATATATCTGTTTATAGGTTATCAAGGTCTCTTTATGGAAATAAACAATAATGATTTTTTTATCTTTAAGATTTAATTAATTTATTTTGGTTTACGTCTTGGATTTGATCAGAATAATTTTACATCATTTCATGCACTATATTTGTTCCTATTTTTATAACAATTGAATTCGTTAATATTATACTTTATCACTTAAATATTACTTTCAAGCTTTAAACCGGCTCCAAATTTAAAAATGAGCACAGAATATGATCTTTTATTTGGTCTAAAGTGAAATTTTCACGTACAATAATTGAATTAATTGAAGGAAATTGCATCATCCCCGGTAATTATTGACTAGAAAACGCAGCCGTTATTCAGCAAGAATAGTATTTTTAAATTTACCATATCACGTAGGTATAATGTCAAATAAATTACATGTAATATTTTCAGATTTCACCACTTGAATATTTTGAAATATGTTTAAATAAATGCAAATTTTGAAGAGTTACGGTTATATAATTTAATTATTATATAAAACCTGTGTTAAATAAAGCATTATGAAAGTAATTCGCACACATTTATTTAGATATCATATTGAATAAACGAAAATACTCTCGTTGAAAAAGGCAGGCGTTTGGAAGGGATTGTATAATCTATAAATATTTGTCCAAAAATATATCCGGGCACAATATTAAAAATCAAACGAAATAAGCCTTGATTCATCAACTTATATTCAAGTAAGAATATAGCATCAATAATCAAATTTTCAAATCCATAGTACTTCCATCAAAGGATACTTAATTGAATGCCATTAAACAATCTAAACATGTCTTTATGGACCAATTCCTTTGGAAAATATATTTCAACATAATATAGTTTATGATATATTGTTTCAAATATATTGATTAATAGATAGTTCGAAAGTTCGATTCAAAACATGAGTTGAAACCAATTATAACGCATAAGGATGAAGATTAAATACCAAACGATAATTTCTAGATCAATTTTATATTGGATGGAACGCTGAAGTCGAGGTACGCAGGTAAAAGAGAGATGTATGTTAAGTGTATCAATTTCCGTGATACAATGTTTCACTACACAGTTACATATTTTTAATGATGGCATTTATTATAAAAATGAATATCATGACATAATCAAATAAATTACATTTTCAGTTAAAAGCATAAATGTGTTGCATTTAAATGCCAACTTACTTTGCCTGCAAAACATTGGATCGAATTAACAGGTGAAACGTGCAAAGAATGATATATCTGTATAGATATTTTGTTATTGTTATTGTACATTTGATATGGTAGAAAACATATTTTGTCCAAATGTTAAAATATGTACAATTGGTGTGGCTGTTATTGATAATTAGTGAAAAATAAGGTCATTTGGTGCAACAAAATGTCATATTTAGATGAAAATATCACGTGCAGAGCTCGTGTCACACAAGTTTGTAGTACAGACCTACATTAACATAATTTCAGTCCACCCATGACAAAATGCAAAGTGGTGTATTTTAAAAGAAAATCAGTCATTAAAACAAATCCCGAACAAATACACAAAAAATACAAACACATAATAATGTATTCCAGTTTGTTGGCAATATATCATAGCAGAAGTGGTAATTGATGCGTTTATATAAATTTTACAACATATTCAGTTAAACATTCTTATTATTAGGCTCACCTTAAACATAAATGAAGTCCGTTTTATATAAACATCTACATAATTGCACATTTATGTCAAATAAGTTTTAAAAAAATGTCATTTTTATCGTAGAAATCATCATATCTGAACGTTTAGAAGAAAGCAACATATATAGTCTCATAAGCAAAATTAAAGAAATGTACAAAAGTGTGGGGAAATTATTTCGTTTTCTTTATTAGCATCCTTATATTATCGTCGTCATCGTTATCATTATCATTAATACCATCATCATTAAATTATATAATTATATAAAACTTCTATCTTCTGTCACAAGTGTTGTTGTTTTTGAAGATGTTTTTGGTTTTGGTTCATTTTGGGGTTTTTTTTTCGTTTGTTTTTTTTTTTTTTTTTTTTTTTTTTTTTGGGGGGGGGGGAGGATTATTTGTATCATTTTTCTAATCGTTTTTGACAATCAATTTCAACTTCTTCATTACACTATTACATGAACACAACTGTTGTAGTCATGATAAACTTTTTCTACATTCAGTTCAACGATGTCAAACACCTAACATTTCGTGTAAGCAGCAAAAGCACAATTCTATTATTGCTTTGATCAGATTCTTTATTAATGAATTAAATCTAAATGATATCATTTTTAAAGCATTTGACGTACATCATATCCATTTATTACATAGAAATTCAGTTTAAACACGCACTTTGCACACTTTCATTGATACTTTATGCCTTTAATTTCAATATCGTGAGGATTTTAGAAGAAATTAGAATATATTTAACATCAAAGATGAAGGTCGGCTTTTCCTTAATCTGGTTCAAACTATTCAACGTGCTCTGAAATTAGAAGAATAAAAGAATATATTAATCTTGGAAAGTATTTAGAAATACAAAATGACGTCCTCCGAGATATTGGTTTCTTGTATATGTAATCAAATAAGACAATGTATGCATACCAATACATACAATATATACTGTAAATCAACATCTTTAAAACAATTGTTTTTGTTACTAGCATTCTTTCAACAAGTTCAGCTTTCTTAGTTAGCATTATTTTATTTGTGTCTATTTATTTTCGAGATGAGTTTCATCGCGTAAAATATTATTTTGTTTGAGACAATGCACGAATATTTATTTTTAAATGATTTAATGATCAGTTTTTAAATAAGCAGTCATGTTGTTATTATTATTTCAAAATGTAATATAAAAAATAAACTTATTTATAAAAAGTTAATTTAATGTGAAAAAAAGTCTCTTGGTACAACAAATTGTGATATTCAGAAGGTACTAACATGTGAAGAACCCGTTCAAGAAATTCAATATGTATATGTCAGTCTCGATTATAATATATCCCTTCAATAAAACGCTTTTCATATTTCATTTGAAATGCAAGAAAATGCAATGTCATATGTTATCATTGAGCAACGGCAACAGCACAAATACTACTTGACGTTTAAAAAAATGTTCATCTACTCAGACTGTAAAGCCTTAAAACGTAAAAATTGAAATTATTCCATAGATCATGTCGAGCACTTAAATGGAAAAATCTGTGAAAAAACAAAGAAATACACACCGAGTCTAATTTTAAAAAAAAGTTTTTTGTCCGGTTTCAGTGAAAATTGTTTCTTTTTTTTCTGTTTCTTTTTTGAATGTGGATAAGTTCCCACATAACGGAGGACTATTCTAGGACAAAAAGGTAAAGAAATTACATGAAATTTTACGCAAGACTTAGTGTTGAATCCAGACCTACATTTAATGATACACATTTCTGGAAAATCTATTCCAGTTTCTTCATGGCGAAAACCTCAGTGGTGTCCTTTTATAGAGGAACTGTCGTTTAAAATAATTTTCTGTAAAAGATACTCAAAATGAAATATATAAGCATAGCTATTCAATTTTGTTGGCAATATACCATTACATCAGTACATAGCAGTTGGAGTAATTGATGTTTTTACGTTAATTGTACAATATTATTCAGTTTTACAGTCATATTATTAGGCCCATCCAGAACATAATCCAAGTCTGTTTTATGTAAACATCTTAATAATTTCACATTTATGTCTTAATAATGAAGTACAAACGAAATTCATATTTTATTATGAAATAAAAAAAATGTTATTATTAAAATATATCGCATACGCCTTCAGAAAAAAGGGATAGTTACATGGTATCTTGAGCGAAATAAAAGAATAACTTAATAGTTGGGTAATAAAATAATATTAAACTGTAATTATATTTCATGATATGCATTAAACAAATTTTCATATACTTTCTCTTTAACTATCGTATCGGTAATTATTATTATAATAATAAAAATTAAAAATTATTATTATTATTATATTATTATTATTATTATTATTATTATTATTATTATTATTATTATTATTATTATAAGAATAATTACCGATACGATAGTTAAAAAGACATAACCCTAAAGTCATCCTAAATTTTCATTGACGTTATCCTCATCATCATCGTCGTCGTCATTTTCATCATTATTATCATAATATTAACAATCATTATATCATATCATTATACAAAACTTGAATATCATTTATCACACGTGTATTGGCATTACCTTTTTCCTTACCGTTTATGTCAATAAATTGTCAACATCTTTATAACCCTTTGCACTACCATGAACTTAATTTTCATCTTCATGTTCATCAGTTCAACTGTTTCATTGTACTTCAACATGAATACGGCTGCTGTACTCATGATAAACTGTTTCCTGTTTCTTTTATTCAATACAACGATTTCAAACACCTAACATTTCGTGTAAGCAACAAAAGCACAATTTTATTATAGCTTTGATCAGATTCTTTATGAATGAATTAAATCTAAATGATATCATTTTCAAAGCTTTTGGCGTACATCATAACCATTTATTACAAACAAATTAAGTTTGAACACGCACTTTGCTCACTAACATTGATACTTTATGCCTTTAATTTCAATATCATGAGGATTCTAGAGCGAATTACAATATATTTTACATCAAAGGTAAAGGTCGGTCTTTCCTCATACTGGATCAATTTAACTTGATTTGAAATAAGAAGAAGAAATGAGTTATTTAATCTTGAAAAAGTTTTCAAAAATGTAAAATTACGCAATATCGGTTTCTTCTGTGTTCTAGCTTTTTTTTATTAATACTGTTGAGACTTTATACACCATTTAATAAATGGTAAACGATGTTCTAGATACTTATAATTTACATTCTTACAACAATTTCTGCTTTTTTAATTAGAACTATTTTGTTTATGACTGTTTATTTTATGATTTGTTGCATAACGTAAAATATTATTTCGATTGTAACAAAGTACAAATGTTAATTTTCAAATGATATGACGATCAACTTTTTAGATAAACTAATCATATTGATATTGAAATTACACAATATAATATAGAACTGTATAAAATAGATTATAAAATAATTTTTAAAAATGATAATTGAATGTGAAATTATAAATGAGCCGCGCCAAGACAAAACCAACGTAATGCGTTTGCGACCAGCATTGATCCAGACCAGCCTGCTCATCCGCGCAGTCTGATCAGGATCTATGCTGTTCGCTTATAAACCCTAAAACAAGTAGAGAAATTGATAGCGAACAACATCCGTGCAGACTGGTCAGGATCCATGCTTGCCACAAACGCATTATGTTGGTTTTGTCATGGCGCGGCTCAAATGTGCTGTGTCTACGTATAACTACATTTTTGACTGACGCAGATTGAATTGTGTACCACACTAATTTATAAAACCTTGAACGAATATTTTCTTTGCATTTACATTATCAAATATATCACACTACTTTCTCCAAGAGAATATTCCGTTAAAAGTGCGACGAATACTTGTACATTGTAAAGTGGTTTTAATTTGACATAATTTATTATAAGTAAGTCTGCCAAACAGCATAAACTGACATTGTAGGACGTTCTCCAAATTATTGAGAGAACAAAAAATATAACGATTCTAAGTAGGAGTTGAAATCTATGATAGTGCATAAGGATAAAGAATATGCAGTTAAGTTACAAATGATAAATTTCGTATTAAATAAATAACCAAATACTATCATTATTATTATATCCTATGGTTTCAGAGTTTTGTCCGGGACAAAAAAGGGGACGGGCGAATATCCGGACGCACTGACGAACAAAACGACGACTAATGCTCTCCAAAACACTATTGGAAGTACAAAATGGTACAAAGCATAGATTAAATAGTTTTCTATTTGTTATCGGACAGAGTCATTTTAACATCACAACAAATTTCAGATATGTTTGTCTTAAAACCGACACAAAGTTTTTGAAGGGATTTTTAAGGACATCTCCAGATTTTTCATGTTCATATTTTGACATTGAAAGCGTGAAAATAACACGATGTGCGTTAAAGTTTACAAGGATGCAGGTACCTACAACATATGATGATTATGTGTAATTAAGATCAGTTGTATTGCAGCAGAATATCTCTATACTATTGTTTTATTTCTTTTCTTTAATATGTTTGTTTTTAAGGGACATTACAACATTATAATACATTGTCCATACATTCTTTTAAAACAGGTTACTAAATGTATTAAAGAGCTTTCTAAGGAAATACTTTTCAGTGTCAGATTATCTTATTTTGGCGAGTTTATCTATAAAATATCAAATTAAAATCAATTTACAGTGTATTCATACTATTTACGAAACATTTCTTTTCAGAATTAGTATGAAACATTGCAATTATGTAAATGCAATTGATGAAAATTGACGTTTGTCATAGATATTATTCGTTTAAGCAAAGTTTTTATAAAAAAAGATCTTGCATAACATTTAAACTGCGTAAATAGATGGGCACAGTACCATCAGATTTGCATGTGTTTTACTACATATTTTTTTATAAATATTAAGTATATTGTTTATATACAGTTTTGTTATTACAATAACAATACGTCTGCTTATTTAAGAATCTGATAATCATATTTTTTGAAAATGATGCTCATTTTCTTGTAGAATTTTAAAGACAAGGAAACGATTTTACTATTACGTCATTTCGCATTAAAAAAAAACTTTTCAAGATTTACTTACTCTCTTCCTCTTCTAATTACAAAGCATGTTAAACAGACTGATCCGAATAAAAGAAGACCGGCCTTTACCTTTGATGTCAAATATATTCTAATTCGTTCTAAAATCCTCACTTTATTGAAATTAAAGTCATAAAGTATCAATGTAAGCGAGCAAACTGCGTGTTCAAGCTGAATTTCTTTGTAATAAATGGATATGATGTACGTCAAATGCTTTGATAATGATATCATTTAGATTCAGTTCGTTCATGAATTTCTGATCAAAGCTATATAAAACTTTTGTTTTTGTTGCTTACACGAAATGTAAGATATTTGGAATAGTTGTACTGAATATAGAAACAGTTTATACTGGGTACAACAGTCGTATCCATGGTCATCATCATCATCATCATCATCATTATTATTATGATTCTTATTAATATTATTATTATTATTATTATTATTATTATTATTATTATTATTATTATTATTATTATTATTATTATTATTATTATAATTATTATTATTAACTATAGATACATAAAGAGACAATATTTTAATGCAGATCTTGAAATATAAATAGCATTGTTTAAATTGCCCAACCATTTTTAAAGTTATTTTTATTTTACTCAAGATACTATATTACGATGTATGATTAATTCAGAATGTCAAGATATAAGAATTACACGTGAAAGATAACATTTTGAATATCATGATAAAATAGGAATTTCCTATGTTCATCATTAGAAGCCATAGATGTGAAATTAAGTAGATGCTTGGATAACGTTTTGGTTGAGCCTAACAATAAGACTGTTAAATTGAAAAATGTTGTAAAATTAGCGTAAAACAATCAAGTACTACAACTGCTATTTTCTGTTGTTAGGATCTATTTCCAAAAAAATTGAATAGATATGCTTTTGTTCTAATTTTTTAGTTTTATTTTCAAGCATTTTTTTTTAAAAAGTCGTTTTTTTTTCTGTAAAAGCACCCAAATGAGATTTTTAACACGAAGGGACTGGAATGTTTTTTTCAGACTTGTGTATACGTACCATTAAATATAGGTCTGGAGTTATGCAACGTTTATGCAACATTTCAGGTAACTTCCTTACCCCTTTTTTCCAGAATAATATGCCTGAACGTGCAAATTGATCTCTCCAAAAATAATGGAAAATAAAAGCTTTTCTTTTTTCAATGAAACCGGATTAAGAATTGTACTAAAAGTATTTTCAATTGGACTCTGTATAATTATATTTCTCAGGATAAATTCTTATTAATGATAAACATCTAACACATGTTTTAATGGTTTTATATCATTAATATGATGCTCAAATTAAGATGTATCAATATTGTAAGCTCCAAAAAGCATTATTTATAAAGATAATATCGAATTTAACATTTCATGTAAAGAAAGGGAGGTAATTAGAAATATGTTTTCAATAAATTCTAAGTCAAACTTTTCAATATGAAATAAATGCATATATTTTAATGATTGCATATAATGTGCACAAATATTTGTAGTATATATTTTACATATTCTTCGCTGTTTGAAAATCGTTTTATAAGCATACTTATAAACATATATAAAAGTTCACTTAAGTGTGGTTACAACCTCAATTACAACATACAGGATTTTTTTAATTTATGATTTGTTCTATGGAGTAATTTCAATTTTTGGGTTTTAAGGCTTTATAGTGACAGTGGATGTCTTTAAATGCTCGTAATTTCAAACAGCAAAAAGTATATTTGGTATTGCTAGATTCTCAATAATAACATTTCACAATGTATTGTCTGGCATTTCAAGTGATTTATAAGACACGTTTAAATTAGGAGAAATGTTATAATCGAACCTAGCATATACATATTCATTTTTCTTGAAATGGTTTTGTGCATGTTAGTATCATCTGAATATATCATATTGTTATACCTAACGCCATTATTATGTCGCTTATTTCAACAGCCACGCCGATCTCAAGACACCTTTAACATTTGGAATAATATATGTTTTTTCTACCATATTGAATATACAATAACAACAAAATAAATGAACTTGTGAATCGGACGAAAGACATCGAATCTGCGTTTGAACAGAAATTTGATCTGGACACATGCATTTCTTAAGGTTAATGTAACAGCAACATCGTTAAATGCTAAAGCACTATTTATCCAAAATTCAGTTCAGTCAATTGAACAAATAATTTAGATACACCATTCCTTGCACGTTTCGCATGTTAACTTTATACAATGCATTGCAGAGAATTTTGATACAACACGATTTTCTGGAACAAATTGCTTTATTTATTTGATTTTTTTCATGAAATTTATTTTTTGATAAATGCAATTGTCGTAAATATGTAACTTAGCAATTATGTAGTGAAATATCTATATTTCTTTTACCTGACGTAGATATTAATAAATGTGGACACTTTTGCATCTAAAATAAAGTTTAGAGCATTTACGTCGATAAACCCATTATAATAATATTATTATACCAACCGTACCATACTTTCAGATGGCCCAGTTACAAACCCGAAGGTTATTTTGTTTTTACATGCTATGACGGTATGCAGTTATAACCATGCTATCAATGGAACATCAAATTAAGGTGATTAGACCAAAAAGCCATTGATGACGCTAATCAGGTTACTAGCAATTTGATTAGCACAAGTCACTATAATTATATTCTTAGCACTTAGCACAACAAAATAGCAATTTTATGAATAGTATTCTTAAAATAACTGACGGTTGTAAAATGTAGTTTGAGCATCCATATCATATATATTGAAAATTTATTTAGAGGTCATGAAAGCTCAGTTGACTTAAAATATAGTTTATAGTTTAAATGTTAAAAATGGCATCACAAGAAATCTTAAAAAGTAAAAGAAAATAATGTCCTAGCAAAGAGAAACACGAAAATATCAAATATTTTACTGTTTCGTTTTTACAAGTTCTTATGGTAAATGTATGAGACAACGTAAATTTTGGTCATTTAAAAAACATTACACAATATAAAACATATAAATGGGGCACGTAAGCATATTATGCACAATAAAAAGATGAATTGCTGCAAAATGCCTAACCGTTTTAGTTGAAAGATCCTGTATGTTGTGATCAAAGTGGTTATCCTTTCTTTTAATGCGTTTATTTAAGGTCGCCGCCGGAAAGCCTATATGGGCGACTGGCCATCCTAGAGCGTCCCGCCGAGATTTTTTCGTCGATTTTTTTTCAGCTTTTATTGGTAGAGGAAGACCCCAGGTGCCCCTCCGGGCATTATTTCAGGCACGAGCGGGCACATGGGTAGAACCACTGACCTTCCGTAAGCCAGCTGGATGGCTTCCTCACATGAGATATTTCGACCCGAGTGAGGCTCGAACCTACAGCGGTGAGGGGCCTGTGATCTCAAGTCAGCGACCTTAACCACTCGGCCAAGGTCGCTGACTTGAGATCACACACTAAGTGAAACTGTATATATCTACATAATTATGCAAATAAAACTATTTTCAAATATCGAAGAATCTGTAAAATATGAACTGCAAATATTTGTGCATAATATATGTAATCATTTAAATATATGCATTCATTTCTTATTGTAAAATTTGACTAAAACTTTATAGAAAATAAAATATTTGTATAACCTCCCTTTATTTACATGAAATGTTAAACTCGGTAATATCTTTATAAATAATGTTTTTTGGAACCTACAATATTAATAAATCTTAATTTGAGTATCATATTTATGATTTAAACCCATAAAAAACTGTGTTACGGGATCTTTAAGGAAAATGATTTCTTTTCGTACAGATTAAAATAATTGACTTGTTAAGCCATGTCAATAATATGGAATCAATCGCGGACATACGTTCAATCGCCAAGTTTACACAAACGAATATAGCACATGTGTGAAAACAAAACAACGTGCATATATGTCAAAACCAACAAAAAAAATGTTAATAAAACTTTTTTTTTGCCAGGTGCACTGTACGACACTGACTTGTAAAATGAAGATGTTCAGTTGTTCTCTCCGTGCTCGCTCTTGCTTTAGTAAAAACTTTGGTATCTTGACATTATTAAATTCAAATGAATCATCTGAAGTGATCATTTTGACCCTCTTAAAGCAGGAATGTGTTGCTTTTAACGCTTAGTAACTGTCCGCTACAAAATGAGCATAATGAACTTCGGAAACGTGCCAAGAATATTAAATAAATCTAAATTGTGTTATTGATGGATGATTTGAAATTAAACGACTTGCAAGGATGTCATTACAACCAGTTGTAAGGCATACTGTATTTGTACACACTATTTGTTCATAAAATGTCCACTTGTTTTGTGTGTTAATTATACATTGCTGTTAAAACAATCTCTCCCTGTATTGATTTAACAACAGTTTGCTCTTCAAATAGACTTAGAATTGTTTATAACACTTTATAAAAACATCAAAATATAAGCATTCATGATATCAGTATCATCATAATCATCAATATTATTATTATGATTATCGTCAAAAGTATAATTTTTTATCATTATCATCAACATATTGTACTCCTCCTCTTGCATAAACTTAAATATTTTATTAACATGTTGTTATCATCATATTTTTGTAATTATCAATTGTTGTCATTTTCGTATTGTTAATATTATCATATTTTGTTTCTATGATATTGCTGTTATTAATATATTGTTGGAACCATCATATTGTTATTATTTATAAATTTTGTAAACATTTGTACTTGTATAACACAGACACAGACACACATGCACAAGCACACACACACGCGCGCGCACGCGCACACGCACACACACATCCATTTTCCAATTCTCATCGTTTTGTTTGGCAAGGAGCAATGATCTCAGAGAGCAAACGTATCGTGTCAGCAACAAAAACAGTTGTTTTATTACTTTGATCAGATTGTATATGAATGAATTGAATTTAAATGATATCATTATCAAAACATTTAGCGTAGATCAAAAACGTATAGAGGAATTCCTTTTAAACACGCACTTTGTTCACTTGTTATAATACTTTATTCTTTTTAATTTCAGTATCATGAGGTTTTTCAAATAATCAAAAGATAAATTCGTTTGTTGCATTAATAGATTTATCCTGCTTTGAAGTAGGAAGGGGAATTGAATAACTGAATCAAATGTACAAGTTTGTTTTATTTACATAAGAATCATAGGTGGCAACAAGTTCTAGACTATAAAAACGTAGGTCATTATACAATCATTTACTAGTAAGCCATTGAATATGATGTGATATTCATTTGCAGATGACATATTGAACGAGAAGATAGCCGAGGTCAATATGACTTTCAGTCGATGAACATCAGATCATATGCAATGACTCACACTTTAATAATTGTTTATTTATATTTATCTTAAATCATAGAAAGTCCAGCCTTATATAACTTTTGCATGATTCATTGAAGCGTGGGGGAAAAGACGCACGTGTCAGGCGTTCATCGACCTCGCGAACGCTGCGCAAACAGATGTGTAATTTGTTGTCGTAAAGTAACGATATTTTAATCGAGAAATAAGCCATAAAGAACAAAAACGTTACAATTATTTTAGTTTTATGCGCACTCGTATGAGTCTCAGTCTTTTTTTAGATTCGGAAAATCTAATTCAGCCAGTGAATATGATACTACACCCTGTGAACATGAGTTTATAAATTGTTCGTTTGACTATTGTTTGGACCAATGAGATTGCAGCTATATTTCGATCATATAATAACCTACGATAAAAGCCGATGAATCTTTCATTTATTGTCTTTTAAATAAAGAATGTTTATTTAGCTTGTAATTAGACTATTTTGATAAGCTTGTTCCAAAAGTGTAGTTTTATAAAATCACATCAAATTGTCAAACGACAAATAAGTCAACTGAAGAGGACTCAAGTCTGAGATTTGATTCAACCCACTCAATCATTTTCATACAATATTATATTGCTTCCAAGGGATCAACCCTTTTTCAGATTTTAATACCCATTTAATTATATTTTTATTGGATTTATATAGCAAAAATATAGTTAACAGACATAAAAAAGATCATTCTTTGTAAGAAATATTTCTTTTTACATTAGAACATTAAGTACAAAAATAAACATAAAATGGCATTGTGTTTTACATACTTTTTTAATCAAAGGCTCATTATGACTCAAATATGCTATCACTTTATTTTTTAAACTTTTAATTTTTGGTATGTTGTTACAGTTTTCAAAAAGATACTCATTTTTTCCATACATTGCACATTTGCTTAAGTTGCTGTGTAAGCAATTCATTATAGTGAATAAGTATTTTGTATGTAAGACAAAAAACTACTTTGTTCACATTTTGCTACCTTAAAGACACATAACTGCAGGTTCTTTTTTCTTCAGTTGTTTGACATCTAACATGCTTTAATTCCACTATTTGATTTAACTCTTACACATTTTCAACAGAAAGGTCCACAAACTATGATACAAATGACGCATAATGTGCCTTAATGAAGATAATGTTGTGCAGATAATAGTGTATATAAATTCAATCATTTTCATATCATTTTTGAGAAGCCTCTGTTTTTGGTGTGTGTTTTTTTTTGTTTCTACATGCTTTTGATTTCCATTGTAAATTTATAAATTGCACGTTAACAGTTTGCTAAATTTAGAGATGATAAATTGTATGTAAATTGACATTGCCTAGTGATTTTTATTATTGTTGTTGTTGTTTTATAACAGATAGGCCTTAGATTTACATAAAAGAACTACATTTACATAAAAACTAAATCAATTTACACTTCCATCAGAAGCATGAATAAAAGTAAATGTGGACTTTGAAGGCACAGTATGCCTCAGAAATCCACAACTTTTTAATTCTTCAGAAATGTTAACATGTGTTTAAAAGTATTTTATTTTTGATTAAGAGCATGTTAGATGTTTAAAAACTAAAGAAGTAGACCTGAACATGCAGTTATGTGTTGTAAAGGTAGGAAAATGTTAACATACAAAATACTTATTCACAATTATTATACCAAATGCCAACATTTCAAAGGCACAATGGGCTTTACGGAGCCTTATATTTGAATGATTTGAATATTCTGTAGCTAGTTTATTTGAAATTGGCATCAAAGTAAATACATAGAAAGTAAATTTCACCATTTTATTGTATTATGTTTGTATCCGAAGTAATTGATTTATAATAAAAGTTTAAATGACATTGGCTTTGGTTCAGTGAATACATTATATAACAGTACAAATGTGATTAAGATAAAATGATGTGTTTTCAGAAATAATATACAATATACACTTAAACCGAAATAAAATGTAACTTTACTATTTCATACTATTAATATAATTCGTATTTTGTTTGTTTGTTGGTTGGTTGGTTTGTTTGTTCGTTCGTTTGTTCCTGGAGTTATTTAAAATAGAGTTTGTCATATTGTTTGTTAGCATGCCAAGAGGAAGCCTTACTATACAAATGTATAAACAGTTTGTTATTAAAGTATCGTATGTTGTTTTAAAATGTCAACCAAAACAATTTTACCTCAATGATCTTTTAAAGCTAATTAATATAACCAGTACATGTACTTGCAAAAACTTTTTCTTGTCTAAGTGAAATTCCATCTTATGGATTATTACTTTATCATGTAAAATACATTGGGTAGTCATATTGAATTCTCTGATGAAGTATAAATTGTTGATATATATAATAAAGTAATAAACGAGATTTGTATGTGCATGGCAAATAGCCAACAGAATATAATTTTATTTTATAAAATACGTTTCTTTTCTATGGTCAAAAGAAGGAATTGGATTTAGACATTATTACTCAAATGCCGCTTTCTTGCATATCTAATACCTAAATGCAATTATATAAATAAATGTGATTTAGAAACACAAAATTGTTGTAATTGTATTACTATAAAAGTATTCAATTAAAAATCTATATATCAGTTTACTTAGAAAAGAGGGGCATTCTAATTTATTCTTAATGAATTACTATTAATAGATTTTTAATTAATTATTTATAAAAAAAATCGTTTAGAATAAACAGGTATAAAGTCATCTATCTCTAATATCAGGAATGTGATCCTGAATCCTATTTGCATTGCCTTAAATAAGGTGGGTACAGCGGACGTACGCAACTGCATTTAGTATAAGAATTGACATAACCATGAGAAATAAACACTTTCCTCTAAAAACATGAAATGTCTATTAAGACCGACAGTGATACAATGAGTATAGCGAATGTGTGAAAACGTGCATAGAATAATGTATACAACTCATTCATATAATTGGTAGTTAGATAAAAAGCGGACAATGAGAGATTAAACGACTTGCAAAAGAAGATCTTGAAAGTGGGTATGACTCTAAAGCATTAATCACAACAAAATAATAAAATATTGCAGGCTCGGTTTGATTGAGCCTGCAAGATAATCGTCACAATAGCATTCTAGCACATTACTCATCAAAATCTTTAAATTTGATAGAATCATCATTGATTTATACATTAAACGTTTATACTTTCGTATTTGATATGAGATAAAGAATACTTTGAATTTATAAATTGTCAAACAGATCATGATCATTTGGGTATAAAATATATTCTTAAGTACGTAAGACCGCTTTTAATGAATATGACCGACAAAATACTTTAATCTCTGACAAACTTCTAAACCACGACCACTCTTACATAAAGTGTTTAATACAATGCTTCTTAAATCTATAGAATAAAATTGTTTTTTGTTTGTTTGTTCCTTTTTTTCTTTTTCTTTTTGAAAGGGTTTATGAAAGATATTCTTCCAAAGCATTATTCCATAATATGTCGTACTAGAAGAAAACCTGTTGAATTTATTTAATAAACATTGAAGATACTTTGATAACCGTTGTATGAACACATCTTCGGATGTTTTGCAAATAACATTTTACCATAATGGTAAATGTTGAATTTCGCTTAAGCCGGTGCTAGGAGGCTCGGACAGAAGCCTGCACTTTCCAGTACCGTCCTGTTTTATCGTTTTTGGGCGATCCTTTTGGGATTCTGGGATTCTATGCTGTTCAATTTTGTCCAATATCTGTTTATTTATTCATTTATCTATCCATCCATCTATCTATTCATTCAGTCATACATTCATTCAGTCATACATTCATTCATTCATTCATTCATTTCTTTATTTATCTATTTATTTATTTATTTGTATATTATCAATTTTTCGGGTATTTCTATTAAATCTTCAAGTGTATAAAGTTGTATTTGATTAAACATTAACAGTAAAATTAGGTTGTACTCATAATTTTTATGATTGTTTCTAAAACTTTTTGTAACATAGATAGCCTATGTAACTGAATATACATGAAGTTGACTATTGTACGTGCATAAACATAATAAAAATTCCGGTGAACAGAATATTATGCTGTTATTTAAGTAGGTTCGTCTTTCATTTGGCTATGATTTCAGCAATACCACATCCGCTTGTAATAAAACGTACTAAAAAGTTTCTATCATTCTAGTTTGTCTGAAATCATTTTAATCTCATTATAAACAATAAATTTGCAATCCACAGACAGTAAGTATACAGCTTTAGCTTTGAAGTTCGTAAGCCAACAATGTGAAAATGGTACAAAAACTGAACCATTTCGGTTCCATCAGGTTTTGGGTTAAGGTATATGTACACAACCCAATTATACAATGTCTGATTGTATGCTTAAAACAATAGTTGTATTTTTTTCAAAATCAGTTGTAATATATGGCATTATTATCAAAATGTGGCAACATTATCAACATTATAACAAGCCCATCCTACTTTTTCAACAATATGGCCATTATTAGATTTGACAAATTTATATCATCTGTTGACATTATAATTTTTTAACGGCATTCCTCTTTAATTTCTCTAACATTATTGTCATTATCAATATTTGTGAAGCTATTCTTTTTTCAGATTGTCTGTAGCTTTTCCAAAATAAACATTGCAACCCGTTTAATATGGTGTGGAGGAGGGGGTTACTTAATGTTGCACTGCCCAATATGTATCTCTTCAACATACCCAAGAAGACCTTATAAACATTTGTTGGTCTATTTCTCACGATGGTTCTCTCGTTTCAAAAAGATTTTGCAGAACAACGATTTTAAATACCGAACATTTTGTGTCACCAACAAAAGAATCCCTTTATTACTTTGATCAAATTTTTATGAAAGAATTGAATTCAAATGATATCATTATCAAAGCATTTGACGTACATCATATCCATTTAAATTCAGTTTGAACACGCACATTGCTCACTTGCATTGATAATTTATTACTTCAATTCTAAATGCATAAGACATCGGAAAAGAATTAAAATATGTTTAATATCAAAGGTATAGGTTCCCTTCTGGTATATTTGATAAAGCGTTTAAATTTATTCATAATATATTTTTTGCAATATAAAAATGGTTTTTAATGTACATGACCGAGAAAATCATAAAGATCTATAAACTAGAGACAACTTTACTAGCAACATTTTTATTTTCTATTTATAAAAGTTTGTTTTAAGGTATTGCATAAAAAGCAAAATATTATTTTCTTAAAATAAGAACAATGTATGATAACTAAAAATAAAGATATAACAATGAGAGTGAAGCTTTGTTTAACATGTTTATAGTAGTACTAGTTTAAACCGAGAAATATTTAATAAAAAATTTAAAACTGCAAAATTGTTTGAAGATTTAAGATAAAAGTAAATCAAAAACACGATAATAAGGTACATCAAGTGGCCAATCATTAAATATGTTACCACTTGTATATTTACCTTATCAATTAAGGATTACATTAATCACATGACATACAAATGCCACCATAAAGTGATCATGGTATCCTTAAATTTGTCAATGACTATTGCCTCATAAAATTTCCACTCCTAATATATCACGTACACATAGCCGCCAACCTTAAAGGGAATGCTGACAGTAAGGCGGTGTTTTTAAAACATTATGCGTCACACGGTCACAGCTATAGAAATGACAAATGATTTATCTAAGTGTCTTTTCTCTCTAACAACCATGACGATGGCACTTTTAAACGTGATGAAACTTCCGGCGACTGGTCGTCTGAATTTCCGGAAGCTTTTCCTTAAAAAATTATTTTTGTATAACCTCCATTGAGAAATAAGCCAACTTATTATCTTTACGCAACTAATGTTTTGATATCAAGCCAAACAAGGATTGGTAATAGTTCTATTTTTATGACATCAAACCAAGTGTATTCCTATATCGTGTCCATACTTAAAAAACATAATATGTTAATAAATGGGAATAGTTTTGTTTTAATCCTACCTATCACATTGGACAAGAAAAGTCATACATGTGTCACATGAGTAATACAATTTTTATTTATTTTAGCCAATCATAACGTCTATAGGATAATATTCAGATTAGTTTGCTATCTTTATGCCCTGGATATTAAGAGAATTTCTTGAATGCATATTGTTCTGTAATATTTGCTTTCTCTGTAAAAATCTTAAACATTATAGTCCTTCTATCTAAAGCTTCCACCCTACAAGTGTTGCTACTTTCATAAACTCTACACGTCAAATCCTCTTAACGGTAATGGGGCGTGATGTTCGTTCAAACGTAACGCTTGTTATTTAGAACGCTTTTTGCAGTTTAACTTTTAATTTTTTAAGGCAATTTTGAATTTGAATTTGATAATATAAACGTTTAAAGACGTTGTCTTAGAAGGATTAAAATAACGTCTAAACATAAAAATCAGAATCAGAATTAATATCTGGTCTGTTACCATTCAACTATTTAAAGATATACTATGCTCATCTTTTAGTGAAAAAAAATTTAATCACAGAAATTGTTGAAGTCTATGTAATTCTAACTGAATATGTCTCACTTGAATAAAAGAATGAATAAACTATGTATGGGACGCTGAATTCCCAATTACGGGTCAAGTAAAGTTGCTATTTTCTTAAAAAAAATTCTGGCAGTTTTTAATGACACTAGATATTCATATTATGACAACCTATAGGTTTTTAGAATTTTAACATATCTACTTGGTATGAAGTCATACCCTGTTTATTTTTTTGTTTACGAAGAGACTGTGTAGCAATTATCAATATTTCGAATAAGAAATTTGAGCATAGTATATCTTTAAGGCATATATATCCGATGAATATACTTACCAAAGTCCTGTAAGTTCTGTGTGCGATATTTAATAATAATTGAAAGACCAACCCTATAAAGACGTTCGAAATAACAATGTGGCACATTCTGTTCGCTCTGAGCTCTAAATTTGATTCATTATCCCATATAACAGGTCCATAAGGATCATTGATTCCAATACATTTTTAGTGTTTAGGATTGAATACGGCTTGAGTCGGTCCTATGGAGCTTTAAAAATGTTGCATTTTCCTTTAATTAACATAACCATACTTGATAAAACCAAATCTGATTTTTATTTATCTTTGCATTTTCTCGCTGGCGGATCTGCGCTTTCGATATTTATCATGCCATTGTGTAAGTTGAATGTTGATTTAACAATAATTGACTTGCCTTAATAAATATTCACTTAAATTGTGATTACAGAATTTGCGTTACAGATAAATGGAAAAAGATCACCTAAAAAATCACACACAAAAATACAATTAAAAATATTAACAACGTTTCATACAAATCGCTGTTACAAGTTTTAACAATCAAATTGGATTTTTAACAAGACCTTTGTCTAACAAGAAACACAGGGACACAGCTTCACTATTTCACTTTTTATATTGTTTTAATTCTACGGGTTTTATTAATCTATATAAGGTTCTTTAATCCATTACTGCATGGGCATTTTGTGAAAAATGGCTATTTGCATTTAAAACCTTCTGTTACAAGTTCAAATTAATATGAAACTATAAAAAAGGCTTCAATACTGTTCAAACTTGACACACTTTAGCCTTTGTAACGGCATACTCAATCTTAAATTTCCCGTTACAATGACAACCAGGGGGCATCTCAAAATTGCCAAAAATCACTATTTTGCGTTGATTTTTTTATCAAACTTCTCTAACAAGAAACCCAGGAACATCTTCACTATAACTTTTTTACAATGTTATAATCCTACGGGTTTTATTAAGTTAAATAATGTTTTTTAATCCATTACTGCATGAGCATTTTGTGAAAAATGGCATTTAAAAACCTCCTGTTACAAGTTCAAATTAACATGAAACTATAAAAAGGCTTCAACACTGTTCATACTTGACACACTTTAGTCTTTGTTTTCAGTTTTTCAGTTTTCAGTTTTTTTATTAATTTTTTAACGGCATACTCTATCTTAAATTTCCCGTTACCATGGCAACGAGGGGCATCTCAAAATTGAAAAAAAAATCACTATTTTGCATTAATTTTTTTCCATCAAAACTGATTTCAAAGTGCTGTAACTTTTGAATTGATTGACATAGAGTCTTTTCAGCTTTGGTTACACGTTACCTTAAGGTCGACCTGAGGCTATTTTTGCCTTTCACAAGTCCAAAATTTTCTTGGAGACGAGGGGGTCTTCAAACCTCCAAGGATGCACATCCCCTCTGGCATCCCCTTGATGTATCTCTTTGAAAGGGGATGGCGCCGAAAAAGATATCAGTTTTTCAACAACATTTTTCAAACGAAAACAAGTGTAAGGGGTAGGGCATTTTTCACTATTGGAACTTAAAAGGGGGTGAAAAAGACGTCTATATGACTCAATGGGTTAAAATGTTGCAGTTTTAAGTAACAACACAAACAATATTTGTTAGTTAAGTTTATTGAACACGTAATTTTAAACAAATATGGCAACACTTTCTCAAAGTAAACATGTTATTATTCTCTAAATAAACTTCATGAAAATGTCACATGTTTGCAATTGGGTACAACGACATGTGTTCATATATTGTATGGAATTATATAATTATGTATTATATTATTTCTTTACTATTATTGTTTCAATTAGATGTAACGATACAGTCATAACTTTGTTAAGAAGTTGATTTAGTAAACAAGTTAACGACAACCAGCTAAACAAACATTTATTGTTTTATTACTATGACTAATAAATGTTTTGTGTAATTGCAGTAGTGTGCTAATTAGCATAATTTCCTTCAATGCCATGGTTATATAAGTCAAACAGTCAACTCTAAGGTCAATGCTCGCTACAGACACTTACGGCATTGATTTCTTTGTAATATATCATTTCTCTTTCTTTAACATTGCTCTTATGAAATACGATCTTAAACGCACACTATGTTCATATTTGAATGAAATACTTAAAATTTCAGAAATTAACTTAAAGATGGGAAACTGTTACAGATTATTTAAAACTTCTACGAGTTTTAAATTGTATAAGACACATTTCAAACATTTTTTATTATCAAAAGATATATTATAGATAATATACCTTTATTATGTATAATATCATGTCTGTCTTCTTTGTTTTTAAAATGAACTGAATGTTATAATCTTTATTTTTGCTTGTAATATGTCTATTTTTCCTGTTTATTGAGGGCCTTGTTGAAAATAAGATGTTGCATTATATGTCTTTTTCTGATAATTGATATATTGTCTTCATAAGCTACCTTCATTAAATTTTGAGTTTATCATTATTATTATTATTGTCATTATTATTAATTATTATTATTATTATTATTATCATTATTATTATTATTATCAAACATGTTTATTTCATATTAACAGAAAGACGGCCAAGCAGTTATCTTTAATTAATGTAAGAAAATTGTGCATAATATAAATCTTTGAACTATCTAAATCATAATTATACTAATTTCGGAGGGAGATTTTATAAAAGTTTTTTTATAGAAAGAGCATCGAAACACGAGGCTATCTGATTTGTACGAGGGGGGGGGGGCGTATTAATCAGATTGCCGAGTGTTTTGATGTTCTCTTTTGTATCATAGTCAAACATAAAAACACGTTCCCTGTTGTCACAATATGAAACCCCAGAAAAAAGTAACCAATGAACGAGCAACTGAATTTGATTTTTCTGTCGCATTCCTCTTGTCTCTCTGCCGTCACAGTTAGTAAACCCCAGCAAAAATGAGCCAATCACTGGGCATGCTCTGGAGTGTGGGTAACTAATATTTGCACTCCAGTGAACGCACTGTGCATGTATATGTATACGATTTAACTTTGACACATTTTCAACAGAAGGGGCCTCAAACTATGATACAAGATTGTTTTGATACAATTTAAGTTTCCTACACATCCGTCACATCCGTTAATCTCTGTGTATGTACTTTATTATGTTAATGAAAAGATTAGAAATAAAATAGTGCTTAAACTAAACATATTATGTATCACAAATGTAGTACTATGATTTTCTAGATCTACAAAGCTGTAATAGTTGCAGCATGAATGTACTCTGATATGTTCTCGATAGATTTCTGTCGTTGTTTTGTTATACCTTTGTTGTTGTTGATGATTTTTTTCTGTATTTGCTTTTTTTCTTTTTTCTGAGAGATATTATAAATTACATTATCCCTCATCAACAGACTCAATCAAACCGAGTCTGCAATTTTCATATGGTGTTGTTGTTTCCATTGATTCCGAGAGGTCAACCCTTTTCAAGTTTTTTTTTCTTTATTTTTAATTTAGTAAAGTGTCATACATTATGATTAGTAACGCATAGCACTTTGGAACTCAACAATTATAGATATCTACCGGTTGTCGTCAGTTCAATTTTTGCATACTGACTGATCATATAAAAGTCTGGAAACAAAGAGATCCCTCGGAAGCATTAACACAACAAAATTACATGAAAATTGCAGACACGGTTCGATTGAGTCTGCATATGAGGGATAATGAATAAGTGCAACATACCTCACGCCCCCTAGCACCGGCTTTGAGCGGTACTCAATTCAATGATTACGAGGAGTAAGCATGACCGTGGTATTGTGTATTATTACTGAAAAATTTATATAAATTCTAATGCATAATTTATTTTAACAAATTAATTTAACATCTTACTTGATTACTTGAATAAATACTCGTATATAACCACCCCCCCCTCGCCACCACCCCCTAGTCGTCTTATACTTAGACACTTGATACTATGTCAGATGATCATTATCTAAATACAAACCTGCCTCTAGACATCCTTTGTAGTAGTTTTAATCATAAAGTACCACATCAATGTCTGCCCAAAATTATTGCATAGTTATGTCGTTTATATTATAGATATTAAATAATCTTTTTACATTATTTTACAAATAGTTATAATTAAACCAAGCACAGACACGATTAATTACTATAACAATTTGTATATTATTCATGTTCTTTGTAATAAAACAAGTTTTCTCTCTTATTAAAATCGGTTTGTATAATCAGTTAAACTATTGAAATGTATTTTAAATAATTGAATAACTTGAAATATTATTCAACAAAATGCAACAAGTACATGTTCGTGTTAAAGTTAATGTGTATTTTTTTATGTTTTCAAATATGATATAATTTTCGTTAAACAAATGTCATTTGTCGTAAAATTCAAAGCAATCAGATTTTTTTTTCGTTGTTGTTGTTGTTTTTATTTTGACGCAATATCTATATTTTTAAAATTGTATTGGTCAATTTGATTGGTTAATCGTTGAGAGAATGATGTAGGAGCGACATGAAACAGCAAATACCAATAGTGTTGGCCTCGTGTTGTTGTTGTTTTTATTTAAATTGTATTGATCAATTTGATTGGTTAATCGTTGAGAGAATGATGTAGGAGCGACATGAAACAGCAAATATCAATAGTGTTTGCCTCGTGTTGTTGTTGTTTTTATTTAAATTGTATTGATCAATTTGATTGGTTAATCGTTGAGAGAATGATGTAGGAGCGACATGAAACAGCAAATATCAATAGTGTTGGCCTCGTGTTGTTGTTGTTTTTATTCAAATTGTATTGATCAATTTGATTGGTTAATCATTGAGAGAATGATGTAGGAGCGACATGAAACAGCAAATATCAATAGTGTTGACCTCGTGTTGTTGTTGTTTTTATTTAAATTGTATTGATCAATCTGATTGGTTAATCATTGAGAGGATGATGTAGGAGCGACATGAAACAGCAAATACCAATAGTGTTGGCCTCGTGTCAAACCACTACTTAACAATTTACGTCGGGAGATGAATCAAATAAAAGAGCAACAGTATCGCCTTCTTATTAGCTCACTGGAATTCTTGAATCGGGAAGTTTTGAAGGAGACAAGGTAGGGTGGCATTTTACATTTTCTTTATTTTCAGTATTTTATTTTATATTTTATTTTGTTTTACTATATATTACTTACGAAAAAATAACTATTTCCTGATTGTTTGATTTACATGATAATGTTTCGGGGTTTTTTTTTCAATACATAAATATTAGCTAATTCATTTTTTATTATTTAATGACCAATAAAATTGTACATAGATAATGTGTTTATTTAACACAACAACTTTTTCAAAGAAGATGATTATAAACCAACAAAAATATTTTAAGTTAGTATTTATAAGACAAAATGATTATATTTAACAGCCTCAATATTTGTAATTTCTATTTCTACGATTATTTAATAAAAACATTTAAGTAAAATGTTGTATAATTGATTTCTTTTCTGATTCACATAAAAACAATGGTTTACTTTTTAAATAAGCATATTAACACCACATTGCATTATATTCGAAATCAACTTTTGGTGAGAGTTTTATATCTTTAAATGGAGTTATATCTTCAGATGAGATGAAATGCTACAAACATAATCGCACATTTACATACCATTAACAAAACACTGTTTTAAGGATTCTTCATCTATAATTTATTTAGATAAGACATCATTGAATTTTGTTTTATGAAAGTTTCTGAAATGCTGGAATGTATGTAACATAGCCCAAACATATTTAGATTTTAATGTCTTAGTTTGTTAGATGAATGCTACAATATTGGTATGTCCTTAGTTGTTTAATTATTTTACGTTTTCACAACTTTTAAATTGACATGATCTCATCTATTCGATTGACTATTATAATGATGATTGACCAACAGTTGATATTGGAAATTGTTTAGGATGAAATTTAAATCTGCCTATTATTTAAAAGGACTGTCCCATTTTTTTTATAAATTGAACGATGAAGGTAAATTCCGATGGATATACAGAAACTTCTTTGAGTCGCGTGAGTTAATTATCATTCGTGCGAAATGAATTACAAAAATAAAACGAATCATTTCAAATTGTAAACTCATTTTGACTTTCACATGTCCGCTCGCTATATACCTTAGGATGGACATAATGTCATTTTAAGTATCCATTTAAATATAAAAAGATATGAAGCACATGCTTTAAAACTTTGTGAGGTTTGCACTTAACACTTTACATAAGAAAACAGATGTAACACAGCCAAGTTTAATTTAGTCTTGTTTATTAATTTTCAAAGAGTTCGCACTTTAGTGATCACAAAATGTTTCCACCTTTCGGTTCGCGAACCTTTTGGCTTTTTAAATCTATCTGTTGCCTGTACATGTTACTTTTTGTTTTTGCTAGATTGCTCTTTCTAGCACATATATTAAATGCGATAATTTTGTTCCACGCTGATATTGTTATACTATTTTTTCGTTCTAAGCCAAATCGATAAGGTATCGTAGCGTTTCTTTTGTTAATAAATAAAAAATAAAAAACGTTTATGAACACAAATGACAAAAATTTATTTTGAGAAAAAGAATTTAAAGTATGTATGTGGCATAATGTGAAATTTAAACATTTTTATCTGATTTATAGTGTATGACTGTTGTTGAAAATTCAGAAAAGATATCACATTTCAGACGAAATAGTTGAAAGTGCAAATATTGGTAAAGAAACCATTGCCTTTCATGTTGTCTTAATGTTTCTAAAATTAGAGAGAAAAAATATTGAAGAAATCAATGCTTTTCATGTTATGTTAATGTATCTGATATAAGTCTTAATAGCGTGTTAAATCAATTATACTTAGTTTTGTTATCTTAGTTAATCTTTATGGAAAATGGTTGGTTATAAATTGGACAATATTTATTTATAATTTACGTTTTAAAGTTAAAATTGCACAAGATGCTTCAGTATTTGGTAATAGTAAGAGGGTGAAAATTTGAAAACAAAGTGATCCCTCGGAAGCATTAATCACAACAAAATAACATGAAAATTGCAGACTCGGTTTGATTGAGTCTGTGAGTTATTTCATGACGTAACCATCAGTCCAATATTTGTATGTAAGATTAACTTCTTATTAATGTTGTTTTAAGTTTTTATTTCGTGAATATAATTTGATATTTTAATTCCATGCATACAATGTATCTATTTCTACTTACAAGTTTTTGAAACTATAACAAGAAGCCGTACAAGGCAACAAAACATATTTTGACTGGACAAATTAATCTGCCGCCAAATTCTATATTATTTCGTTTTTTCAATAGCGTAAAAAATTACTGTTGCCTCTTCAATACCTGGCAAATTGTTTTAACAAAACATCAGTGGTGAAATGTGGTAAAATGATTAATCGATCAAAGGGATAATTTTACACGACATCCACGTTCTCCGTTGAACATCTTAATGTGTTGATCGTGGTGCTTTTAAAATGGCATGAATTTGGTGATCAATGTATTGAAATTGAGAACTCTTCAATTCATGGTCTGGTTGGTTGGTTTACGCCAATAAATCATGAATTTTGCTTTTATTATTATTATTATTATTATTATTATTATCTTTTTTATATTCTGTTAGCTTTGCAAATGTATCAGTATGGTTAATTTTCAGGACGCTATCCATCAAATGTATTAGGTTTTGTATACATGTAATATCGCACACACGTGCTTTAAATATCATTAAGTTTCTAAAAAAGTTTTGTTTTTTTTTTGTATTTTTTGCATATCAGTTTATAAAATTGTATTTTTTTTACGTATCAACGATTTTTCTAATTAGATTATAAGATTATACATAGTCTAATAATAAAGAGGTGAGATAAAAAATAAAAATTAGCTGAGGGTAATGCGGTGTTGATAAAAGATAAATTGTCGACATTTTTGCAATAATACATAGGGGTTTGAAAATAATGCCATGCTTATTGTTTGTGACATCTGATATATTGAAAACTTATATCAATAAAAAAGGAAGTATTGTCTTTTATGGCTGACGGAACGTAATTTGAATGTTCAGAGAAATTAGTTTCTTAAGTTAATCGTATTTATCCTAAATATTACAAACAATTTTGCATTGTAGAATAATACATTTTAATATACTATAAGTCTGCCTTTGCAGAATTCCCAATTTGCCTATCTCACAGCTTAAAAAGTTTTAAACAATTTTCCTCTCCCGTTCATTTTTTGCCATCGAAGTACCAATTTATAAAAGTAATTTATATAAATGTTTTACGCATATAACGTTGCATGACACACTTTACGAGAAATGAATGTCATATCAAAATGTTAAATTTCTTTAAAGATATACTAACCGAATAAGTGGGCATTTAAAAATAATTGTATAGTAATAAGAAACTGATATGAAAAAATGAAAGCGTAAAAGTTTAAGTTTAATTTATTTCCAATTGACGTGTTAAATTAATAAATGTTGATAAGTTATTACTATAACAGGCACATTATCCGTCAGAAATGAAAAAAAAAATTCCATCTTTTGAAAGGGCAGACACGAGTTTTAAGATGTATAATAATGATTTAAGAGTATGTTAGACACTTATCACATGAAAACATAGCCACTGAATGTGAAATTATTTGTCAAAAAAGTAGCAAAATGTTAACTTCCATACAAAATAACAAATCATTATTACTATACTAACTAACAAAAGCAAGAGACGCAAAAACATTTTTATCTGATTTATAGTGTATGACTATTGTTGAAAATTCAGAAGAGATATCACATATCAGACGAAATAGATGAGAGTGCAAATATGGAAGATATCGTTTAGTGTATTCGGTGTCATATTTTTATAGCCGTTTGTTCCTTGACAAATGTAACTTCACAAATGTAACAAACTGATACCTTTTACAACATCGAGTTAAGATAATATAAAGCTGGCCAGAGGCTCCCAAAATATAAAATTATTATAAGTTTAAAAACTCTGTATTGAAAATATACTCATTCAAAATCCTCTATATATCTCAACTACATGTATTTGTAAATATCATAGCAAATCAACCATGTCCTGGTGGCAAGGGTTTCTGCCTCTACACCAAGGGCTTGTTGGTCTGAGACCTTGTACTGATTATTTCCAGAGAGCAGACCCGACAGGAGTTTATATAAACTACAAATGTTATTCAAATTCATGGTTTGAATTATAAAATGTTCATCTTATGGTAGAAAGTAGGACGAGTATCGTATACAAGTTACATACCTCATACAAAAAGTAACGGAAATGTTTCCCTAACAGGCAATTATATTTAATAAACGTCTAGTTATTTGTCAATGTCATTTTGAATTTCGATTGGTATCCAAAACGGAATGTTATACTTTTTGGAAAGTTTTACTGCTGTAAGTAATCTTCCTTAATTGGTATGCGAAGGCCGACTTGACATTAAAAGAAAACCTTCTTTAATTTTACTGAGAAAATAACCATAAGTTTCTGTTTTGAACTTGTAACCGAAACTTCTGATCATATAATTTGAATAAAAAGCAGGACAAAATTGCACTGAAACGAAGCTAGATTTCGGCGTTTATCATATATATTTACACTTCAATGACAGTATCATCTAGTGAATTGGATAAGATAATTATGTAATGCAACTATCAGACTGATAATAGATCAGGGCAAATTTATTGTATTTCATAAGATAATTGCAGTATAGCTTCGTTTATACTGCGTTCCACTTTTTGTTTTTCGTAGAAAAGAAATCGGTTAGGTCATGCTTCCAATGTGCTAGTTCGATGTCATTTTGCAGTTATGTTTTGATTAAGAAATAAACGGGCCGTCTTTGCATTTCTCTATTTTTTCTTTTGTTTACATGACGTTGCATATTAAAACACGTTAACATCAAACGTGTGTGTCCGCGTTATTGAATAGTACGTTATTGCTTGTGCAGTTTTTATGTAAGAATAACTGTTACAAAATTTTCTATAATAGATAACAAAAATGTATGTCTACAGAAAAAAACACAATTATGCAGATTACCTTATAATTGTTTTCTGCTGGACAACGTCGTATGTCGGTTCATTAATGTTTATTGTGTGCTCCGCACATAGGTCATTGCTAAACGTTCATTGTAGTTATGAAAGGTTTACAACTCGGACAATTTATCTGATATAAAAGAATGCTTTTTATTATGGGGCAACATCACAGATAACTTAACGTTTAAAAGTCACTTAATTGTAACTACATGTTATTACAAAATTTGTCCTCCACTTAATAGCCTGGAGAATATTCAGATCGTCATATTACTGAATAACGTATAAAGTCTTTATTTCACTGCATAACATATTACAAAAAGTAAATAACCTATTGTAAAAAACAATAGTTGGAAGCGAAATTCAGCTTTTATTACTTGGAGAAGAAAAGCTTTAATCGTTTTTGTCGTGGTTTTTCTTTTAATTAAAATTGTAAATTGTATATGAATTGCTAGATTAATTGATATAATTGACTTTTTTATGTTTAACATATCTTACTTTAAAGCATTATTTGGTATTTTATGTTCTAGCCTTATTTTGTGACCTTCCCAAGACGTACTATGGTAAGTACATCGTCATTGAATATGGACAATTATCTTAGAGATGTTAAATGCTAATTTGTCTGACCAGCAATTACTCTCTTTTCGAAAATTATAGGCAGCTTGCCCCATTTATATCTTATCTTATATGAAGCAACATGTATAACACGATCAGCGTTTAAAGAAAGACATAATTGGTTAAAACAAATTGTTTCTAGAAACTAGAAAACATGAACGTTTAAAAAGGAGTAAATTCACGGTTTCACACTTTTTTTTATCTAAGTATTCTGAACAAAACATGAACGTTTAAATGCATCTTTCTTAGATCTTTACTATCTGATCGTTTCAAGAAATACATAACTAACATTTCTTTTTATGTTACCTAAGATTTATTATTTCTGGTATTAAGTGTTGAGTGACTTTTGTATGAGTATTAACAAGGCAAAACTATTATACTTAACTAGTGTATGAATATACAATACGTTTTTTGAAAGTAAGAGTGCTTTCTTTAGCTTCATTATCACACACTGTCAAAGAAATATTTTAAAACATCTTTAGATGCTGTTATTTTACGATAAATGCAATCATTTTCAAATAGACAAGTTGTATTACAAATGATATGCCATAACACAGATATTGTCAAAACCTGAACAAGTGTCTGCGAGTATAAGTAGAATATTTTAAAACAGATACTTGCATTTTAAACCACTGTCACACTATGGCGGCGTTCTCACGGCTTCCAAAAAAATCTTCAGCACGCCGAGGTGAGCAAACAGTGAAAGCGCAGTCTAGTGTGACAGGGCCTTACTAAGTCTGCTTGAATTAACGTGAAAAAAAACCAAATTTACGCTGTTAAAACACTCTTTAAATTTAAAATGAAGGTGAGAATATTTTGTTCGTTTTTGCTTGCGCAATATTCAAATTTAAACATAGATTCTAATTTTACAAAATTCTGCATAAAGTTAATAAGGAATGAATGGGACTCTTAAGACTCACTTTCAACTCAAACGGAGATCAGTGTGTGAGAAAAATATGTTTCGTTTTGTTTGCGCGTAAAATGCAATTTTAAAACGTTTGTGAAATTCATGGAATGCTGATAGTTCATTTTCTCCAAACCAAATATGTTTTAAACATGAAGCTTTTAAACTCGTCTATAATGTGTTAATGTAAGATTAAATATTATGATAAAGGGGAAACTATCTTATTCTTTCAAGATAAAAGTTCAATATCTGACTTATACTGCACGACACTTTTAAATCGTATGTTATGTTATATATCATCCACTTATATCGTATGTTACGAGACTATTTTTTCACTTGTTTATATCCGCCTAGCCCAGAAAGTTCATTGTTTTCCTTTCAGTACTGATAAGCTTACAATAAACATTGCATGTTATTTGCCGTCAATGGTTTTTCTCAGATATTCAGTCAAATTTTATATATAACGTTTATAAAAAAAATTTAGGCAAAAAAAAAGATTTTGAAGAAAGGTAAATAAATGTCCCAATTATCTAAATAACCGACTAGAAATAAGTCACCGTTTTATATCACGTATTGCCTTTATCGTCTACTGGAGCATTTCTTTTTCTTTGAACATCAGCAGACCTTGAAATCCCACAAAGGGAATGGCATGTTAAAATCAAAGTAATGACAAAAAATACACAAAGTATAACAAAATCTGGAAACAAAGGGATCCCTCGGAAGCATGTATCACAACAAAATCACATGAAAATTGCAGTCGGTTTTATTGAGTCTGTACTTGAGGGATAATGAACAAGTGCAACATCCCTCACGCCCACTAGCACCGCTAGAAACCACTTTAAAGATGCATCCACTGACAAAATACCTGAAGTACGCATTATACCAGCAGTATCATAGTATACTGTGTCCATTGCGAATGTTTAAATTTAAAGTAAAAGAATAACAGTAATTGTGCAATGTGTCACTATCCTAGTTATTAAAGTTTGGAATTATATCCTACAATAAGTTCGCTTTTCATATTCTGACACACTTGAATTATTCACAGAATTATGAGAATACATTCTGCTTTCATAGTTACGTAACAAAAATGTAAAGTGATTGCTCATAAACTTTATGTAAATGCGTAAGTTTATACTATTCTTCAACAAGCCCGATAATGAAGAAAACTTATAACTTCGTCTCGAGTGCAATGTATGAAGTTATTTAGCCCTAACATGATATAACTGAGCGTTGCCGCGACCAAAACTGAATTCAAGCAAACTTTTCGTGTATATATATTTCAAAACCCAATCAATTTTGGCGATGCTCACATTTACAAATCGAATTCCCCGATATAAAATGTTTGCAGATCATAAAACTTATTATTTTTCAACAATGGTAATGCACATAAATCAAATAACATATACTTACAACGGGTCTGTTCAAAACATGTGTTTATTTTTACACAGCAAATACAGAATAATCTGTTTTTACAAAGCCAGTTTATTCAGTTATCACATATAATATTTTTCTAACATCTTTGAAGTAAACTGAAAATTTAATTCCAGAATTTTTTTTCTTTGAATATAGAAATGTTATGAAACATTATTCCCTTATTTTTGACTATCTAGAGAAATTAAACCATATTACAAACATCTTTCTAAAGGTCCAAAGACATGAAACGCCTTGGTAATATATATAGTTCTGTTTCAAACGTGTGTTTAAGGTGTTTTTAATAACGTCGGGATGATATATTCTTAACACATTAAAAACACGTAACCTTACTTTATAAAGTTTTAAAAAGAGAGGATGTATACAAATCAGAGTATTATTAAGATGTTTAAAAAAGTTGATTGTTTTAGTTGTTGGTGTTTTTGGGTTTTTTATTCATTTAGTCCGTTTATTCATTTAACGTTTGTTTGTTTTATTTGTGTTGTCTCTATCATATTTGTAGGAGGAATTAGTTTTTTATCGTAAGAAACAAAACTAATAAATATCATGATAAAGTAGCGATGCAAACCAAACAATTGTTGGAGACGAATACATTTTTGCTTATAGTGGCCTTCATTTTTTCTAAATTTTAAATGTTTTTTGTTTTTAGATAAATCATTTCATTTAATTGTCAAAACAAGAGAATTTAGATGGCAAATGGTATATGCAGACGATGAAATACATATACAGTAAGAAAACCCCTCGATACCTCTAGTCTACTGCTTCGTTCTCTATACATAAATGAGTTTTCAGATCGTCTATTTTTAGAAACGAAGGTCATTGACGCGTTATAAATAGCTCTTGGGACGCTGTGTTGAAGAAGACTTACCAGTGATATGATGCACTTTTCCGAGATAAAATTACTGAAAAACTTAGTTTGAAACAACACAGAATTATTTTTCCAACAAAAAATAAAAAACTGGAGGCCACTTTAAGTGTCTGACTCAGAACAAACGATTTTTTTTCGCAGCCATTTGAATCATGAGCACGCTTCCTTGAATGAAAACAAAAACATAATTCTTAGAAAGAAATGGAGATTCTTTTTAAAATGTACTCCTTTAAAAATGGATTGTGCTGAGACTGGTTTAAATGCAAGTTTCTATGGATTGGAACCTAAATCAAAATAATTCTGACCCCTTTCATTGCAACGATTATATATTATATGAAACGAAATTTAGAAGATCGAAGCAATCGATTAGATCTGTATAAGGTATGGGAGTGTATGATTTAGATCTACGGTATGGGAGTGTATGATGATAAAAAAAACATTATACTCTTGTGAGTACTTTTTATGATCTTCATTCATGTGTAAAGTCAAATCAATGCCAATTCTCAGCTTTATATATCATATACTGTACTTTGTACGCCGTAAAAAACGTCTGAAATGCTGTCTAAGGGAGACTTTTTAAGTAATGATAGTTGTACTTTTACCTCTCTATCTGGCTTGTACTGTAGCAATACAACAAAATTATTAATACTATGAAAAAATTTTCTGCAAATGATTTTTGTTTTGTTTGTCAGAGGTTGCTTTTGCTTCTTTCGTTTCCTTTTGTGTTTTTTCTTATAAACCAGTATTGTAGTCAAAATTTTCTTTATATGGACTTCCTATTTTTAAGACATTTAGATTAACTAAATGTATATTTAAGGAAGTAATGGAAAATGCATTTGGTCACATTAATACAATGGTATCATGAACAGAAGTTGCTGCTGCAGTGTGGATTAGGATTTTACAGGAATTCAGAATATGTTGCACAACTGACGGAAATAAACATCAATAATATCAATTATAACTTGTATCATACAGACCACAATATATTTGATTGTCCGTGAAACGCGTATTTATTATGTTAATATTTGCGAAATGAACATAATGAATAGACAGAAGTCGTTTGATTTAAAGTGTGTTATCAAAGACTCTTTCAGCTTGTTTTAAGCTTCCAAGCATTCCATTAAAATGTCTATAGATTGTGGCAATTCTAGAGAACACTTTGAAGGGAATGAAGAATTGAAAGTATTTTAGCCATTAAAATTACTAATTTTTTTTTTCTAAATATTTTATTATGTTCAACCGTTTCTAAATAAATAATCACTAAAGAAACAAGTAATTAACAACAATCTCTTGCACAACATTGTCAGTATCAGATTTTTTGAGGCCTTAAACCCCTTTTTGTCAAGAAATTTGCTGTTATTCTATGAACCACATATTAACCTTTTTCCATTAAACTAAGTTATTAAAAAAAACTTCATAACAAATATTTATCTGTTTATGTAGTAATTACTTGGTGTTATGAAAAAAGAAGGTTACTGCATGTACGTGATTCATAAAATAAACGGCAACTCCATGAACAAGAGGGATTTAACCCCTCGAAACATCAAAGATTATTGATATTAGGTGCAAGGGATAAATGAATAAAACCAGACGTTTTATCTAGGATGGGTATGATATTTAAATTGCTATTTATAGTACGATGACAGTTGTCTTCTTTCTTTAATGTAATTCAAACATTTATTGCGACAAAAGATGTTATTGTTATAAAAACAACTAGGAATATAAATTGGAGGGGAAAAAACTTGTTAGCAGAGTTTTATGCTATATCTAGAAAAACTCCAGCACCAATCGAAAAAAGGAATAGGCATGCTTATTTTATGTAATTCAATTAAAGGGACGGTTTATTGGATTTCAGACAGTTAAAAGCTCTTTTTTGTTCAAAACCCATGATTAAAATTCACATGGATTAGTCATATACACAGAACAGAAGTGGTTTTTTTTCACGATTTCCTCAAGGTTTATATAAACTTTAAATAGATAATTGGTGTGAAAATTCTCACTTTAAAGAGGCAACAAGACAGATTTAGCATATAATACATGCGCACACTGTTTTTGCTGTATCTTAAAGAATGCAAAATAATAATCAAATATACAAACAGTAAACAAATGGAATTCAACTGTTTGTTTGCATGTTTTCGATTTCAAAATTTTTACTATTGGCCAGTTTGAAGGACTGACGATAAACATTGGTATTTAAGAATAATTTGAGAGCTTCCAGGAGAGAAATCATGATGATAGCAGCATAGAAAAGAGAAGAACACTCTTAAATACAACACATTATTACGATCCTGGTACATTTTTGTCTTTATTTTGAAAGTTTTGTTTCTTGGGAGATCTACAAATAAATGTATATGCAAAACAAAATAACGTCTGGCTTTTTATAAATATAAAAATAAAACTTTTCAATAAGAAAATAAATGCCTGTTAGACAAAACTGATATTAAATGTCTCTTTGATTATTTTCCCATATTCAGACATAAAAATTAGAACTGTATTTAACACGTCTAGAAAAGTAGTCTAAACATAGACAAGGAAGTTATACCAGACGATTTATTAAACTTATCAAATGTACACAAAATAATAAAGGGTGTTAAATGTCATCTATTACATTATCAATTAAACAAAGTCTGTAGTGTTTAGCAATCAAGCTCAGCTTGCAATGTTCAAATACACATTGTTGCTGCCAATGCTCTTGCCGGTTTTCCCCTTTCTAAGAATTTGCAAATCTCTTTTTATGAACTTTGCTTTTGTTTAAATTATTTAAGAAAACTTGCTCGAAATCCAATAAGCGGATCAAAACTCATTTTTAAGTAACCTGGTATCTGCCTCTAATTTTTGTTTTAGTTCTTTTAGTTTGAAGCGCTCCTTTTACACGCTGTCTCCAACTCTTTTTTATGTCATAAATCGTATGATCACAAAAACTCATCCTTCTTTAAAACGGAGTTTATTGCCCACAAATCAAATTACACATATATAAAAGAAGGAATGTAAGAACCAAAACCAGTTTGATTTTACACAGCAGGTTATTATAAAACTGTGGGTTTTCTTACATATTACATTTTTTCTATTAAACTGAAAGTAAGAAATTTAATTATTGTTCTAGACTAATTATACAAATTTAGTCCAATTATTAACACCTTTACAAAGAAAAAAAAATAACTTTAAAATATCTTCCCTAACTTTAGAAATTTTATTCAATATTGGAAAAATATACTCTTATATATTTTGTTTCTATCTTCACTGCTACTACTAGTAGATTAACACGGTGTTAACATGTGAAGTTTTATAATACTAGAATAGAACAGCCTCAGAAAGTAACTAGGAAAATGATTTTTGCAGTGGTGCTAGATTATATTTTGTAAAATTCCGATGCATGAGAAATGCCCTGATTAAGAACAGAGCTGGACTTTATTTTATCTCAGTTACAAGTTGTACAACATAAAGAAATGAAAAGTTTTATCTTCATATCAAGACACCTCAACAATAAGGTGAAAATAATATCTGTTTCTACTATTCCTAAATATAGAACAGGTCCCTCCTTATATGAACGTATATATACTTATAAAATTGAGTTATTGTAGAATGTGTTATTTATATATAAATATATTGCCAATCAACAAAAGGGAAGGGGAATATATAGAGGATATTTGTTTGTTTCAGTGTAAGATCGAAAAATATTTCACCGAGTGAACACCAGATGCAATATTTTCCACGAGTGGCGTAGCCACGAGTGAAAATATAATAGCTGGGGTTCACGAGTGAAATATTATTTGATCTCACATGTAAAACAAACAAATTTTCTGTTTATTTCATAATTTTTTAACGATTTTTACACCATTTTACTGATTTTTGCCGCGTAACGTCATGCTCTTATCTTCATGACGTCATCAAATAATGACGTCACAATGTTGAAGCAAAATATAATTCCATGATTATTTTTAGATTTTAGATGTTTTTCAGCACAACGTTCGTAAATATTTACGAACTACAGTTATCACGTACATTTTTTATTATGATTGACTACATTTCCGCTGAAAAAACATTCATTAATGATAAATATTTTATTTTTACGCCAAATATAGTTCGGCTAGAAAGTCTACTGTGAAATTATATTTGGTAATCATTACTGTGAAATTATCAGAATATAATTAACCGTTATAATTCAGTAATCTACTGCAAAACATGTAATAAAAGTGAATATTTTAAATAGTTTAGTATAAAGTCTTATTGAGTGAGTGTGATAACTGATGAATCAATTTGATATATGACTTATGTATGTACTTGAAGAAGCGATATGAAATAAGTTGTGCTGTTTGAATTGCAACGCAAATGCAAAGACTTTAAGAGTTGTTAAATGTAGATTATTTCGTTTCCCCTAATTTCTGCTGACTTTAGGCCTCCTGCCATTAGGTTATTCATGTTGTCTAGCATGTTCTTAAAATGTTATGCAAAGCATGTAAACTGAGAAGTAAAACTGAATTTAACACGAACAGAAGGTCAAATTTCCCATATAAAGCCTTGCAGACACTGGCGACGGTTAATAGTGTAAATAGAAGAAATCAAATTTGAATCATATGTAAAAATCCAAATTTTAAAAGGATGGTTTTAAAAAGTTTAAATTTCTAATAACGCATTTAATAAGAGACACTTCAGTTTGAGCTACGAAAGCTAGTTTACCAATTTCTGTAGTGGTTAGCTTAAATATATGAAGTGGTTAGCTTGAAAATCCTTAAAAATCATCAAAATGTAATATTCATAATGAACGTTTTTACTAACGAGTATAGTATACGTGTTTTGCGAAATTAAATGTCAAAATTCTTATTTTACTGGATTCCAAATTATTTTCGCACCACACAAATTTATTATTTCAATCAACTGCACCAAACTTACTTATGCTCATCGTCATTGAATCATTCATTCCTCAAGTAAAAGTAGATAAATCTAAAGATATAAATATACAACACACATATCTACTGGCTATTACATATATACGGAATTCTTCATGAGAAGAATGGTTGTTGGTCAGACAAACTAACAATTTATGTCTCTTCGATTATTTTCCCATGTTCAGTGACACAAAGTGGAACTGTATTTATCATGTCTAATGAAGGTCGTCAAAAGAGGCTTCAGCACTTAAAAGGAAGTAATTCTGGATGATTTGATGAAGAAATTAGCTTACATAATAAAATGTCATTAGTACAAAAATTATTTTTTTTAGGAAATTTTAGGATATATCAAACTCATTTCTTGGTTGTTTCTTGGTAAGCCAAATAAGCTTATGTAAATTGTTAACTTAAAATTCATCTTTAACATGAAAACAACAAATAAATGATTATTCTTTAACATGCAAATTTGACCATGTGTTTAGTTATATCAAATCTTTGTTTTAAGTGCCCCTAGATGATCTCTATTTTAGGTTTTAGACTTTTGTACCTCAGTTGATTTATAACATTAACAATCCCTAGAAGACTGCCTTCAAACATAAAAGTTTTTTTTAATACTTACAACTTTTTAAACATGTTTCGTCAGATCATAATAACAACAAATGATTAAACAGAAGAAAAAAATAATTTAGTGAAAAGAGCGATACAACAGAAATCGTTCCATTGCCAATGTTTCTAACACAATGTCACTTGATATTAATAATTAAGAAATAACATCGGCCTGAGAGGTGTATATCGGCTATTTAACACCGGTTTGGAGTTTTGATGCGTAGGAATTGACCACGAAGGCCGTAGGCCTGAGTGGTTAATTTTTTCGCATCAAAACGACAAAACCGGTGTTAAATAGCCGATATACACCTCTCAGGCCGATGTTATTTCGATTCTATCACGATAAAATAAGGAAGATCACTAATGTTATTTTTTCAAGCGGAAATAACTTCCGGTGCCGATTTTCGTATAACGCTGTTCGATTTTCGCACCCTACTGTTGCAAAGATATAGAAATTATTAAACAAAATAAATAATAAGAAAAAACGTTATTTTATCAAGTTTTCAACAATAAAAACTTACGTCGTATTGTGTTTACATCAGTGCCCCATTTATCATTCTTGTCAAACTCCTCACAGTGATTACCTCCCTTGGCAGAATTGTACGCCGAAGAATTAAGGGGAGATCACTGTGTGGAGATTGCATTCTTGTATGTATAAAATAACGTCAGCTTGTTTATAAATGAGTTGTTTACTTATGATGACGGCATTACGCTGCTTACGGATTGGCGCCGTTTTCTCAAAAATATTTATTAACTGATATGGATCAAATATGTGGTGTTCGTGTATGTGAGATATCATTTTGGTATTGTATGAAAAGAAAACATTATAAGAACTGAAAATATAAATTAAAAACGCTTTTTTATTGTTTCTTTAAAAAGCTTTGTAAACTATATAATCGAGAGAGAAAACATAAAAGCCGCCTATACAAGTAGTCTCTAACCAGTGTTTATTGGCAGTTTAACACCGTTTTTTTTCTTTGCTTCTTTGTCTATAGTGACAAAATCACATGGAGTGATAGAATTAATTATCAATACCATATTTTTCCAGAAGAACATAAAATATCTAAGTAGAGTACTTTGTATTAAACAATTATCGTGTTTCGTTACTGTTAGACGTAGCCTTAATGTGGTTGGGGGGAAAGAAAACAAGACACATTTCAGTAATTTTTTTTCATGCTCTTTTGATTCAGTTTATTTATAATCAAACACATCGGTTACCCACTCAAACAAAACTTTTACATTGCAGTTATCTCCTCATTATGTTATGTTTCATTACCAAATGGTCTTGTGTGCTGCAGGTATAACAAATACGTAAAGTTAATTCTAGAAAAGGGGACTCCAATTGCTTTCAACACTGTTGATAACCTGTTTGTAGTCTATGACTTATTTGTAATGCTTCCGCCGCTAGATACGATTGGAATTTCGCTGAGTTTTTTCATTAAAAAGGGGACTACACTAAGGACATTTTGACTTGACGGGATTGGATATATTTACAGAAAAATTTATACCATTTGAGGGTATTTTTTTATTTCTTATGTGCAAAATTCCAGATTATTCGCTCACTTATTTTTCCTGAAAAAGTATTCCAATTGTGACAAATGAGCTTAAAATGATAAGCGTTTAAATTGCTCAAATCGGGTTAAGAATTGTGCTAAATATCGATGAGTATATTTAATTTATGATCTTTTTAAATCGTTTTTAGGTTCAATTTCATATCAAAAACGCCTAAAAACATAAAATTTGATTATTTTATATATCTCAAATGAAGCACTAGAAATTGAAATTTATGCAAATTATATTCAAAGGATAATATAGAAATATACTCAAAATTTAATTGAAAATCGATTAGTGCAGGTCTTGTCCCATTTTAATTGAAAACGCGTTGCATATTTCCAGTTGCGTCATGTCATTAAACCTTAGTTAAGTCCCCTTTAAGTGCCCCCATTTAATTGACTAATGTCAGATTATCAAATCTTATGTTTTATGCTTTTTTACCTCAATGGACCTTAATATTCTGTTAATGCTTTCAAAGATTATATTTTGCTACTCATCCTTTTTTGTGTAAATGACAGGTTAGATTTTCTTTCCAACTTCAAAGAAGCTTCCAAACGTTTATGATTTTGCAAGTAATGCAATTAAACGACGATATAAATTATTCTCAGTTTTTTGTTTTGTTTTTTTTTAAATCACTTTTAAATTAGTTTACTAACGATTTTTCCCTTTTTTTTCTGGCGCCTTGTTAGACAATACGTAAAAATAAGTAGTGGTTATTGTTCATTAGTAAGCGTTTACAAAATTAAATCGGTCAAGACTCTAGAGCGGCGTAATTAGTGTTTTGAAATCATTCTACTCGATTTACTAGACTGATTAATAGTTGGAGGCTTTGTAAAGTCAAATGTGTTACGATTCATTTGAAAAATTGCAATCGTTTTGGATAAAAAAAGTTGTAACACTGAACGTCATAAATATAAACAGGATGACATGATATGAAAGTGGGATTTTTGTGTGTGTTTGTTGTTGTTGTTTTTCATGGGGTTCAATATGCCTTTGATATGGATTGTTTTACTCTCGAAATGAAAACAATACTTACATGTTAAAATAAAATCAGATCCAATAATAATTTCTGTTGGAATATCATGTGGTGCAATAGCTGAATGTTCATTGGTTATATTTCATAAGGTGTGGAATATTAAAATATGCTGTATATAATGAACCATGGCATTTTTTTCAAATGCGTTGCGTGTTTAAAATGAATATAATTAATAATTTGACTACTGATCTAATTTTAAAAATGGCAAATTTCTAGCTTAATCAATTCCCTATAAAACTTCTATTTATAATATGAATTACGCATATAACAATGATTAACTAAAATCTAAAATTTATATCAAAATTAAATTAATTCAAGTATAGAATTTAAATTTCAAGCTTTTCTTAATTTTTCTAAAAATTATAAAATCTTTTAATGTATCAATTATGCTGAAAAATCATCACCAGAGGAACGCAATATATCCTTCTGATGAAGACCTTGCTTTTAATATATAAAGTTTTAAGGACCAGTAATAGTAGGGTATGAAAAAGCAACTTATGTAAGATGTCTAAATTTAGAACCAGATAAAAATGAAATAATTAGCTGAAAAACGAGAAAGCAATTCAATATAGAATACTACTTACCTCTTCACACACCATGCTCTGATCGGATAGTTGTTTTTATCACAGAATTATCGTAGTTCATTTCCTAGATATGCTTTTTCATGGAAGTCTTTATGTATATATGAAAATAGCAGAAAAACGTGGCGCCGTTCAGTGAAACGAATTCATGCTCGTTTTGGTTTAAATCATTTGATCAAAAATCCTCGGTAACACGTTCAAACAGAAATTTTTAACTTTATATAATTCCAGTCTATATAATTTCCGAAGGCATTCTTTCAATGGTTATTCACCCTGTGCACAGTGTTTTAGATTATACTTACACAGAGACATCTTACTGTTTCTCAATTTCAAATGCCATTTTATTACATTTGATCTTTCAATAATGCTCGATCCGATAAACAAAATTGATTAAAACTAAAACTAGTAAGATATTAAAATAAGCAAAAACATAATTATTGCTTGTTTCCAGCGTCTTTATAATGTAACACGTCTTTTAAAAGAGCTTAAAAGGGCGGACGTAGGAACAACATTTAAGAAATATAAATTAAAAATTAATAATACATACAAACATGAATAGCTTCACTGTCATAAGCAAACGTGGGCAGTGCCTTTTGCTCGATCCAACAAGATATTAGTGTTCATTATATCTTTGTTAGTTCAACAAAACACAACAAGTATCTGCTACTTCGCTCAAAACCTAGGCGTTATCAATAACAGCAAATGAAATGCTATTATTACATGCTTTTCGGTGGTTTATAGAAATATATCAGTGATATAAAACTGGTAATTTCACTGTTTGAAACAGTGAAATTACCACTTTGATAATTTCACTGTTTTGAATTTAAGCCCCTTACGTTGTTTCAGTGAAATACCAGCGTGCACAGAACTGGGTACCAACTTAATGACGTGACGTCGTAAATGACGTCACGTTGTATTATTATTTGGCGCGCTTTTCATTCAGTATTAGGTTTATTGTCTTTTAAAAACGTTTCTTTGCATATAATAAAAAGAAAATTTGTTTAGTTTAGTGTAAGATCGAAATATATTTCACCTCGTGAACACCAAAAGCTTATATTTCACTCGTGGCTGCGCCACTCGTGAAATATACCTTTTGGTGCTCACTCGGTGAAATATATTCCGATCTTACACTAAACTAAACAAATATCCTCTATTTAATAGTGCTATTTCGTCAAAATGTTCTAACGTTATTCATAAATCAAAGTTATGTTAAATTGACAAAATTACATTATACCCGTTCAATAGTAAGCAGTGAGTAAATAGGTGAAGTCAAAATAAGTATACATTTTTGCCACAATTCCTTTCAATTTGATAATAAAACGAACAATTACTCTCTTGACAAAAAAAATGTCTGTAAATTTACATCGGAATTTATCTGTAATGTTCAATTCATAAAAAGAGTGGAGCAGTATTTTGATACTTATTGAAAATACCCACTTTAAGATTGTTGCTTCGAGTAGGTTTTACTGTATGTACAAATCATTGAATTCTTCTCCCAACAATATTATTTAGATAATTCAAAGTTATATGATATATTACGGCGTATATAATACCATTAAAGCAAATGGATTTACCAATAAAAGTAACGGTCATATAATATTACAAAGAGAGCTTACGAATCATTAGAAAAAGTGAGCTTTTATGTGGATGACTTTTAAGTCTCATAAAATGTCAAATTGTTCTTGCATAATCGTGTTGTTATGATCCATTTCTGGGAAAATTGCAAAGATATAAATGTAATTATAGGATAATGAGAAGCGTCGTTGAATATATATTTGGTACTCATTTATAAACGGTCTGTCCTTTGTTACACGCACTGTATACTACAGATTTGTCGTACTTTGGTATAGTGGATGTGTAGTGTAAGGGGACTGGGCCTTATGCTAACGATAGATGTTCTATAATTGTTTTTGTTTTAGTTGTTGTTTTTTGTTTTTCGTGGGGGGCGGTTGAGGAGATGGGTCGCTGCCACTATTCAAATGGTTTAATTGAGGTGATAAGTAATTAAGACGGTCATTGCGGCCATGCATCGCTCACCAAAATTTACAAAAAAATTTGCAGTTGTCTCATTAAACATATAAGGGGGCACAACTTCTCCCTCCTTACCCCCAATCCCCTGTAACACCTCAGTCTAACGAACAGATCAAAATAATTCTCTTTTCTCACCCTAATCTCCCCCCTACCCCACCATACCCCCGCGGCCGCACTCTTCTTTGTCTAGCTAATAGACTAACAGGTTATTTTTCAATATTTCTCTATGCAACTATCTGAAAACATCCACCACATAACTGTCGTATTTATGATGAACTGCAGGTATTTGAACAAATGTGGTAGTCACCCAAGAACTATTTCTGCAAACAAAAACAACTATTTTTAAACAGATTTGTTTTCAAAGCGTTCTCTTTTTACATATAGGGTAAAATTACGAAGCCACCAGCAACCTTTTTGCATCAAACCAAAGTCATATTATAAAAAAAATCATGTTGGTGGTAACCAACGGTTTGTGAAACAGTATTAAAATATAAATAAAAACTGAAAAAAAAAGTTTTCCCGATACTCATACGAAAACAATACCCCGCAAGCGGTTATATTTTCAAACGAATAAATAATATTTGAACTATTTAAGAAGATGGTAACACGAGAATTATTTCTTTGAAATAATATTAGGATATAAATGTTTGCCGTCAATATACATGATATAGGCAATGTAGGATATGCTCCTTGCTGCAATGATTTTTACAAATCAAAACTATACTTATAGAATTATAGTAGGCGGTCACCTGTAATGATTAATTCGTTGAAGAACTATTTTTGACAAAAAGAGTTCCATTTGATTTTCGTTGGGTTTTTTTTGTTGTTGTTTTGATTATTATTATTATTAA